>NC_090265.1:1804363684-1804670351 GCF_040414725.1 Anabrus simplex
AGAGGGAAAGAGCAGACTCACTCTCAATTTTACAAGCCTATCACAGGCTACAACAAACTTCTTTCCTAACTGCCCTTAAGGCACACATACAGAGAAACAGGGGTATCTTGTACCCAACCTACTGGGCCTTCACATGAAGAAAACAAACTCTTGGTTAATTAAATGGCCCAAAAAAACCAAATTGACTGGAGGCGTAGCTTGCACTCCTACATGAAACTTCTTAAAACTTAGATGGCACTCGGCCAGTTATACAGGGGCTAATCCCATACTAGGGAGGTGACTAGTTGGCAAATAACTTTAAGACTTTAAGAAGGAAGAGAAAAACGGTTACGAAAACATAGTCACCTCAAATTCAAAATGAAGGAGAGTTCGAGAGGGTTAAGCACTCTCTATCCCAAATTGCAGCTACTTTACATGGATACAGTAAGGTTTACATTAAAAAGGATCCGAACCTTCCCCCGCGGGTTAAAACTGCTGAGCTAGCAAGAAATGAAGATGTTAACAGGCCATTACCTTGTAGATGAACTGCTGCTTGGAGAAAGAGGCGCTTCCCGCCCCCTGCTATATATGTTCACACACTGCGAAAGATGTTACTGAAGTGGCCCCGAGACCAAAAAATCAACAGTTTTATACCCTCGTGGAAAATTCGAGACCTTTCAAGAATGAAAAAGACACACCCCTTCAACTTTATTGGTAGACAAGGAAGTACACATGGAAACCTGAGAAAGAAAGCTATTATTGGAGGAAAATTAATTACAGAAATTACCGATTGGTTAAATTCAAAACTGGCGGAAAGAGAAGGGTTATACTGCCAACCCAATAAATGACTGAAAGAAATTTAACAAAGAAAAACTTATGAATACCAAATTTCTTCACATAAAAGTTCCTTCACTTCGCACTAGGGTGCACAATTATAGTTCTTAAGTAGCTCCAATCAATCAATCAATCAATCAATCAATCAATACTGATCTGCATTTAGGGCAGTCGCCCAGGTGGCAGATTCCCTATCTGTTGCTTTCCTAGCCTTTTCCGAAATGATTTCAAAGAAATTGGAAATTTATTGAACATCTCCCTTGGTAAGTTATTCCAATCCCTAACTCCCCTTCCTATAAATGAATATTTGCCCCAGTTTGTCCTCTTGAATTCCAACTTTATCTTCATATTGTGATCTTTCCTACTTTTATAGACGCCATTCAAACCTATTCGTCTACTAATGTCATTCCACGCCATCTCTCCGCTGACAGCTCGGAACATACCACTTAGTCGAGCAGCTCTTCTTCTTTCTCTCAATTCTTCCCAACCCAAACATTGCAACATTTTTGTAACGCTACTCTTTTGTCGGAAATCACCCAGAACAAATCGAGCTGCTTTTCTTTGGATTTTTTCCAGTTCTTGAATCAGGTAATCCTGGTGAGGGTCCCATACACTGGAACCATACTCTAGTTGGGGTCTTACCAGAGACTTATATGCACTCTCCTTTACATCCTTACTACAACCCCTAAACACCCTCATAACCATGTGCAGAGATCGGTACCCTTTATTTACAATCCCATTTATGTGATTACCCCAGTGAAGATCTTTCCTTATATTAACACCTAGATACTTACAATGATCCCCAAAAGGAACTTTCACCCCATCAACGCAGTAATTAAAACTGAGAGGACTTTTCCTATTTGTAAAACTCACAACCTGACTTTTAGCCCCATTTATCAACATACCATTGCCTGCTGTCCATCTCACAAGATTTTCGAGGTCACGTTGCAGTTGCTCACAATCTTGTAACTTATTTATCACTCTATAGAGAATAACATCATCCGCAAAAAGCCTTAGCTCCGATTCCACTCCTTTACTCATATCATTTATATATATAAGAAAACATAAAGGTCCGATAACACTGCCCTGAGGAACTCCCCTCTCAACTATTACAGGGTCAGACAAAGCTTCACCTACTCTAACTCTCTGAGATCTATTTTCTAGAAATATAGCAACCCATTCAGTCACTCTTTTGTCTAGTCCAATTGCACTCATTTTTGCCAGTAGTCTCCCATGATCCACCCTATCAAATGCTTTAGACATGTCAATCGCGATACAGTCCATTTGACCTCCAGAATCCAAGATATCTGCTATATCTTGCTGGAATCCTACTAGTTGAGCTTCAGTGGAATAACCTTTCCTAAAACCGAATTGCCTTCTATCGAACCAGTTATTAATTTCACAAACATGTCTAATATAATCAGAAAGAATGCCTTCCCAAAGCTTACATACAATGCATGTCAAACTTACTGGCCTGTAATTTTCAGCTTTATGTCTATCACCCTTTCCTTTATACACAGGGGCTACTATAGCAACTCTCCATTCATCTGGTATAGCTCCTTCGGCCAAACAATAATCAAATAAGTACTTCAGATATGGTATTATATCCCAACCCATTGTCTTTAGTATATCCCCAGAAATCTGATCAATTCCAGCCGCTTTTTTAGTTTTCAACTTTTGTATCTTATTGTAAATGACATTGTTATCATACGTAAATTTTATTACTTCTTTGGCCTTAGTCTCTTCCTCTATCTCGACATTATCCTTGTAACCAACAATCTTTACATACTGCTGACTGAATACTTCTGCCTTTTGAAGATCATCACATACACACTCCCCTTGTTCATTAATTATTCCTGGAATGTCCTTCTTGGAACCTGTTTCTGCCTTAAAATACCTGTACATACCCTTCCATTTTTCACTAAAATTTGTATGACTGCCAATTATGCTTGCCATCATGTTATCCTTACCTGCCTTCTTTGCTAGATTCAATTTTCTAGTAAGTTCCTTCAATTTCTCCTTACTTCCACAGCCATTTCTACTCTATTTCTTTCCAGTCTGCACCTCCTTCTTAGTCTCTTTATTTCTCTATTATAATAAGGTGGGTCTTTACCATTCCTTACCACCCTTAAAGGTACAAACCTGTTTTCGCATTCCTCAACAATTTCTTTAAACCCATCCCAGAGTCTGTTTACATTTTTATTTACCGTTTTCCACCGATCATAGTTACTTTTTAGAAACTGCCTCATACCTGCTTTATCAGCCATATGGTACTGCCTAACAGTCCTACTTTTAAGACCTTCCTTTCTATCACATTTATTTTTAACTACCACAAAAACAGCTTCATGATCACTAATACCATCTATTACTTCAGTTTCCCTATAGAGCTCATCTGGTTTTATCAGAACCACATCCAAAATATTTTTCCCTCTGGTTGGTTCCATCACTTTCTGAATCAGCTGTCCTTCCCATATTAACTTATTTGCCATTTGTTGGTCATGCTTCCTGTCGTTCACATTTCCTTCCCAATTGACATCTGGCAAATTCAGATCTCCCGCTACAATCACATTTCTTTCCATGTCGTTTCCCACATAGCTGACTATCCTATCAAATAATTCCGAATCCGCATCAGTGCTACCCTTTCCCGATCTGTACACTCCAAATATATCAAGTTGCCTATTATCTTTAGAAATGAGCCTTACACCTAGAATTTCATGTGTCTCATCTTTAACTTTTTCGTAGCTTACAAATTCTTCTTTCACCAGAATGAAAACTCCCCCTCCCACCTTTCCTATCCTATCTCTACGATACACACTCCAGTGCCGTGAGAAAATTTCTGCATCCATTATATCATTTCTCAGCCATGATTCAACTCCTATTACAATATCTGGTAAATATATATCTATTAAATTACTTAATTCTATTCCTTTCTTTACAATACTTCTACAGTTCAACACTAACAATTTTATGTCATCCCTACTTGATTTCCAGTTCCCTGTTCCCTTATCACCGCTCCCTAGGCCATCCCGTTTCCCTGAATGTACCTCCCTATTACCCTTCCAAACAAATTTCCTAACTTATACGTACCACTGCGGTTTAAATGAAGGCCATCCGAGCGCAGATCCCTTTCTCCTACCCACCCATTAGGATCTAGAAATTTCACTCCCAGTTTCCCACATACCCACTCCATAGTCTCATTTAAATCCCCAATCACCCTCCAGTCAGTATCCCTCCTACACAGTATTCCACTAATAACAATCTCCGCTTTCTTAAACTTCACCCGTGCTGCATTTACCAGATCCCACACATCTCCAACTATGTTGGTACTTATATCAGCTTGCCTTACGTTGTTGGTACCAACATGAAACACTACCACCTTCTCCTTCCCCTCCTCCCTCTCTTCTACTTTCCTCAACATCTGCCTCAACCTAATTCCTGGATAACATTCTACCCTGGTTCCCTTTCCTCCACACACTTTCCCCACGTGTCTAACGATGGAATCCCCCATGACCAGAGCCTCAACCCTACCCACCTCATTTGATCCCCTCCCCTCCTGGTCAGCCCTATCTTTCCTGATAGCTGCAGAAGCTACTTCTTCCTCCCTTTTCTCCTTCCCATGACCCTGTTCTACCTGTCTTTTCCTATCCTCTACTCTACATTTCCCTTTCCTACCTTTTCCCTTCCTCCTACTTCCACGCATCTCAGCAACAGTTCCCTGTCCCTCATCTTCCCTCTGTTGTTCTACCTGGAGTGACTCGTACCGATTTCGCACTGACACCTGTCCTGAATTCTGATCCTGAATAGACCCCTTGGCCTGCAATCTCCTTCCCCTTAGAACATTAGACCACCTGTCTTCTACAACTCCTCCCTCTCCTTCCCCTCCTACTGTAACCTGTACATTGTTTGGGGGAGTCCTATCTTCCTTCCCGTCTTCTGTGAGAATCCTAATTATCTCCCTCAAACTTTCCAACTCCTCCCTCATACCCCTCAATGCCTCACCACACCCACAATAAGTACACTCGCGCTCCTTAGCCATTCTTTACGGGGGAAAATTTTAAATTAAAAAAATAAAATAACTTATTTGCAAAAAAAAATAAATGAAGGAGGGATATATTGTCTGGGATAGTACAGAACAATAAGGTAATTAATATACGACTACACTACAATACTACTTAGTCGTGCTCTATTTTTTTTTTAATCCTACAACCCCTAACAGGATAAAAGCTGCTGTTAATTACTGAATATCGAAAGTAATACACAAGAACTACACAATTCCAAACTGCAATTAAGCCTATCCTAATTTCAACAATATTTTAGTAAGAGTTTCTACGGATACCTCTACCACACCAGTACTACACAAATATTTTACAATAATAAAATAAGCACACTAAATTCTAATAGGATATTACTCGTATACTACTGTACAGTACACTACAGTAATTTTTAAACTACTTTCAGACGTATCGTAATTACGATACCGGTACCGTACCGTATGTCACTACTAAGCACAACAGAAATGAAATTTGCAAGAACTACTGTACTCAAAGATTACCAACGAAGCTAAATGGTTAGACAAATTATTATTAGTATTACGGTCTAATAGATATACACGAAAGATAACACACGAATATAGCAAGCAAGATACGGCACTATCTAAATGTACTGTATCTATACTACAATGTACCTACACTACACTACACTGCGTTTGGTTAAAAGCTTAAGTATCAAAAGGATTGCCGTACACGAAGAAAAAAAACACGAATATAACTGGCAAGATACTATCTAATATATTATACCTTATCTTCACTACAATTCTACTGAAATGTGGTTATGTGATTATTACAGCTGGTGGATTACTATTATTTTCCCTACTCCACGGGACGGAGAAAAAAAAATGTCCTTAATTAGGCCTACTGAAAAATACGAGGTTGTCTACAATAATTTCTCAAATATTTCTATCAAAACTACTACGGTACTACTACTACTACTCCAGGGACTTGAACTGCAATTACTGGGATATATGAACTTTATTATTATTAGCTAACCGCTCATAAATACTGAAAGATCGAGGGAGCGAAATATAAATTACGGATACTAACTACCTACTCAGAAGTACAAATGAATGGAATACAAGGTCAGCTGATTTTTATTTATATTTGCTTGACTACACTACACCCTTTGTTTACGACTGTAGCCAACAATGCAATATTTGAATATGAGGAGCAACAATAATCAATAACAATACGACTGTTAACTATTACCGTGTAATCTCTTTAACTTCTTTTTAAATGGAAGTTTACAGGCGTATCGTGTCTTTTAATGTAGTAAATTATTACCTTCGCGATAGAAGAGAATGTTCACACTTCTTACTACAGAGCAAACAAATACAAATCGAAACAGACATAGTTCAGAACACTTCAAAATTCACAGTAGAGACATCTTCCGAGAAACTTTTGATTTAATACAGATTGTTAAAGTTCAGGCTTCCTCCTGTAGAGGGATTTCAACTGGCGCAATATTTGAATTCGCGGCGTGGAGGTATCCCGCCCCGGTACAATTATTATTATTATTATTATTATTATTATTATTATTATTATTATTATTATTATTATTATTATTATTATTATTATTATTATTATTTGCAAAGATAATGGTTGGGAATTACAAGAGAAGTAGTACTCGACCATCATGGGACAAAACAAATATGGAGCAAGCCATGAATGCCGTTAAAAAAGGAAATGGGCTGGTATCTTGCATCCAAGACCTTTAATGTCCCACAAGCTACCTTGAGGAGGAGAGTTCTAGGGAAAAATAAGAACGTAACTGGTGCTGATAAGGGACTGGACCGCTATCAAACTACTTTTCCTTTGTTCCTGGAGAATTATCTTATACAGCACATTCAAGATCTTGAATCTCGTCTTTTTGGTTTAACACTGGATGATGATCGACGGCTAGCCTATCAATTAGCTGAAAGTAATGGATTAGATCATCGTTTTAGAAAAAAAGAGAAGATGGCAGGTTAGTATATTTCTGAACAACTGTAAGCTATTTGTTAAAAGGCTGTAGGATAGTGGGACTAATTTCATTTATCATAAATGTATTTATCTTTTCTAGGCTGGGAATGGTTACGTGGTTTTCGGAAGAAGCACCCTGAGCTTTCATTGAGGCGACCAGAAGCAACTTCGTCAGGAAAAGTCCGAGGATTCAATAAGCCACAAGACTCTCTGTTTTTTGATAAATTAGAACTTGTTCTTACTCAGAATGGTATCCACCCAACAAGGATCTACAATGCAGACGAATCGGCTCTCTCCACAGTTCAGAGGCCCCAGAAGATTCTAGCTTCCAAAGGCAAGAAGCAAGTTGGTTCTATGACCAGTTCTGAAAGGGGTCAGCATGCGACCGTAGTATGCTGTATGAGCATTCCGCCTGCAATAATATTTGCTAGAAAGAAGTTCAAAAATGAACTTTTTGATGGAGCACCTACAGGAACATTGGCTCTTCAGTGGTTGAAACACTTCCAACAACATGTCAATTCATCAAACGACCAGAAGGTGCTTCTCCTACTTGATGGCCATGCTAGTCATAAGCATGTTGATGTGCTAAGGACAATGGTATCATCATGCTCTCGTTCCCTCGTCACTGCACCCATAGGCTTAGCCTCTGGATGTGGCATTCTTTGGACCACTGAAGACATATTATAATCAAGAAGTATCCAAATGGCTCAAAGCCCACCCAGGAAGAGTTGTCACCCAGAACCAAATGGCTAGTTTGTTTTCATTAGCCTACGGGAAAGCAGCTTCAATTCACAATGCTACCAGTGGGTTTGCCAAAACAGCTTTAGATCGTATTGTGTTTCCAGATCATGTCTTCTGCGCAGCAGCATTTACGGAAAGGTCTCTGCAATGCGAGTAACACCAGGAAGACCAAAACAAGACAAACGGTGAGGCTGCAACAGCATCTTTCCCACCTCCTCAAGATACTGTAATCCCCTCTAGTTCTTATCCAATTGAGAGTAGGCCTACATCTCCATCCTCGTATATCAGACCAGTTCAGACATCTCAAATGCCTTCTGCATCACAAACTGGTTGTGTCTCAAGAAAACGGAAACATGAATGGTCTCAAATACTGACTAGTAATACATACCTCAATAAAATATGAAATAAGGCTGCAGAGAAGAAGAAGACGCACTGCTCAACAGGCAAGAAAGAAGCTTTATTTAGGTACAGCCAGCGATGAAGACGTGGATATTGATGCTGATGATAACAATGATGCACCATGTCTCTGTTGTAATGGCTTATTCAGTAACTCTAAACCAAGGGAGACATGGTCAAAGTGTACTAAGTGTGCAATGTGGGCATACAATGAGTGTGCTGGACTCTCAAGAACATCAAAAGCACTTACTTGTGAGTTGTGTGAGTAAAAAGTCTTTTTACTTGAGATATCAGCAAGTATGTCATTTTATCCAAGTACCTGAGATAATATGACATAGTAACATGTTTTTGAAAATATTCAAATTACCAGAGAAATAAACATTGTATTAATACTTAAGTTATGTCCACAGCAGTGTTTTTATTTTATGGTGTGTCATTTTAAAACAGGTTCCCCTACTTCAGTGTCCACGACCTTGTTACCCTTCCTCATACTATTTGCCAAGTCTCCACTACTTGCTGTGGCGCTATACAAATCGATTAGCTGTGACAAACGACATTTTGTGCATATTTTCGATAAAAAATTTGTTAATAATTAAAAATTTGCACAAATTGTTTTTAATAATTCCTATACTTCCTAGTTTCAGCCGGCTAAAATGGAATAAAATGTAGTGTTTTCTCCACAAAGTGGGGGGGGGGAGCTGCCCCCCCCCCTCGCCACCATTAGTCGCCGCTACTGATCGCCACCTAAAATGAAAGCTCTTAAGGAAATCATTAAGTAGATGTTAAGGGATGGTATCATTCGACCTTCCAAGTCGGTGTATTCAACCCCAATTTTTCTGGTACCGAAACCTCAAGTGGGTTTCAGGCCTGTGATTGATTACATGGCTTTGCACCGTAAGGTGGTGTTACAATCCGTGCACTTCCGGATCTTCATTCTTGTTTTTCATGGCTTTGCAAGGCTAAGTTCTCTATCATCTTAGACCTTGACCAGGCATATAATCAAATTGCCCTAGCGGAAAAATCCAAACATCTAACGGCTTTCGCCACTGATTGGAATCTGTATGAATACAACCGCGTGCCTTTCGATCTCTTCACGGGTGCAACTGTTCTTACTAGACTGCTAAATAGGGTCTTCTCAGATATCAATTCTAATTCCTGTATCTTTACCTCGATGATGTCGTGTATTCAGAGACCTTCGAAGAGCACTTAGATCATCTGAAGGAAGTTCTCAATCGCCTTCGGAAGGATGGCTTGACTGTTAAATTATCTAAGGTAGTGAATATTGAATTTTCACGACCGCATTGTAATCGAAACCGACTTTCAACCTATTAGGTCGTGTTACGTACATTTAGTACGTATTGAAGAGATGTTAAGTACAGAACAAAAATGGCCAACCAGACACCAGTGGGATCCGAACCCACAACCTCCCGATTTCGCGTCGGTTGCTCTACCAATTGAGCTATTCATTGACTTGGCCCTCAACGGGCAACTTAAACGCACTCTACAGTGAGATGGTAGTAGTACCAGACCTGTAGCTTAGATCCTTTCCAACAGAACAAAGATGGCCTGGGCCACCATAGCTCAATTGGTAGAGCAACCGACGCGAAACTGGGAGTGAAATTTCTAGATCCAAATGGGTGGGTAGGAGATAGGGATCTGCGCTCAGATGGCCTTCATTTAAACCGCAGTGGTACGTATAAGTTAGGAAATTTGTTTGGAAGGGTAATAGGGAGGTACATTCAGGGAAACGGGATGGCCTAGGGAGCGGTGATAAGGGAACAGGAAACTGGAAATCAAGTAGGGATGACATAAAATTGTTAGTGTTGAACTCTAGAAGTATTGTAAGGAAAGGAATAGAATTAAGTAATTTAATAGGTATATATTCACCAGATATTGTAATAGGAGTTGAATCATGGCTGAGAAATGATATAATGGATGCAGAAATTTTCTCACGGCACTGGAGTGTGTATCGTAGAGATAGGATAGGAAGGGTGGGAGGCGGAGTGTTCATTCTGGTGAAAGAAGAATTTGTAAGCTACGAAAAAGTTAAAGATGAGACACATGAAATTCTAGGTGTAAGGCTCATTTCTAAAGATAATAGGCAACTTGATATATTTGGAGTGTACAGATCGGGAAAGGGTAGCACTGACGCGGATTCAGAATTATTTGATAGGATAGTCAGCTATGTGGGAAACGACATGGAAAGAAATGTGATTGTAGCGGGAGATCTGAATTTGCCAGATGTCAATTGGGAAGGAAATGCGAACGACAGAAAGCATGACCAACAAATGCCAAATAAGTTAATATGGGAAGGACAGCTGATTCAGAAAGTGATGGAACCAACCAGAGGGAAAAATATCCTGAATGTCGTGCTGATAAAACCAGATGAGCTCTATATGGAAACTGAAGTAATAGATGGTATTAGTGATCATGAAGCTGTTTTTGTGGTAGTTAAAAATAAGTGTGATAGAAAGGAAGGTCTTAAAAGTAGGACTGTTAGGCAGTACCACATGGCTGATAAAGCAGGCATGAGGCAGTTTCTAAAAAGTAGCTATGATCGGTGGAAAACGGTAAATATAAATGTAAACAAGACTCTGGGATGGTTTAAAGAAATTGTTGAGGAATGCGAAAACAGGTTTGTACCATTAAGGGTGGTAAGGAATCGTAAAGACCCACCTTATTATAATAGAGAAATAAAGAGACTAAGAAGGAGGTGCAGACTGGAAAGAAATAGAGTTCGAAATGGCTGTGGAAGTAAGGAGAAATTAAAGGAACTTACTAGAAAATTGAATCTAGCAAAGAAGGCAGCTAAGGATAATATGATGGCAAGCATAATTGGCAGTCATACAAATTTTAGTGAAAAATGGAAGGGTATGTATAGGTATTTTAAGGCAGAAACAGGTTCCAAGAAGGACATTCCAGGAATATTAATGAACAAGGGGAGTGTGTATGTGAGGATCTTCAAAAGGCAGAAGTATTCAGTCAGCAGTATGTAAAGATTGTTGGTTACAAGGAAAATGTCGAGATAGAGGAGGAGACTAAGGCCAAAGAAGTAATAAAATTTACATATGATAACAATGACATTTACAATAAGATACAAAAGTTAAAAACTAGAAAAGCGACTGGAATTGATCAGATTTCTGGGGATATACTAAAGACAATGGGTTGGGATATAGTACCATATCTGAAGTACTTATTTGATTATTGTTTGGTCAGAGGAGCTATACCAGATGAATGGAGAGTTGCTATAGTTGCCCCTGTGTATAAAGGAAAGGGTGATAGACATAAAGCTGAAAATTACAGGCCAGTAAGTTTGACATGCATTGTATGTAAGCTTTGGGAAGGCATTCTTTCTGATTATATTAGACATGTTTGTGAAATTAATAACTGGTTCGATAGAAGGCAATTCGGTTTTAGGAAAGGTTATTCCACTGAAGCTCAACTTGTAGGATTCCAGCAAGATATAGCAGATATCTTGGATTCAGGAGGTCAAATGGACTGTATCGCGACTGACCTGTCTAAAGCATTTGATAGGGTGGATCATGGGAGACTACTGGCAAAAATGAGTGCAATTGGACTAGACAAAAGACTGACTGAATGGGTTGCTATATTTCTAGAAAATAGATCTCGGAGAATTAGAGTAGGCGAAGCTTTATCTGACCCTGTAATAATTAAGAGGGGAATTCCTCAAGGCAGTATTATCGGACCTTTATGTTTTCTTATATATATAAATGATATGAGTAAAGGAGTGGAATCGGAGGTAAGGCTTTTTGCGGATGATGTTATTCTCTATAGAGTGATAAATAAGTTACAAGATTGTGAGCAACTGCAACGTGACCTCGAAAATCTTGTGAGATGGACAGCAGGCAATGGTATGTTGATAAACGGGGTTAAAAGTCAGGTTGTGAGTTTTACAAGTAGGAAAAGTCCTCTCAGTTTTAATTACTGCGTTTATGGGGTGAAAGTTCCTTTTGGGGATCATTGTAAGTATCTAGGTGTTAATATAAGGAAAGATCTTCATTGGGGTAATCACATAAATGGGATTGTAAATAAAGGGTACAGATCTCTGCACATGGTTATGAGGGTGTTTAGGGGTTGTAGTAAGGATGTAAAGGAGAGGGCATATAAGTCTCTGGTAAGACCCCAACTAGAGTATGGTTCCAGTGTATGGGACCCTCACCAGGATTACCTGATTCAAGAACTGGAAAAATCCAAAGAAAGGCAGCTCGATTTGTTCTGGGCGATTTCCGACAAAAGAGTAGCGTTACAGAAATGTTGCAATGTTTTGGTTGGGAAGAGTTGAGAGAAAGAAGAAGAGCTGCTCGACTAAGTGGTATGTTCCGGGCTGTCAGCGGAGAGATGGCGTGGAATGACATTAGTAGACGAATAAGTTTGAATGGCGTTTATAAAAGTAGGAAAGATCATAATATGAAGATAAAGTTGGAATTCAAGAGGACAAACTGGGGCAAATATTCATTTATAGGAAGGGGAGTTAGGTATTGGAATAACTTACCAAGAGAGATGTTCAATAAATTTCCAATTTCTTTAAAATCATTTAGGAAACGGCTAGGAAAACAACAAATAGGGAATCTGCCACCTGGGCGACTGCCCTAAATGCAGATCAGTATTGATTGATTGATTGATTGATTGATTGATTGATTGATTGATTGATTGATTGATTGATTGATTGATTGATTGAAATCGGGAGGTTGTGGGTTCGGATCCCACTGGTGTCTGGTTGGCCATTTTTGTTCTGTACTTAACATCTCTTCAATACGTACTAAATGTACGTAACACGACCTAATAGGTTGAAAGTCGGTTTCGATTTTCTAAGGTAGCTTTATGTTGTTGTTAGGGCATATTGTGTCGCCCGATGGTGGTTCCATAGACCATTCCAGAACACAGGTTATCCGTGATTTCAAGCCTGCTAAGGACATAAAAGGAATCGCTAGATTCATAGGCATGGTGAATTTCTTCAGGAAATTTATTCCTAACTTCACTAACAGGGCGGAGCCCCTGAACTTACTGCGTAAGAAAGGCGTCAAATTGAATGGGGGCCGTCGCAGCAAGGCGCTTTTGAAGACCTTAAATAAGCTCTCTGTAACGCTCCTGTATTAGCTATTAAGTAATTTAATAGATATATATTTACCAGATATTGTAATAGGAGTTGAATCATGGCTGAGAAATGATATAATGGATGCAGAAATTTTCTCACGGCACTGGAGTGTGTATCGTAGAGATAGGATAGGAAAGGTGGGAGGGGGAGTTTTCATTCTGGTGAGAGAAGAATTTGTAAGCTACGAAAAAGTTAAAGATGAAACACATGAAATTCTAGGTGTAAGGCTCATTTCTAAAGATAATAGGCAACTTGATATATTTGGAGTGTACAGATCGGGAAAGGGTAGCACTGATGCGGATTCGGAATTATTTGATAGGATAGTCAGCTATGTGGGAAACGACATGGAAAGAAATGTGATTGTAGCGGGAGATCTGAATTTGCCAGATGTCAATTGGGAAGGAAATGCGAACGACAGAAACATGACCAACAAATGCCAAATAAGTTAATATGGGAAGGACAGCTGATTCAGAAAGTGATGGAACCAACCAGAGGGAAAAATATTTTGGATGTGGTGCTGATAAAACCAGATGAGCTCTATATGGAAACTGAAGTAATAGATGGTATTAGTGATCATGAAGCTGTTTTTGTGGTAGTTAAAAATAAATGTGATAGAAAGGAAGGTCTTAAAAGTAAGACTGTTAGGCAGTACCATATGGCTGATAAAGCAGGTATGAGGCAGTTTCTAAAACGTAACTATGATCGGTGGAAAACGGTAAATAAAAATGTAAACAGACTCTGGGATGGGTTTAAAGAAATTGTTGAGGATTGCGAAAACAGGTTTGTACCTTTAAGGGTGGTAAGGAATGGTAAAGACCCACCTTATTATAATAGAGAAATAAAGAGACTAAGAAGGAGGTGCAGACTGGAAAGAAATAGAGTTAGAAATGGCTGTGGAAGTAAGGAGAAATTGAAGGAACTTACTAGAAAATTGAATCTAGCAAAGAAGGCAGCTAAGGATAACATGATGGCAAGCATAATTGGCAGTCATACAAATTTTAGTGAAAAATGGAAGGGTATGTACAGGTATTTTAAGGCAGAAACAGGTTCCAAGAAGGACATTCCAGGAATAATTAATGAACAAGGGGAGTGTGTATGTGAGGATCTTCAAAAGGCAGAAGTATTCAGTCAGCAGTATGTAAAGATTGTTGGTTACAAGGATAATGTCGAGATAGAAGAAGAGACTAAGGCCAAAGAAGTAATAAAATTTACGTATGATAACAATGTCATTTACAATAAGATACAAAAGTTGAAAACTAGAAAAGCGGCTGGAATTGATCAGATTTCTGGGGATATACTAAAGACAATGGGTTGGGATATAGTACCATATCTGAAGTACTTATTTGATTATTGTTTGGCCGAAGGAGCTATACCAGATGAATGGAGAGTTGCTATAGTAGCCCCTGTGTATAAAGGAAAGGGTGATAGACATAAAGCTGAAAATTCCAGGCCAGTAAGTTTGACATGCATTGTATGTAAGCTTTGGGAAGGCATTCTTTCTGATTATATTAGACATGTTTGTGAAATTAATAACTGGTTCGATAGAAGGCAATTCGGTTTTAGGAAAGGTTATTCCACTGAAGCTCAACTTGTAGGATTCCAGCAAGATATAGCAGATATCTTGGATTCTGGAGGTCAAATGGACTGTATCGCGATTGACATGTCTAAAGCATTTGATAGGGTGGATCATGGGAGACTACTGGCAAAAATGAGTGCAATTGGACTAGACAAAAGAGTGACTGAATGGGTTGCTATATTTCTAGAAAATAGATCTCAGAGAGTTAGAGTAGGTGAAGCTTTGTCTGACCCTGTAATAGTTGAGAGGGGAGTTCCTCAGGGCAGTGTTATCGGACCTTTATGTTTTCTTATATATATAAATGATATGAGTAAAGGAGTGGAATCGGAGGTAAGGCTTTTTGCGGATGATGTTATTCTCTATAGAGTGATAAATAAGTTACAAGATTGTGAGCAACTGCAACGTGACCTCGAAAATCTTGTGAGATGGACAGCAGGCAATGGTATGTTGATAAACGGGGCTAAAAGTCAGGTTGTGAGTTTTACAAATAGGAAAAGTCCTCTCAGTTTTAATTACTGCGTTGATGGGGTGAAAGTTCCTTTTGGGGATCATTGTAAGTATCTAGGTGTTAATATAAGGAAAGATCTTCACTGGGGTAATCACATAAATGGGATTGTAAATAAAGGGTACCGATCTCTGCACATGGTTATGAGGGTGTTTAGGGGTTGTAGTAAGGATGTAAAGGAGAGTGCATATAAGTCTCTGGTAAGACCCCAACTAGAGTATGGTTCCAGTGTATGGCACCCTCACCAGGATTACCTGATTCAAGAACTGGAAAAAATCCAAAGAAAAGCAGCTCGATTTGTTCTGGGTGATTTCCGACAAAGGAGTAGCGTTACAAAAATGTTGCAATGTTTGGGTTGGGAAGAATTGAGAGAAAGAAGAAGAGCTGCTCGACTAAGTGGTATGTTCCGAGCTGTCAGCGGAGAGATGGCGTGGAATGACATTAGTAGACGAATAGGTTTGAATGGCGTCTATAAAAGTAGGAAAGATCACAATATGAAGATAAAGTTGGAATTCAAGAGGACAAACTGGGGCAAATATTCATTTATAGGAAGGGGAGTTAGGGATTGGAATAACTTACCAAGGGAGATGTTCAATAAATTTCCAATTTCTTTGAAATCATTTCGGAAAAGGCTAGGAAAGCAACAGATAAGGAATCTGCCACCTGGGCGACTGCCCTAAATGCAGATCAGTATTGATTGATTGATATGTCTGATTTCTTTAAGAAATTCGTTGTCCAAACTGATGCCTCTTCATCTGCTGTTGCTGCTGTCCTTCTTCAGGAAAGGGAACTCGGAAGGCGGCCCATCTCCTATGCGTCTAGGACTTAATCGGCTCAAGAAGTCAAGTATTCAGTCTATGAACTAGAGGAATAAGTTATTTTTCTTTCGGTTGCAGTTCAGTATACATATTGTTTTAAGCAGGTTGTATGGTATATGGGAATGCCTTCTGCCCCACCAATAGCCATTTAAGAACATTATTTTAATTTTGTACTTAACCCTGTACAACCTTCCCCTCTAGTAAGGTTTGCCTTATTTCGTCACCTGGTCTTATCCCCGCCTCCAACACCAACCTCATCTGTATCCGCAGCGTCTCTTCCAAAACAATCTTTGTCGACCTGTTCCAGTGCCCTCTCTGACATCGGCAGCCGAGTCGTAACATCTGGTGAGCGATGCTGGCGTGGCGTGCTCTGGCCATCTCTTTCATAACGGCGTGCTGGAACACCATCCCTTCCGGCGAGGGCTGAGGTGCTGTAATCCAACCGCCTACCCATTTTGGAGCAGTATCTCTATATCTGGTCTTCAGCGAACATCTCCATGGTTACCCCCCTCATGATAGCGGGAGTGGTGTATTTGAGGATACTTGGGGGATCCGAAGGACGTCACCCTGGTATCGGCGGCGACGGCCGATCTTGCCGCCAAACTTGAACTTCTACGACTTCAAGACTTAAAAATTTCTTCCAACTGAACTTTCACAAGAAAATGCTGAAAAAATTGTTTTTTCCTAACTAACAAATTTCAACTTTTCACCGTGAGGAGAGACTTTAAGGGAGGAGTGAGGTCTGTACCGCGATGGACACCCGCCCCGTTTATTCAAATGAAGCGCCTTGAAAAACGCCATCTTTAATATAAACTTGCAACTACTTGGGCAAGAATTGTGGACTTTTCCTCACAGATGTCTCTACAAACAAAACGTATGTTATGC
Source organism: Anabrus simplex (assembly GCF_040414725.1). NCBI lineage: Eukaryota > Metazoa > Arthropoda > Insecta > Orthoptera > Tettigoniidae > Anabrus > Anabrus simplex. The sequence continues at coordinate 1,804,380,549 of NC_090265.1, forward strand.
CCTCTAGTGTGAAGAGGACCTATTAAAATTAAATGTATTTGTAATTTTAAGGTTTCCTAAACTGAGTTGATTTGTATTTGTTTTTTTATTTCACAGTTGTCAACATTTCCGCAAACTTCAAAATTGGCCAATAGAAAATTCTGTATATTTAATTTCCAATCAATCAGCGTTTTCTTCTACATATTAAATTATCCAATAAAAATTCGGGGGGGGGGGGGGGAGGGGTGTCGGGCCTTAGTCCAGATCTCGATAGAATAGGGATGGCGAACCTATGTCACCCAGTGACACGCGAACGCGATTTCGGTGGCACGCCACATGAACATATTAACGTTTTTATATAGGTCTTGTATTATAGACTATATGTCGTGCATCGTGCAGTCATAGTGTTCACGTGTAAGAAATAAATATGGAAAATCCAAATTCTAGTTCCATTCCGAAGTGCAACATTGCAACACTGATAGGTCCGGAAGTCTAGCGAGCCCTTAAGTCACCCATGTCGGTCACTTGTCTGTGGTAACCAGTAGGGCGTAATTATTCTTAGTGTGTAACTGTTTTCTGCTGAGTTTGTATGCGGACCTCGCAAACATGTTTTCGGTGCCCAAAAACAGAAACTTAACAAAGGTAGGGGCCGGAATTTTCAAGAACGGTGGACAAGGGGATTTGGAGTGATAGAAAGGAACACGAGACGAATCATTCAAATGTTTGTACATGTCGAGTGATGAAAGAAGAGTTGTTTTACAAAACGTTGAACAATATGCAAATCAAACTAGTTTGTATCATCTTTCGGGCCAGGGAATAACATCAGTGCGGCTAGTTTACACCTGTCTCAACATGGGAAACCGCTTTCTGACGGTGAGTTATTGAACGAGGCTTCATCCAACACGTTATATGAAGATTCTCCTAACAAACAACAAATGGCTAACAGAATTAAAGAAAAGCCGTCCAGCAGAAATCATTTCAGGGATAGAATAATAAGAATGAGTGAAGATTTTCGGAGCAATTGAAAGCTGGTTTGGATAACTCACAAATGTATTAAATATGTCTTGATGAAAGCACGGTTGTGACCTTACAAACAAGGTTAGCTGTTTTTGTCCGATTCCCTTGTGGAAATGTGATAAGGGAGGAAATACTTAAATTACTGAGCTTACGAACTACAACAGGGAAAGATATAATGAACGAAGTGAAGCAAGGCTTGTATTAAAATGCGGTTTGACGTACCGTACAGAAAATTGTGTCTGTGACAACATTGATACTGCCTCAAGCATGGTGGGTATTCATGATGTGTTACTAAAATTTCTTAAAGAAGCAGATAAACAGCCTATTTTACAGTTTCATTGTATATTACAACAGCAAGCCCTTTGTGCGAAAGAAGGTATGAAGTCATTTGAAAGTGTACGGTACTCTCGGTGGTAACTGTAAGGGAAATTCAAAAATGAAAACCTGTAACGTTATTTCAAAAGTATTGCCCAGCACCGTTGAGGCAATTGTCCAATGCGACACAAGGTGGTGAATGGCCGTCTCGTAAAATTCCTGGGGCTGCATTGTGAACCAGTTCCAAACGTACTGCTTGACATCGTCCGAGGGAAATCGTTTGCCTCTCGGAGCCTTCCTTACCTCAACTTGGATTTTTTGAGTCTCGGTGACCCTGCATGCTTCTACTGGAGATTTTGTCGTTTTTGAGACAATAATTTACGATACCCTCATTTGTTGGACATATACGTTTGTGTGTGGGGACTTTTATCTGCAATTCTCGGCCATTGTTTGCATTGCCGTTAAATTATGTGCCTGAAACTGTGGCGATTTAAAATGTATCTTCTTGCCATTGTTACGTCGGTTGCTTCGAAATTCTGATTGGCTCAATAACCAAATTTTTGACTTGAGCGTGCGCAGTGTCGATCTTCAACTGAGCGACCCGCGGCTTGACTGGACTGAACGCCAGTCTGTTCCCGGCAGATCGCCAAGATGGACGCGTTTGGAGAAGTTGTGTACAAAATGCGATTGAAAGTTGTTGGAGTGGAGTTTGATAAACCAGGCTAATAGCCTCGTTAATTAAGGCATTGCCTTAATTGTAGCGCAATAATGTTGTGTGTTTCATATTTACAGTTTTTTTAATATTAGTGTGACCGAACTATCTGAAGGAGGGTTCTTCATTACAAAATGGGCTAGAACGTAAGCTATTGGATTACAGTATATTAAATTGGACACCCAAAAATGTAAGTACAAGTATCTACTTAATTGTTTCGAAACTGTTCTGCTGCCGGATTATTTGGAGAAGAACGTGTGTATCAAGCTATCTGCGACAACTATTATATTAGAAGAAATGTTTTGGCAACGCTGTTAATATTACTTCGTCTCTACTCCGCTACTGTAATTGAAATTAGGCCTATAGTTTATGGACCTGGCGACCACCGTTTATTCATTAAATTAAGCTGGACTTTCTTCTTCATCGGACATTTTAATGATATAAATTGTATCTGCTAAATATTAAAATGTAACTTAACGTGATTTTGGTAATGTTCTATATCCAAATTATTCTTATGGAGTAATTCTGGAACATGGTATATGCGCGGGTGAGAGACCTATTATTCCATTACTTTAATTTAACTGAGATTATCGTTGTGCTGCCTTTTTCTGTTTCTTAAAGTTATTATTATTATTAATTTGGTTGGTGGATTACCTTTTACATTTCTTGGTTCATATTTGTGGCATCCGATGGACTGTTGACAACGTTTTGAAAGACGTTATGTACTAGTATTGTTTTCGTAATGGCTCATTGTTTAATTACTTAATGGGATGGTTTATTTCCGGTCTTATTCGGCCATTACCGTTTTCCAAGGCCTCCTAAAATTAAAATTGTGTAACCGGCATTTAAATCCTTTATTAATATTTTGGTTGGAAGAAATGTTAAATTTAAAAGACTATACATAATTATTGTAATATTCTGGTTATAATAAACTGGAATTTGTTCCCTATTTCTTGATGATACTTTTGCCCTCCTCAGATTATTCGCGTCCGTTTTTCTTTCCTTCTTCTTTCATTATTGCGTGCCATGTTTTTATCTTATCTCCGGTACGCTAATTGTGTGTGGGCTTTGCCTATTGTCTCTTTAAGTCGGATGTTGGCTTCGGTTTTGGGAAGCTGTATGCTTCGTGTGTACCATTGTTTTGTTGTCTGTGAAATTTTAAGTGTTTCCCTTCGTAATTTGTAGTTTATTTGAGACATATTTTTATTCGGGTTCGTGCGATTTTCTCTTGTGTTCTTTCAATTATTTTCGTGTGGAATTTTTGTTGGGTCTGCTATCGTTGCCTTAAATATTGAGTGTGTTTCCGTGTTTCGGGGTGATTGAAATCCTTGTGTACTGGTTCCGGAAGCAAATTCCAGTTTATTGTGATTAATTGTAGTATACTTACTCACAAAGAAAAGCTGGCCAGTTATGTAATTCATATTTAATGCACGGATCCGTTTTAACATTTGTCATTCATTGATTCTAAGGCAAACTGTAGCTTGTAATCTGAGTGTGTTTTCACGATTTTATTTACCCTAAAAATAGACATTTGTCTCCTAATTTAATGAGTTGAATTATTATAATTTTTATCTTTCTTCTATTTACTTATTTATTACTACATAAAAATTATTTTACGTTGTTATCGGAGTCCGCACTCATAGTATATTTTGCTTTAAAAATTGATTTTTATCTATAATTTAAAGACATTATTTACAGATTTATTTTTTGCTCTGCAGTTTTCATTCCTAAATTCTGTTTAAATTTTTCCTAATTTTAAGTAAAGTTCAAGTTATTTAAACATTAATCTTGCTTTCATTTAGCAATCTTGACCTGGCAACCCCTCAAGTAGTTAGCTCGATCCAGTCCTTTCCCTTATGTTCTGTGCCCTCCACGCTGGTTTTGTTAATACTGCTCCTGCTCGATGGTAAGTATTTTGTTTCTTGTGCACATTTGGTTATATTTATGGGGTTTTATTATCATTCCTGTTTTTATCTTTGTCGGGTTGCAGTAGTGTTGTGTAGCTTTCGCCGTGGTTGTTGTTGTTGTTCTAACAACTTGATAAGTTGCCCAGGTGAATGTTGCTAGCTGCTGAAAGTGACCAACCTTTTAAACTTAAAAATTGTAAAACTGAAATGGACGAAAATAATTCCTTCCTATATATGTTTCATGTCTGATCGAGACTTGCTTGTTGCTGCCCTCTTGTACTTGGAGTATGGCGTGGCTCTGTATCTGTGCTCTTGCTGCTTGTTTCATTTACCATATTCCGTGGTCATGGAATCCTGTTGTGTTTTGGGGTCTGCTTATACTATACCTGCCATGTAGGGGTAAGTTGAAGACCATTCTCACTTTTATTAATAATTAATTTGAAGTATTTACTTAATCTGCTTTCTGATTTAATAATTGAAAGTTTCTTCCACATTATACCTTAATGATATGATGTTCTTTGAACTTGTTATCTGCAGCTTCTTGGTATACTATAGGTCTTGCTGAAATTGCTGTGCCTGTCCTTGTTGTGATTTACTTGGATTAATTTGTGTTGGGTTTTGGAACTGCTGTTGTGACCCTGATTTAAATTCTAAGTGATGTTTTTATTCCAGTTTCATCCATGGTCCAGAGTGTGTGATATGAAGTTGTATTGTAATAAAATTTTCTCTTGCAGTGACTGTGTACCCACCTCGCTGTTTGGCCTGAACATGTGAAATTGACTTACAATCTTGACCCATGGTGACCTTCTCCTTCCACTTTTATTTTTACTGTTCTGCCTTGTCCAGGTTACTATGTGTCATGTGTTATTATTCTGAGTTTATTTAATGTGGTGAGTTCTCATGTGTTGGTGATTCTTGCTTATGTAGGCCTATATTGGTTCGTATCTGGGTCATGTGCTGTGGGATTTCTTCCTATTTTACCTTATGTGGTCTTGTGCATGTTCCCGTTCTTGATATGGTGTTGTTGTAGGTCTGTATTGAACTCATGGATGATTATATCATGTGATTATGGTGTATTGATGGGAATCTCACTTGGATTTGTTGTGTTTAATGCTATTTGTGTAACCTTGGGCAGTCTTCCTATTGTCATATACTTTGAAAAGCTTTTCCTGATTGAACGGTGATAGGCTACGTCTGTATGGTTCATCTGAGATGGTATTATCTTTTTAATTTGATGTGTCCATGTCAGGTAGCTCTGTCAGTTCTGTTGTGGAGTGATTAATTTCGGTACCTGATGTTATTCATGTCTTGTCCTTTTGGTACTACTCATCACCTTTCATTCACCTTCTCCTGCTGTGTGCATGTACTGCACTCATGTGGTCTTGTTGTAAGGAGGTGTGGTCTTAATTTCTTTGTGAATTTGTGATTTCCTTGACCTGGTTAATTGTAGTCATTGTGTATTGGCTTCTTCCCCTTGCATATTTTCTGTCAGGTATCTGCGTACTAAATTCTTGTTTTGGCTTTCATACTCTACTGCTCATTATGTGTGACTAGTGTCACGCATGTGTGTGATCTTCTGGTGCTGGTTAATGATATCAGTTTTGGCCATGTGCTTGAGTGAATTTTCATTCTTCCTGATTTTTCATTGCTAGTCCTGGTGGGTTGCTCCATGTGTTGATTCTTGGTCATCCTTATCTCTTGTAGTTATACCTATGTGTTGTTACTGGTACTTCATGGCGGTTGTGTGGGTTCATTTCTGAGTTCTGGTGTGGAGTACAGCTAGCTTATAGCTAAACTACCCTTCGTTTTTACTGTGTCTTCATGTTGGGATTTTGGTTGTGAGTTTCGCAATTGTTGTGTTGTTACTGGTGCCGTTCTTTTTTTCTAATTATGGTGGAATCTGTTCTGAAATTAACCTTCTGTAGTAAATCTTCCTTCCTGTTCATTTTCTGTGGGTTATGGGAGTGTAATTGGTAAATCTTGTCATTTTGTGAATGTACACTGTCCTGATCATGTCTTCATTTGATGTCTAGTGGTATGAGAGCTTATGTCTCTTTTGATTTGTATTCGTAGATCTGATGTTGTATGTGATTGAGTATTATATTAAAAAAAGTGTAGAAGAAGTTTTCCTTGCATCTGGTGGTTATCACTGTGTATGTCTTCCGATTTATCTTATTTACATAAGGTATTCCTTTGTTCGTGCCTTCCGTAGTTCCACATCTGGATTAGTAGGTAACCCCTTGTAATTCAGTTGCTTCTGGCTCTACCCTGCATGTTTTCGCAACTCTATATTGTTGCCTGGTTTTCATCTGACTGTTCTGGGTTCTATTCCAATGAGTATGGGATCATTTGGGATAAATCCGGAACTGTCGCTAAAATTCCTTGTCCGTCGTTGGGGTATGGGACCCAACTGATTGACTGAGGGTTCTTCTCCATCAGCTTATGCGCTTTGTCATCGTGTAACCTATCACTTCTTCATCGTTTATATTTTATTATATCCCGTGTATTCCGACTGGCTGGTAGGGTGTCTGTGGTGATTGGCCTAATCACACAGGGTGGACTGTTGTTTTGCCACCATATTATTAGTCCTGGGTTATCCAGAGGTTCTTCTGAATACTTGATGGTTGTGATAATACACCTGTGCTCAGTATATTCAAAGATTATTTATATGGAGAGGTAACTTTCCCTGAATTTTGGCCCTTGTTATGCTGCGTTTAGCTGGTTCTGTTTCATGTAATGTAATTTCCATGTCTTGTCAGTTGTTCTCTATCGTCCTGACTGTAATTGTTGGCTGTCATGTGGTTGTTGGCCTCGGTAATGGTTGCATGGTGATCTCTTGCGGACACACTTTGAGATCTCCCCACCATCTATTATTATACCAGTTAAGTCTCCAGTTATTGCCATTGCTTGCTCCTTATTCTGGGTCGATTATCTGTGTGATTGCTACGTTACGGTTGCGGATGGTTGTGTTTATTGTGAAAGTTTCTGCCTCTGCGTCTCCTGTTTTCCTAATCTTCATGTTCTGGGCTACCTGTTTTCTGTACATGGTTTGTCAGTATGTGCTCTGCTGCCTCCTTAGTAATATCTTTTTGCTCTGTTACCTCCCTGTACACCCTGGTCATTTCTCCTTCCTGTTCTTGGTCTTGAGGATCTTTCTGGTATCTGTACTGTCCTGTGGAATTATGTAATGTGTGGAAGTATGCTAGTATTTCATGTAAAAGAATGTGTAAACTATAATGGTTTTCGACCTATCAAATTGTTGAGTCTATTGAATTTTACTTAACTTGCTGGGACTAAAACCGCTGTAACTTGCCACTGGATTCCATGAGCCACCTTAAATATTCAAAATTACATTTCTGATCTCTTGTGATTAGTCTCGATACTAGTATATTAAAGTCTTGGGATATTTCAGTTATTTTCTCCCTTTCCTTAATATGTAAGTCTTATTCAAAGGTTGGATGGGTAATACTACAACTCATGAATTGGTAATTCAAAAATTTGTGTATGTTTGCTTACTAGTCAACAAAAGAATGTAAAATAACCTCGTTATTTTGGTAATTCCTCAAATGCCGATACAAAATATGTGGTCTGGTATAATGACGTTAACGGTGTTACTTATATGTTTAACTTGGGTGCAAAATTGGAGCTATTATCGCTGGTAAATTTGGACATGTGGAACTTGTGTAACACCTCGAAGCATAATGAAATATTACAAAGGTGTCCTGGAAACCTAGTTGGAAAAATTTTGTGGTCCCTAACATTAGTGGTTGAATCATTTCCGTTTATTATGGTCTGCTATGTACGCTTGGACCCTCTCTTTCTGCTCCTGTGTGTGGTGTTCCAGTTATTGGCGCGCGGGAGCACCCATGCATCTGCTGATCGGAGATCTAATGTGTGTGATACCTATGGTTGCCTACTACACTCGGTACTGGTGTGATCAATGTGCTGAATAATGTACTGTCAACTTGTGTGGTGCGTGATGTGACACTGGCCACGTTGCATCCCATTCTGTTCACACTCAACATGTAATCTGCTAGTATTGTGTGAAGGTCAACATTCCTGCAACAAAGTAAGACCAGTCCATGTTTACTGTACATAATATGTTAGACTATCATCTCTGTATCAACGTGTGAAGATTTATTTTGGACATTGAAATTGTATCATATAATATTGTATCCGAACGTCTTGACCCTTCGCCTCCCCGTGTTTTGGCTTACGGAGGGGAGAACTGAGACAATAATTTACGATACCCTCATTTGTTGGACATATACATTTGTGTGTGGGGACTTTTATCTGCAATTCTCGGCCATTGTTTGCATTGCCGTTAAATTATGTGCCTGAAACTGTGGCGATTTAAAATGTATCTTCTTGCCATTGTTACGTCGGTTGCTTCGAAATTCTGATTGGCTCAATAACCAAATTTTTGACTTGAGCGTGCGCAGTGTCGATCTTCAACTGAGCGACCCGCGGCTTGACTGGACTGAACGCCAGTCTGTTCCCGGCAGATCGCCAAGATGGACGCGTTTGGAGAAGTTGTGTACAAAATGCGATTGAAAGTTGTTGGAGTGGAGTTTGATAAACCAGGCTAATAGCCTCGTTAATTAAGGCATTGCCTTAATTGTAGCGCAATAATGTTGTGTGTTTCATATTTACAGTTTTTTTAATATTAGTGTGACCGAACTATCTGAAGGAGGGTTCTTCATTACAAAATGGGCTAGAACGTAAGCTATTGGATTACAGTATATTAAATTGGACACCCAAAAATGTAAGTACAAGTATCTACTTAATTGTTTCGAAACTGTTCTGCTGCCGGATTATTTGGAGAAGAACGTGTGTATCAAGCTATCTGCGACAACTATTATATTAGAAGAAATGTTTTGGCAACGCTGTTAATATTACTTCGTCTCTACTCCGCTACTGTAATTGAAATTAGGCCTATAGTTTATGGACCTGGCGACCACCGTTTATTCATTAAATTAAGCTGGACTTTCTTCTTCATCGGACATTTTAATGATATAAATTGTATCTGCTAAATATTAAAATGTAACTTAACGTGATTTTGGTAATGTTCTATATCCAAATTATTCTTATGGAGTAATTCTGGAACATGGTATATGCGCGGGTGAGAGACCTATTATTCCATTACTTTAATTTAACTGAGATTATCGTTGTGCTGCCTTTTTCTGTTTCTTAAAGTTATTATTATTATTAATTTGGTTGGTGGATTACCTTTTACATTTCTTGGTTCATATTTGTGGCATCCGATGGACTGTTGACAACGTTTTGAAAGACGTTATGTACTAGTATTGTTTTCGTAATGGCTCATTGTTTAATTACTTAATGGGATGGTTTATTTCCGGTCTTATTCGGCCATTACCGTTTTCCAAGGCCTCCTAAAATTAAAATTGTGTAACCGGCATTTAAATCCTTTATTAATATTTTGGTTGGAAGAAATGTTAAATTTAAAAGACTATACATAATTATTGTAATATTCTGGTTATAATAAACTGGAATTTGTTCCCTATTTCTTGATGATACTTTTGCCCTCCTCAGATTATTCGCGTCCGTTTTTCTTTCCTTCTTCTTTCATTATTGCGTGCCATGTTTTTATCTTATCTCCGGTACGCTAATTGTGTGTGGGCTTTGCCTATTGTCTCTTTAAGTCGGATGTTGGCTTCGGTTTTGGGAAGCTGTATGCTTCGTGTGTACCATTGTTTTGTTGTCTGTGAAATTTTAAGTGTTTCCCTTCGTAATTTGTAGTTTATTTGAGACATATTTTTATTCGGGTTCGTGCGATTTTCTCTTGTGTCCTTTCAATTATTTTCGTGTGGAATTTTTTTTTGGGTCTGCTATCGTTGCCTTAAATATTGAGTGTGTTTCCGTGTTTCGGGGTGATTGAAATCCTTGTGTACTGGTTCCGGAAGCAAATTCCAGTTTATTGTGATTAATTGTAGTATACTTACTCACAAAGAAAAGCTGGCCAGTTATGTAATTCATATTTAATGCACGGATCCGTTTTAACATTTGTCATTCATTGATTCTAAGGCAAACTGTAGCTTGTAATCTGAGTGTGTTTTCACGATTTTATTTACCCTAAAAATAGACATTTGTCTCCTAATTTAATGAGTTGAATTATTACAATTTTTATCTTTCTTCTATTTACTTATTTATTACTACATAAAAATTATTTTACGTTGTTATCCGAGTGCGCACTCATAGTATTTTGCTTTAAAAATTGATTTTTATCTATAATTTAAAGACATTATTTACAGATTTATTTTTTGCTCTGCAGTTTTCATTCCTAAATTCTGTTTAAATTTTTCCTAATTTTAAGTAAAGTTCAAGTTATTTAAACATTAATCTTGCTTTCATTTAGCAATCTTGACCTGGCAACCCCTCAAGTAGTTAGCTCGATCCAGTCCTTTCCCTTATGTTCTGTGCCCTCCACGCTGGTTTTGTTAATACTGCTCCTGCTCGATGGTAAGTATTTTGTTTCTTGTGCACATTTGGTTATATTTATGGGGTTTTATTATCATTCCTGTTTTTATCTTTGTCGGGTTGCAGTTTTGACTCGGATTCGAAGTGATGACGCAATGTCTCGTTTCCAGCGTCCACTCGCGATAGGAACTCATCCCCTTCCTTGGCATAGCGCAGCAGATGTTCAAGAGAGAGGTCCATTCGACATGCTTCCTGTACTAGTTGAATACTCTCACTCCGACATGTGCATCCACCTGCTGGACAATGACATCGGCAATAAGACCTTCCTTTCTATCGCATTACCACAAAAACAGCTTCGTGATCACTAATACCATCTACTACTTCAGTTTCCCTATAGAGCACCACATCCAGGTATAGTACCATATCTGAAGTACTTATTTGATTATTGTTTGATCGCAGGAGCTATACCAGATGAATGGAGAGTTGCTATAGTAGCCCCTGTGTATAAAGGAAAGGGTGATAGACATAAAGCTGAAAAGCTTTGGGAAGGCATTCTTTCTGATTATATTAGACATGTTTGTGAAATTAATAACTGGTTCGATAGAAGGCAGTTCGGTTTTAGGAAAGGTTATTCCACTGAAGCTCAACTTGTAGGATTTTTTCCTTCAAAATGGCGCCCGGTAATGACGACGTAGTGTTTTATCCTCCGAGTAAATTAACCGTAAAATGTGACGTAAAATGTCGAAGATAAGTGAAAAATGGAATGTTGTGTGATTCATGTGATCGATGGTGGCATTATAAGTGCGGAAATTGCCCTAGAGACGTAACAACTAATGAAAATGTTGACTGGATTTGTGAGCAGTGTGTTCGGAATGTCGTAGTTGGCGACGGCGTTGACGAACCACCGAAAACAATCGATGAGGAATATAAAAGTGCATTAGAAATTATAAACATTCTAAAAAAAAGGACAATGAGACTCTTAAAGTTGAAAATCAAGAATTAAAAGAAAGACTGCGATCGCTAGAATTTGGGACTGACCATTCTTCGAGTGATATAACGGTACCAGTAACAAACTCGAGCACGTGGTGTCAAGTAGTTCGTGGATGGCCGGCTAAGAAGAAATCTACAACTGAATTTCCGGAAATAAACATCAGAAATAGGTTTTCTGCCCTAAATAATTTGATTCTGGAAGAAAGTGATCGCGCGCGTGAAACCAAATCATCGCGATCCGCTGCCGTTGCCGTGCCGAGTTTAAAATTTAGGCCTAGAATTCAGATTCAAGGCCCACTTAGGCCTAAATCAGCGAAGGTAGCTGTGTTTGGTGATAGCCAAGGAAGGGGAATTGCGGGAGTGATTAACGACGAGAATATAGCAGCAACCGGAGAAATATATCCAGGAGCTTCTATCAGCAGTGTTGTGCAAAACGTAGAAGCAGCAACTAGGAACTTCGGGAGCAGCGATGCAGTGCTTATCATCGGTGGGACGAACGACGTAGCTCGCGACGACGCCAAGAATGTAAGATCACAACTTAAACATACACTAGGGAAGCTGAACCACACTAACGTTTTTGTAGTGAACGTGCCCCACAGGCATGATCTGAGTAGAGACTTGTGTGTGAACATTGAAGTGGACAAGGTCAATACAGATATTGTTAAAATTTGTAAACATTTTCGGAATACTCAGGTTATTGAATGCAGCAGTTTTGAGAGATACTGTTATACAAAACATGGCCTCCATCTAAACAATTCAGGTAAACGAAAGATAGCAAATATTGTTCTAGATTTTATTAATCTTAAGATATGTACTGTAAAACAGGCAACTCCCTTGAGTTATAATACTGACCAGGAAAACTAGTAGAAAGAGCCAGCTGTACTTCAAGCTGGCTCAGTCAACTAGAAAATGAAACTCAGGAAAGTAAGGAATTTCAAGTTACCCAATTGCAACAGTCAAGCTTTAGGGAGGAAGGGGGTCTGAGATTGTTCTTGGTAAACTGTCAAAGTGTAGTAAATAAACAATTAAAATTCGGTACATTGATGGAATCTTATGAGACTGATGTGGTGATAGGAGTGGAATCGTGGTTGAAAGAAGGGGTGGGTAATAGAGAAGTATTTCCAGAAGGGTACACAGTCTATCGTAGAGACCGAGGAGATAAAAAGGGAGGGGGGTGTTTATTCTGGTGAAGGAAACTTACTGCTCACATGAATGGTTTACCGATGAAAGGGATGAAATATTAGGGAAAAAATTAGTTTGTGATAATATGAAGGAGATGGGAATTATAGGAACATACAGGCCTGGAAGAGAGGAAAGAGACATGAAAATCTTTGAGAAAATAATAGATGATACTCATAAAAACAATAATAATGATGTGGTAATAATTGGGGGAGGTCTAAATTTGCCTGAAGTTGAATGGAATGGAGCTCCAAGTGAAGCCCATGAACAGAAACTGGCAAATAAGTTAATTTGGGAGGGAGGATTTACACAAGTAGTACAAGAACCGACTCGTCTCAATAACTTACTAGATGTATTCTTGGTTAAACCATGGGAAATTGTTGATAAAACTGAGGTAATTGAAGGAATAGGAAACCATAAGGCTATAATAATGGATGTAGGACTCGTACCAAAAAGGCTTAATAAGAGGGTTACACAAGACAAGAAATTGTACAGAAAAACTAAAGTTGATGAATTTGGGACTTACCTTAAATCACAATTCAGTTGTTGGATAAGTGAAGGGAGTAATGTGGATACACTTTGGGCTAAATTTAAAGGAATCATTTGGGAAGGAGAGAAGAGATTTGTACCTGTTAAGAAGGGTAAAATGACCTTAGACCCTGTTTATTATACAAGGGAAATAAGAAAATTAAAAAGAAAATGTAGAATAGTAAACAGGAAAATCAAAGAGGGTAGGAAGAGTAGAGAAACTAGAAAACAGCTAATGAGGGAACTGAATAGAGTGAAAAAGGAAGCAAAAGAGAATTATATGAATGGCATACTTCAAGAGGGTAATGACCAAAAAGGGAAATGGAGAAAGCTGTATTCATATATCAGGAATCAAAAAGGAAAAGGAATCCAAATTCCTACAATGGTGGGAGAAGGGGGTGAACACTATTTAACAGATACTGAGAAAGCAAACCTATTTAGTAGGGAATTCAGAGATTCAGTAGATGATTGTCAAGAGTAGGAAAATGAAACAGAAGATAGAGAGGGAGAGACACAGAGGGAAACAAGAAGCTTCTCATTCACAAATGAAGATATTTTCAGAGAAATCCAACTGCTTCAGCAAAGGATAAGCATCAGGAGGTGATCAAATGGGGAGGTATTAAAGACAATGGGGTTGTACATAGTACCTTATTTAAAATTTCTCTTTGACTATGTCATAAATAATAGTGTAATACCAAAGGAATGGAAGGAATCTATAATAATACCAATTTATAAAGGAAAGGGTGATAAAAGGAAACCAGAGAACTACAGACCCATCAGCCTGACCAGTATAGTTGTAAAATACTGGAGTGTTTAATATCGAAGTACATCAGATGGATATGTGATGATAAAAATTGGTTCATGAGGAGCCAGTATGGATTTAGAAAGAAATTTTCTTGTGAGGCACAACTGGTGGGATTTCAGCAGGACATATCAGATCAATTGGATTCAGGAGGTCAGTTAGGTTGCATAGCCATAGATCTTTCCAAAGCCTTTGATAGAGTGGATCATGGAATATTATTAAAGAAATTGAAGGGAATAGGATTGGACGTAAGTGTTACATGTTGGATAAAAACATTTCTAAATTCAAGGGTTCAGAAAGTCAAAGTAGGAAATAATGTATCTCAGGAAGAGAAAGTTTGGAAGGGAATTGCACAGGGTAGTATAATCCGTCCGTTACTTTTCTTAATATACGCAAATGATTTAGGGAACAATATAACATCAAAAATAAGATTGTATGCAGATGACATAATTATTTATAGGGAAATAAACAACATTGAGGATTGTTCAGAATTACAAAGGGACCTTGAAAGTATCCAACAATGGGTTGAAAAAATAAAATGAAGGTTAATGGAGGCAAATCAACTGTTACAACTTTTACAAACAGGAGCTCTAAAACTGAATTTGAATATACTTTGGATGAGGTAGTTATTCCAAAAGATGGCAAGTGCAAATACTTAGGTGTGAGATTTGAAAGTAATTTGCCCTGGAAGGGTCATGTTGATGACATTGTTGGGAAAGCGTACTGAACCCTTTAGGTCCATATTTAGGGATATCTACCTTTCTTACCTATCAGCAAATTTCATGAGATCTGTCTCTTGGGTCGTATCGGTTTCTTCGTCATGTGCTAAGGTAAAGGTAGGGTTCAGTAATTCTAATCTATCTACTAAATGAAAGGTCTGTTTAAAAGATTCCTATTTATTCAGGAAATTTTGAAGCATTCTGATATGTCAACGTTATCACTGAAATTACACGTGTCCACTGGACACCACAATAATTTTGTAACATAGAAGGTTAGAACACTGGTGTGAGCCTTTGACGTGTCTGCCTGATGGGCATTCTTACTAGAAACCATTGTCTCATTTTTTATTAAAGAAAGGAAAGTCTGGAAATCCTTAAATTCGGCTTCCATGTGAGACCACATGTACCATCATAGTGATTCGTTATGGTCCAGCCCTCGTAACACGAACTCTGGACTCTGGGTATAATTAAGGTCGTCCAATCGGTGTGTGCCACACAGTGGTTGTACGACATGGACACTTAATTGAATCGATGTGACCTGCGTCTATGTCATGGACCGACATCTAAACTTCTAAGTTACTTTAAAGTCATTGTGGATGATGACCGCAAGGAAAATGATTGCTACACTGGCATATGGCCCTAATCTAAGTCACTGAGGTTGATGACCCCCTGACCATCCAAGTTTCGAAGCTGAAGGCTAAACACAATTAAGTTACATCGGTTGATGACCAAAGTTTCCACTTTACTATCCCCAGCACATTCACTTCTCAATCAATCAAAGTAAAATAATACAAGAATGGCAATGCTCAAAAACTTTGTGGCAGAAAAATCCATTTCCTTCGGATATGTCCCCTTAATCGTTACGTTACCACAGACATATCCCCCAGAAAACAAACTAAGATTTCCAGAATGCATCTCCAAGTTATTCGTTTGATTGAAAGTTATTTCAAAATGCGGTTTCACTGAATTCAATAATTAAATAAATTTAATAAAATCTTAAAGAACAACAGTTTCTATCTCCGCGGACTCTGGTTTCTTCACAAATTCCTACGCAGCTGTGATGTAAATTCAATCCTGTGATGTTTATCTGCCTGGAAAAGAATAGTTACATAATTCATGCCCAGTTATGTATCTTGTCTCATGATCTCACACTTTAAATCTAATCTAATCCTAGCCATTATTAACACTTGGATACCCTAATAATCTACGTACAAACCAAAAGCAACTCGCCACATAATTACGATGTCATATCTCGTCATAACATATTATAAAGTTTGCGCACCCTCACAGACAAACAATTATCACTACCATCGCTCTATATTTTGGACAACCCTGCATTTGGTTACTCTTGTTCATTATACTCGAAGTTCGTGGTTTCAAATGTTCATTACGTCCCCAATTAACAAACATCACAGTATCTAATAATACTTAGGTTATTACCGGGTGAAAATTTCAACTAAATCCAACATTTAACGTTCTCCCCGGCCGAGAAATACAATCTCAATTCCACGCGTGTCCCGTTATATCCCCACTGTGTGTGTTCCTCTATCAGCTGAGGCATCTCGCCCCCAAGTTCGCTTGGCAGTTACACGATACATCTGTCGTTCTACCTAACTGGCCTCTCTCTTTAAATCTTTAAACTCTGCCGACATAATTAAACAAATACGATATTCTAACCAACAAAATGCACAGATTATGCTTCAAAGTGCCCACAATAAATATACGCGTCGCAAATTAATACCGCTATGGATTTATATATATTTCTTTCCATTCCCAACATTATACAATATTCCTCGGGCTTCCATGTCCCGGCTTCAATGACAGGTCTACACCCAGATTCACAAATCTCATCTCGACTCATACGACAAAACTAACCTCTGTTTCGCCATTCCCAACTGTCACCGACAAAAGAACTGGAATGAAATCCTTACTACAAATCCCGACGTCTAATATCGCAAATGCATTAATAATGAACAACTTCGCAAAACACGATATCGTATTTTTAATAACTTGATTTTTACGAAAAAAGACTGAAAATTTCTACTTGATCCTTTTATTGTCAGTCAGACACAGTTTAAAATGGGCCTAGAAAACGTTTCTCTCCGTGACCAAATTCATCACACTAGATTCTCACCCGACAGCGCGCTTCCACTCGATTGAAAATGAGTAACCATGGATTTCTATATTATTAACGTCAAAATGACAGACAGAAAAAATTACGTCGAATGAACATCTTAATTTGACATCACAAAATATAGGCAGCAAACACACGGAAATGACCATCTACATTGGACGTGATATCACTTCGAAACCCTATTCAATAACTTTTTATAACATTATACCGCAATCGCAAGGCTTCAAAAATTTATCCAAGTGGAAAATAAAACAAATGACTCTTTTAGTCGTATTCTAACATTTACAGAAAAAAACATATAGGGGTGACCACTGCGTCGTATATACCCCATTCAAATACACATCTAGAGATCATGAAATAAGATATAATAGGTAGTAAGATGGAAAGTCACATACCTTATATAGTCACACCAGTGTTCGTCATAGGGCTCACCTGCGACCCTGGCATTTTTATTCAGCCATTTTTACATTCGTGGCTTTACAGATTATTATATTTCTTCAGGTTTCCTGGAATAAAGCATAAAAAAAGAAATGCCCTTCACTTTTTTCTTTGAGCGCACACGATGGACTAATTACTTCCGCACACGAATTACTTTAATTATCACAGGAGAATTTATTCAGTACTTTGACCGTCCTATCTGGTACAATTATTTCCACTCAAGAAACTATCTCCACATGGAGTCAAGACCCCAGCCACAATGGCTAAAATCTGCGGTTGAACTTAGTGGTACTTTTGTTGTTTGATTTCGCAGAGCAGCTCAACACTTTATCGTCCGCCTCGTACCATAAAATGCAGGAGAAGGAGACTTCGTCAAAAAAGAAGAAAGAGATAGGGAAGAGTGGGAAGTGATACAAGGAGTATCTGCCTGTTTCCATGTCAAACACGCTACCAGGCGATATTGTGTTAGGTATATGGTGTTGAAGTTTGGTATTGAAGGGTCAGGGAAAAACCACATAGGCAGAAAGAAGAAAGAGCCTACATGTAAAACCTGACACCTTTTGATAGCACATGCAAGGATGTGGCCTGGAAGAAGACCAGAGGTTGTGTTAGTTAGGAACAGGTAAAATGCACAAAACATAAACCAATTCCTTGCCGTTCCATCGTCTGGGGATCAGTCCGTCTGGGCACTGCTGTGACTAGCACGGTCCTTGCCGGCTGCGGAGCTATGCGTCAAGTACCACTAGGGCCCGCCGCACGACTCCACCTCCTTGGGGTACCTCGTACCCAGTCTCCGATCCCGGAGAGTGAGGCCAAGCCCGCCGAGGCGGGGGCCTCCTGGAAGGGGGTGGGTCATGGCGCCGGGCCTCCTTCCTCTCTGCCCGCGCCATAGCCCGGTAGACAGGGCAACTGCGATGGGAGGCCGGGTGGCCTCCCAAGCAGTTGGCGCACACCGGCGCGTATATAAGTGCCGCGCAGGCCATGTAGTGGTGATCACCACCACAGCGGTTGCACCTCACCTCGAGCCCACAGCTGACCTGACGGTGGCCCCACCTCAGGCAGCGGAAACACTGCAAGAGCTGCTGAGGGGGACGTTTTACTCTCACCTGACTGCCGCTACCCGCTGAGGTCATCTCCTGATTGGCTCCCCGGTTGACTGCTGTCCTGGGAGCAGTCTTGGGTTGCGGCTGGGCGGCCCTCTCATGGTGGACCGGCGTCGCCTTCTGCTTCATGGTCCGGCGTCGTCTTCTTCTTCTTCCCGGGCGTGTCTTCTCGGCAGGGGAAGAGGCCTCGTCCTGGTGGCCCTCCTCCCGGCCTGGTGACCCCAGGGTGGCTGATGGCTCCGCTGCGTCGCCGTCTTCTTCTTTCTCCTGGCTGGCGGCGGCGGCGGCGGCGTCGGTCGGTGCTAACGCCTGACTGCGTTCCCTGTCCTGTGGGGCGCACATCGATGTCTGCAGCTCGATAGACGTGCTGGCAGGCTGGGCCTGATCACAGATATTTTCATTTAAGAAATATTTTCATTTTATATTTAAGAAATTGTGTTACGAGAAACTTCTATTACGCTCTCTCACAAGACTCTAACAGACACTTGAAGTGCGCCTGCGCTGTGAGTGAGTTTCTACATTGGTTGTTCCCCCTCCTGTCCTTCCCCTTCCCTTCTCAAACGTAGTCTTGGTGGCTGGTTGCATCCAGCGTTAGACTCTAACTTATTATTTGTCGCTCTCTTGAGCAACTACTGGGAGGTTCCTTTCGAACCCAAGGCTTCTGGGCTGCGAACATCGGAGCGTAAGTCGTGAGTGAATGTTGTATGTGTGTGTATTGAGTGAGAGGTTAATGCTTGTGGCCGCGAATGTGTGTGTAAGTGGATTTGAGTTGTGCTTCTGTGTGTGCTGTGCTGTTTGGATGGGCCGGGTTCGTAGTCCAGGGGCATATGGCCAGTTGAAGGCCGTTTCTTTTTCTTTATGTTAACGTTTAATATTACTTTCTAGTACTACTTGTTTTCATTATATTTTCTGGAGATAATAGATCTCCTGTTCTTTCTTGTACGTAAGAGGCCAATAGGAGTTTATTGGTTTACTTTTGAAAGAGTGCTTCAGTTATAATGTTGTACATATGTTGTTGTCAGTGAATAAAAGACAGATGGATTTACAGATGGAAAGCTCCCTCACCTCTGTCCACCTAGCTTCCTCTCTGGGAATGTTCCTATTTTCCTAGGCCCTTATGTTAGCACCTTCTCAGGTGGTAGCGTCCTCGCGTGGTTTCCATCAGTAAATTCAGTGTTCTCTATTATTCTTTCGTATTTAAAGGAGCAATTATGACTGATACTAGTAAAGATGCACTAGGGTCAATGGGACCCGTTAATGAAGATAAGATACGCGACTGTTTCGGTCTCGAATTGCTACGAACCGAGGAGCTAGGATATGAGTTGTGTATTAGGGGCGTTTCTCCTGCCGGTACATTAGACGATACTATTAGACTTCTTCGTTCCTCGTTACGTAACCCTGTTAGTTTATCGAGCTGTCAACCTTCCATTGTTCTTGAGAGTGCGTTAGGTCGTATCGGGGTTTCGCTGTCTCAAATAGGTCAACGTTAGACGAGTTTAGTCAAGGTCAAAGTGATGTCACACGAAAGCAGATTCGTCGTATTAAAGCTCGCCTGCTTCATTACAGGAACCGTGTGTCTGATCTCCAGGCATTATTTGGTGATAGTATGGGCGATGATGTGAAAGCCTTATTAGTTTTGTGGTCGAATAAAATTGAGACTCTTCTGGGGATGGGAGATAGCTTGTTTTCTATCTCCGTTGAAAATAAGCCTGCTGATGTTGCTGAACTTACTGAACAGGGACTTTCGCAACCACCGGCCGGTCACCCCATTTCATCCTGCAATGATTCATGTGAGACAGAGAATATTTCTTCAGTCGTTAATTTTGCGAAGCTACCACATCCGCTGCAATTACTTATTAAAGGGATGAAGTCTTATTCTATTGACTCTATCGAACAAGTTATTGAGTTCCTGCGCACTCTAATTGAATTTCTCGAGCATAGTGCTGTATATGGTGTCAAAGATGATCTGATATTTCAAATAATTTATCCGCATGCTTCTGGAAACTTAGCCAGTCGCATAGCTGTGGCTATGTCTGAACGTGATTCTCTTGGGGATTTCCACGCGAAACTGTTACGTGAATGTATTCCTACCAGAGCACTATCTTCTCTAGTGCAGCGACATTTCTTTCGAGTACAACGAAGTAATGAATCACTCTCAGAGTACGTTCGGGACATTAAAATGTTTTCGAGAGTTTTCCGCTTGAAATATTCGGAAGGTGAGATTGTGAGTTCTATTGTTGAAGGTCTGACGCCCGAGTATAGGTCTTATTTGTCATTTTCATCAAGGCCTAATTCTTTCCTTGAGCTAGAAAACGCTTGTGTTGCGGCAGAAGGAGTGAAATATGGGGACTCACTCCGTAATATCGATAGACCGTCATCTAGGAGCGCTTCTGTCCCTGTTTCGCCTTCTGTAGACAAAACACGACGTTGTTTTCTGTGTAAATCGGCTGATCATCTACGAAATGCTTGTCCTCGGCGGCAGTTTTCTAAACCTAGCTGTAGTGACTCCGGTTCTCAGCCCGTAGAACGTAAGTGTTACGAGTGTGGGTCTAACACACATGTACGTCCTAATTGTCCTGTACTTCAACGAAATCGTACCCAATCATCTACAGGTGATCGCGCCAACAGAAGTTGACCAGAAAAGCTATCATGTAACAGAGTAGCAGAAGGAGTGCCGGACGCACTCAACGGTCCTTCGCCGATGTTCATTCCTGAAACTGAAGGTTGTTCTGATCTTTCAAGTTTGTTTGAAAGCCGTTTGTTTGGGTCTCCTAGTAATTTGCGAGATTGGACTCGAGTAAAGGCCATTCATCGACCTCAACTGCCCTATTTGAATGTTAAACTAAACAAGGTACTTTCCCCTTCAAAAATGGTAATAATTTATTAAAAAGAAAATGATTTATTTCATCAGCGTGTTGGGACATTATTTTAATCGACAAGAGGGTGAGATTCTGTATTTCGTGCCAGTGCGAGCTAGTCACTTCGCGAACCGGTTTTTCCCGACCTACAGAGAGAACGAGGGAGCAGGGTGTAGTTCCTGTTATGTGGCCTTCAGACACATGTGTGCGTACCACGTGACCCGGCGAGCAGCCTGATCTCAATCGATCAATAAATGGAAAGTCAAGTGACCTAAAACTGGAGCAGCCAATAAAAGTGACAATCTTCACTGGAATTCAACAAATCCACCAATTAGATGTAATTAAGAGACACACCTATGTCTTACGACAGGAAATTAATGGTAATTCCAGAGGAAAATTTTGTACAGGGTTTTATACTTCTGAACGCTAAATTTGAGCATTACTCTGACTGCAGCAACCGAAGAGACTGGACGTCGTTTGCTTCATCGGAAGACTTTACATTGGAGAAAGCATCGAGCACTGTATAAACAGCAATTCAGACATTCGAAAAATTCACTACGATTTATTTAGGGTTGTCCTAAGATAAGTGTCTTCAGCCAAATTATAAAGCATCGAGAGTGAATCCTGGGCTATTTCTAAGACTCTTTGTTAGTTTCAGCTTTCTACAAGAACTTGGAAGAAGAAAGGTCCTGAGTTCGAGTTTACGGCAAGATGGTTATCCAGTTCTGCGAAGAATACTGCAAGTTCCTGTATATCGTCAGCGCCTCCATGAGTCACTAAACATGTAAGGCATCGGACATGGGCGAGACTTCGTTCGATGGAAGGTGATGTGACCACGTGCTAGGTCATCAGCCACAATCCAGTTCACACCAGTCACATGAGTATTCTTTAAGAATTCAATTTCTTTCTATCTTTGTAAATATTTGTAAGCGTAGCCTTACTTATTCATTTAGATTTCTATTAGTTTTGCAGTAGTTTGACTTTTCATTCTTCTTTCTTTGGTGAGAGGTAGTTAGAACCTTGGAATGAGTGTGTGTTTGCTCTATTAGTTAGAAATGAGTGTGAGTCATCGAGAGAGACCTTAACTGTCCTAAGAATTTAGAAGACAGGAGAGATAAAAATTAAATGAACCCCGCGTTAATTTTGATTGGTTTTGAAATAATTTGAAAATTATTTGAAACAAATTAGGACAGTATTTTAGTGTTTTTCTTCGTGTAGAATTTCATTCTACGATTGTACAACATGTTTGTGGGTTCGAATTTATTTAGAGTCATCCGAATAACTTCACGCGACAACTTTGCGAATGAGATTACGCACGGTCAGGAATATAATAATAATAATAATAATAATAATAATAATAATAATAATAATAATTGTTACCGAGTTTTTGTGGTAGTTAAGCATGAAAGAAGGTGCTGGGTGGTGAATAGGTCTCAAGCTACTAAAGAGAAATTAAATTTTAAAATTTAACAAGGTTATATTTTCTTTTCAAAATTAGGTAACAACAAATAGAACAGGTACTTAGTAGCCGAAATACAACTTGAAATGTACAATTACAGGGATTAAAGAATTTGGGCTTCGAGCCCTGAAAATACAATTCTTGAGCAACTAGCTCAACTTTACGATATACCAATTTCAACAAAAGGGGCAGAAGACCCCACTCAAACCCTGGAGCCCTTGCTCCAAATTACACAGCAAAGCCTCCTCGAGGCATACAACTCTCAGTTTTAGAAAAGAGCCACTCGCTCTTAAAGTTAAGCCTCTCCCAGGCCACACCAAACTCAACTTTCAAGTCGTCCTCAAAGGACATATACACAGGGGTAAAATACCCAACCTACTGAGGTCTATTAGGTAAGAAAAGATTAATACATGACCTCTAAAATACAACTTGAGAGGAGGCGAACTTGCACTCCTAATACACTTTGCTTTTAAAACCTAATCTGGCTCTGGGCCACTAACGCAAGGGCTAATCCCATACTACAGAGGTGACTTAGAGAAGAACACTTTACATTACATAAACGAAGAAAAGTTTGAGAAAATAAGTTCACCTCAAAACAAATGTGAGTGGGAGCTCGAGAGGGTTAGCACTCTCTATCCCAATATGTAACTTTACAAGAAAAGAAGAAAAGAGTAGTTACATTTTAGGAAAAGGTTACATGATGGAAAACGCTTCGAACCCGCCGCGAGAGTTAAACTGCCGACCTAGCAAGAAAAGAAGATATTAATAGGCCATTACCTGGTAGTAGATCGCTGCCGAGGAAAGAGGCGCTTCCCGCCTCCTGCAATGTACTTAATACACTGAAAGATGGAACAGAAGTGGCCCGGAGACCCCAAAATCAGCAGTTTATATCCTCTCGCGGAAGATTCTAGGCGTTAGGGGAAATAAAACACCCTCCCACAAAATCTTTATTGGTTCGGGAAAAGAAACCCCTACATGGAGGAAAAAGAAACACATTATTGGTGGAAAATTAATTAAAGAAATTCGGGATTGGCTAGATCCAAACTAAGGGGAAAAAGAGGGGTATACAGCCAACTTAAACAATAACAGAAAGAAATTTAACAAGAAACAAACTTTTGAAATAAAAATTTCTCCAACAAAATAGTTCTTTGATTTCGCACTAGGTTGCACTATTGTAATTCTTCAGTAGTGTCCTCTAGAAGAGAAAGTTCACACTTCTTACTTCAAGCGAAACAAAAACACATCAAAAGTGACACAGTTCAAAAACTCAAAATTTTCCACGTGGTGACATCTTCTGAGAAAGTAGAGAATTAATAGAATAGATAAAGTTCAACCTTCCTCCAGAAGAGGAGTTTCAACTGGCGCAACTTTTAAATAAACAGAGTAGAGGTGTACCGCCCGGTACAGACCTCCCCCCCCAAAAGTTCCTCCAATGGGTAACACAGAAGAACATAAGCTTTGTTTCCAAAATAAGGTCCAAGTTTTGATGTTGATATTAAGATTAATTGCGGAAGCATTTATAAGATTTTAGTAATTTGGTTGGTTGCAATTTCAAAATTTTGTTGTTGCCGGTGCAGTAAAGTTTTTATGTTTGTAGAAGTTGAATTTCTGAAGATAAACCTTTAATGCTTAAAAGGTGAAGAAAAGTTTTTGCAATGTCCACCAAATATTGTTGTTAAATTCCCAAATGTAATTATTGCTTATGGTGACTGTCCATGTAGTTGATGTAGATTGAGTCGGATGGCCAGACCGGCCGTTGCAGCTTGCGTCCAACGGAGGCCGCTCGGACCCCTCAAGTACCCTGAGATACCGCTCGCCCGCACTATGAGGGGAGCAGAGGTGTTGAAGTACGCCGCGCCCGCGGTGAACAGATACAGGCTGCGGGCATGTAGCAGGTCGTGCGCCGCACATCAGCCTTGGCCGGGAGGTGAGCTCCGGCTCGCCGTGCACATGTCGTCCTCGCTGGAGAGGAGGGGGCCCATCCCCCTCCCCAGTCGCTGCACGGCGCTGCGCGGCTGCGGGGGCGCTGAAACATTAAAGCTAGGCGGCAGAATTGTGTTGGACAATTATTTTCTTTGAGGGTACAGGCTTGTAGAGAGAGTGAGGGGCCAGCGGCGTGCAGATATTCATGGTATTCATTAAGCCACTGTGTAGAGTGGAGCAGGAGACGGGAGCGTGGTAATGGCCGTGGCAAGAACAGGATGGCAGTTTAACGGGTCGGGGCAGGTTTTACATAAGGCTTACATCTAAAACCAAAATATTACAGAAGGGGCAGAATGCCTTAAAAGTGAAACTCAAAAAAAATATAACCTTCATATCCTTTCAAAATAATATGGAGCAAGTTAACACAGAAATTACACCGGTTTCACCTGGGACAGGTGAACTCTAAATATCCTCTCGGTGGCTGGATTACTTAGCAATAAGGTAACCGGCGTAAGAAAATCGAGAATGATACAAGGCCCATGAAATCTGGGGGCAAGCTTGCCCGCGGGAACAAAATTTTTGACCATAACCTGGTCACCTACCTTCAAAGTGGTGGGTCTCCGTCCACGATCATACCTTTCCCTAACCTTTTCATGAGACACTTTAAGATTAGCTTTAGCCTTCTTCCAAAGATCTTTAATGTTGTCCGGATCTATTGTCTCGGGCAGAATGTCATTCAGAGACCAGAGGTTAGAGAGCGGCGTGTTGGGAACGAACTTAAACATCAAAGAAGCTGGAGTAAATTTGTGAGATTCATGAACCGCCGAATTCAAAGCAAAAGCTAACCAATGCAGGGACGTGTCCCACCTAGAATGATCTTCATGATGATAGGCAATAAGTGCGGACCTGAGATTGCGGTTAACCCGTTCAGCCAGAGATGGTTGAGGGTAATAAGCAGATGTAGTTACATGCGAGATGGACAAGTCAAAACAGAATTTACGAAACAGATTTGATGTAAAAGCTTTAGCATTATCAGATACAATGTATTGGCACGGACCAAAAGAAGCAAAAATAGAATTTAGGCAAGTAATGGTGGACTGAGCGGTAGCCAGCTTAGTCGGAAATAACCAGGAAAATCTTGTAAAACCATCTACACACACAAAGATGAACTTGTTGGCATTACCCTTTGACTGGGGGAAGGGTCCCACATAATCGATATACAGGCGTTCCATGGGGCGCGACGCTTGATGAGAAGACAAAAGGCCTACTTTAGTGGACATGGTGGGTTTACTGATCAAACAAGATTTACAAGCTTTTACAAGTTCTCGAATTTCACCGTCCATACCTTTCCATATGAACATTTCACGAATCTTTTCACGAGTTTTAAAGATTCCAAGATGCCCCCCCAATGGGGTCTCATGATAGTATTTGAATATCATAGGTACAAGAACCGCTGGAACAACAACTTTCATCAACTTATCATGCCTCGAAGGGCAACATAGAACACCATTCCTCAGAACATAAGGGACAACATGTTCCCCAGAAGAAAGGGTTTCCATTATAGGAGCCAGCGTCGGATCTTCACGTTGGTATTTCTCAATATCCCTAAAAAGCATGGGAGCACCTGTTAAGATGGCATTAACACCAGATAGTATGGACTCGGAAGGTGATGAACTATCGACCGGTTCGTGGGTCTCGACGTCGTTATGAAACATACGGCTGAGTCCATCAGCAACAACATTTTCGGTACCTCTGATATGTCGTACATCAAATTGGAAGGCAGAAATACGGATGGCCCAACGGGCTATACGACCAGTACGACGCGGCCTACCTAAGACCCAGCTTAAGGCTTGATTATCTGTCTCCAGGTCGAATTTGACATGTTCCAGATAGAGACGGAACTTTTCTAAGGCGAATAAGACTGCCAACCCTTCGAGCTCATAGATGGAATACTTGGCTTCTTGAACCGATAGAGTCCTAGATGCATAGGCGATGGGACGCCTCCCTAGTTCAGTCTCTTGAAGAAGGACTGCAGCTACAGCTGACGACGACGCGTCCGTTTGGACGATGAATTTCTTCGAGAAATCAGGCATAGCAAGTACAGGGGCATTACAGAGAGCTAATTTAAGATCTTCGAAAGCGGCTTGTTGAGAAGGTCCCCACTCGAATTTGATGCCTTTCCTACGAAGAAGGTTTAAGGGCGCCGCTCTATTAGCGAAGTTAGGAATAAACTTCCTGAAGAAATTCACCATACCAATGAATCTAGCGATACCTTTGATGTCCTTAGGAGGTTTAAAATCACGGATGGCCTGTGTTCTAGAATGATCGACTGCTACACCATCAGGTGACACAATATGCCCTAGGAATGACATAGAGGGCTTAGCAAAGGCAACCTTGGACAACTTAACAGTTAACCCAGCCTTACGAAGGCGATTGAGAACTTCTCGCAAATGATCTAGATGTTCTTCAAAGGTTTCGGAAAATACGACGACATCATCCAAGTAGTGATATAAGTACTCAAATTTGATGTCGGAAAAGACCCTATCTAGTAGCCTAGTGAGCACAGCTGCCCCCGTGGGGAGCCCGAAAGGCACGCGGTTATATTCATATAAATTCCAGTCCGTGGCAAACGCTGTAAGATGTTTAGACTCTTCGGCAAGGGGAATTTGATTATAGGCCTGATTCAAGTCCAAGATGGTGAAGAACTTGGCCTTACGAAACCATGAAAAGCAAGAATGAAGGTCGGGAAGGGGCACAGATTGCAACACCACCTTCCGATTGAGAGCCCTGTAATCAATGACAGGCCTGAAGCCTCCTTGGGGTTTCGGGACTAGAAAAATAGGCGAAGAATACGCTGACTTAGAGGGCCTAATAATACCATCCTTCAACATCTGATCGATGATTTCTTTCAGAGCCTTCATTTTAGGTGGAGATAGCCTATACGGTGGAAAACGGACAGGAATTGAATCCGTGACCTCAATTTTGTATTCAATAAGGTCAGTAACACCAAGAGTATCAGAGAACACCTCGGGAAACGACTGACACAGTTTCCGAATACTATCAGCCTGCTCCTCAGGTAGATGTCTAAGGTCTAACAACATCTCATCCTGGGTAGGCGAAATAGATGAACATGATACAGAATTACACTTTAACAAGGGAATTCTACAATTGGACGCAAATTTGAATATGCACGACCTACACTGGAGATCGAGCACAAGACCAGTGTGAGAAATGAAGTCCGCTCCCAATATGATGGGGCAAGACAAACGCTTGGCCACAAACAATTTGATCTTCCATGTAAACTTAAAAACCCGAATTTTGACATGTATGGAACCTAGAATTTCTAATGGAGATGAATTAGCCGAAACATATTGAACAGGAGAAGAGACATAGTCAGGGAGTTTACAAACAGATTTCAATTTAGAATACCAATCGGCCGAAATAATGGAACAAACACTGCCTGAATCTAAGAGAGCTGTTATAGGCTCGTTATTTAACTCAATCTTAAGAAAAGGAACAGGTGCGGGGGTATCCGCCGCAATCCTAAGACACTCTTTAGGGCATTCAAAAGATGAATTTGAAGGCTGGTCGTTCTCTGCATTTACAACCTGTTTACTAGGGGCTAAGTCTCGGGAAGATGGATTAGTCGGCTCAGCCGACGCCACTAGTCACTTTTTATTATTGGAATAGCTGGAATTTGCACCAGAAGTTGAGCAGGAGGGGGTGCTATTTGAGTTTGGGCAATTCTTGGCGATATGTGAGAAGGCCCCACACTTAAAACAGCCTTGTGATGACCCTACTCCATTCCTTGTCCCACTTGACTTGATCAGAGGACACTTATTCCGCAGATGGTCAGGCGACCCACAAGCATAACATTTACGGGGATTGACTGGTCGGCGAGGTGGAGGCCGAGTGTTACTAAAGGAAGGCGGGGGTTCTTTCGCCACACGCAAGGAATCGGCATACCTAACTCCTTCCGCAGAGACGGCTAATGCTTCCAGTTCAGAGAAGGTTTGCGGGCACGCCGCGAAACACAAATATGACCTGTAGGGTGGTGAAATCCCTTCAACAATAGCTTGCACGATCTGATCCTCAGGGAAGTGGAGAGCAAACACCCTAGTATAAAACTTAATATCTTGGATGAAGTCTGCCAGGTTTTCATCCAAGCGCTGTACCCGATAATAGTATTTCTGAATAAGGGAGGACCTGGCCCTAGCCGGGATGAAGTTAGCTAGCAAATGGGCGTGGAAATCCTCAATAGAAGATTGCTCGGCAATGGCTCTAACTATTTTGTCAGATAGAACACCAATAGCATAAGGATAGATAATTTGCAAAATTTGACATGGGGAAAGAGAAAACACAAGGGCATGATCCTGAAATTCCACTAGAAATCTTAAAAATGAAATTACGTCACTGGTGGTGTTGACGGAAAACTTAGAGATACCTCTAAGCAACATTGCCAATGGATGAGGCAAGCTGCTGAACCCAGGTATCATAGTCGTTAAAGGTTTCAAGGGCAAGGAAGTTAATTCAGAGCGGATGTTACTCAATGACGCACGGCGTTCAGATTCGTTGTTCGATGGGGCAGAGATAGTTTGAGCAGCAACGGTTATCCTATTGACTTCTCCCTGAGGAGGCTCTTCCTCGTTACCTACATTCACCGTGGCGGGTTGATCAGTTTTGGGAGGAGCTTCGCCGGTTAGCAATTGAGTGACCTTATTAGACAATTCAGAAATAGTTTCAAGGAGCGTATTAGCTTGCTTCCTCTGAACGTCATTCACCTTTAGAGACAATAGATCATTAACTCTATTTGCAAAGTGATACAGCCTGCCTTGCACACGCTTAATTTGATTAGGAGATGGATCGTTTTCATCAAAAAAGCTGACTACCGATGCTAGCCCAGTAATATTCTCGACAATCGTGGAAAGAGAGTCGTCAATTTCTTTCTCTCCCAAATTGGGGATGGAAATGGGCAAATCAAGGGACTCTCTAAGCTTGTTAGTGTCTATTGCAACCGTGCCTCCAGATTGAACGTTTCTGATAGTTAACTCATATATCAACTCCTCTTTGCGCAAGTAGTTAAGGAGGAGAACATCGCGAGGGCCGGGCATGATGACAGAACAATTTTGAAAAACTCAAAAAATTCCAGCAACTGAGACAATTGTTAGAGTTCGAATCAAAGCAATGTTTAGCCGTCAAAAGGGGCTAAATTGAGACCCATTCAACCACGCTCTGCTACCACTTGTTACCGAGTTTTTGTGGTAGTTAAGCATGAAAGAAGGTGCTGGGTGGTGAATAGGTCTCAAGCTACTAAAGAGAAATTAAATTTTAAAATTTAACAAGGTTATATTTTCTTTTCAAAATTAGGTAACAACAAATAGAACAGGTACTTAGTAGCCGAAATACAACTTGAAATGTACAATTACAGGGATTAAAGAATTTGGGCTTCGAGCCCTGAAAATACAATTCTTGAGCAACTAGCTCAACTTTACGATATACCAATTTCAACAAAAGGGGCAGAAGACCCCACTCAAACCCTGGAGCCCTTGCTCCAAATTACACAGCAAAGCCTCCTCGAGGCATACAACTCTCAGTTTTAGAAAAGAGCCACTCGCTCTTAAAGTTAAGCCTCTCCCAGGCCACACCAAACTCAACTTTCAAGTCGTCCTCAAAGGACATATACACAGGGGTAAAATACCCAACCTACTGAGGTCTATTAGGTAAGAAAAGATTAATACATGACCTCTAAAATACAACTTGAGAGGAGGCGAACTTGCACTCCTAATACACTTTGCTTTTAAAACCTAATCTGGCTCTGGGCCACTAACGCAAGGGCTAATCCCATACTACAGAGGTGACTTAGAGAAGAACACTTTACATTACATAAACGAAGAAAAGTTTGAGAAAATAAGTTCACCTCAAAACAAATGTGAGTGGGAGCTCGAGAGGGTTAGCACTCTCTATCCCAATATGTAACTTTACAAGAAAAGAAGAAAAGAGTAGTTACATTTTAGGAAAAGGTTACATGATGGAAAACGCTTCGAACCCGCCGCGAGAGTTAAACTGCCGACCTAGCAAGAAAAGAAGATATTAATAGGCCATTACCTGGTAGTAGATCGCTGCCGAGGAAAGAGGCGCTTCCCGCCTCCTGCAATGTACTTAATACACTGAAAGATGGAACAGAAGTGGCCCGGAGACCCCAAAATCAGCAGTTTATATCCTCTCGCGGAAGATTCTAGGCGTTAGGGGAAATAAAACACCCTCCCACAAAATCTTTATTGGTTCGGGAAAAGAAACCCCTACATGGAGGAAAAAGAAACACATTATTGGTGGAAAATTAATTAAAGAAATTCGGGATTGGCTAGATCCAAACTAAGGGGAAAAAGAGGGGTATACAGCCAACTTAAACAATAACAGAAAGAAATTTAACAAGAAACAAACTTTTGAAATAAAAATTTCTCCAACAAAATAGTTCTTTGATTTCGCACTAGGTTGCACTATTGTAATTCTTCAGTAGTGTCCTCTAGAAGAGAAAGTTCACACTTCTTACTTCAAGCGAAACAAAAACACATCAAAAGTGACACAGTTCAAAAACTCAAAATTTTCCACGTGGTGACATCTTCTGAGAAAGTAGAGAATTAATAGAATAGATAAAGTTCAACCTTCCTCCAGAAGAGGAGTTTCAACTGGCGCAACTTTTAAATAAACAGAGTAGAGGTGTACCGCCCGGTACAATAATAATAATAATAATAATAATAATAATAATAATGAATAAAAATAATTAAAGCTAATTACGGGCTAAAATGATTGAATAAGGTCATGAGTTTAATGTTAATTATTTTTGGAAAGTATTATAGTGTGCTCACTTGAGGTAAAGTAAGCCTGGGACATGGCAAATTCTCCGGACGGAGTATCGACGAATTATAGGTATATTTCTGCGCTATGAATTTGAGTATGACTTGCAGATGGGCATTATATTTTGAGTAATAATTTATGCACCCATTAGAGTCAATTTTGGGAAGAGATGTGTCACTGGACATGATTTCTTCGAGCTTCAGTGCAGAATAATTGAGAGCCACGACATTATGATGAATAAAAATAAATGCCGCAACTCATGAACCGTAAGCGCGTATTCTATTATTTTGTCCTGTGTTATAGTTATTCTACTCGCTAAATTAGGATGATTTCTGTTTAAAATACTCCTTGAACATCGTTGCATAGTTAATTTCTTTGTATAAGTGATAACCTTAATTCTATCACATTCTGAATTGATACCTGGGATGTGTGTGATAGTGTCATCTAGAGAATGATTTCCCTAATTTGCAGTAAAATCCTAAAATTAATAATAATGGGTTAGTGTTCGTGTAAATAATGTTATAATAATGCCGTGTACCCCTGTGTGAATGTGTGATGTGAGATTTGACCCTAATCTGTGTTTTTTTGAATATTTCATGTACGATTTTGTGATGGTAATTTTCATTATGTGTGTCAAAGTTTTGACCGACTTGTATTATTTCGCGTGTCCGTAATCGGATCAATTTTGAATCTTTAGAAGATTTTATCGTAATTTAAGGTTGATTAGGGCCTAATTTACTAAGTCAAAGTGAATAAGAGAAGGCAACGTCCGTGGACTGATGTCACGAGATTTAATTGTTAGATATTGTACAGTCACTTTCTGCATAAAATTGAGCAAAAGTTAGGATGATATAAGTTCAAGTAGAATTTATTACAAGAAGTTTATTCAAATTATAATCATTATAAAATATCAAAGCCATTTTGACAGTGCTGATATAATTATTTTATTATTATTATTGATATATACAGTCGTATCAGCACACACGTTTTTAAAACATAACCGGTTTTCGGACACTAAGGTCCATCATCAGTGTTAATATTTAAATTTAATTTCACATAAGTGTGTCGTCAAAATGAGTTAAAAATGAGTTTAAATTTGTAGCCCTGTTGACATCAACTGTAAAATGAGAAAAAAAGAAACCAAGTGTTAAAATTATGAAATCAATACATGTAAACTTACAATGTTGTTGTAAAAATTATGGACATACCATGTTAAGGCTGGCTTTCCTTCGTGCTCAGGCTGTTGGTCGAGTACTAACAAGCGTTCAGCTTTAACTACGGAACCGCACTGCAAGCACATGATGTTACGTCACCTCAAGGTTACGTAGTGAGCACCTGATGTTTACGTCAACTCAAGATTGTAAACAAGATGTTGCTTGCAGCTGTTTCATTTAAAATTTTATCTGGTTCCCTAGTCTGTGCTAAAAATATCTCAATGTTTTCACGTGTATTTAATTCAAATCCATAATTACCTTTAAAAATTAACTTCATGTCCTTTTCGATCCCTAAAAAGCTATGGTTATTGTTATAAATGTGTTCCGCAAAAGCTGAATACTTGTTGTACTTTATTGCCTTAAAATGTTCTTGATATCTTTGATTTAAGGTTCGCCCGGTTCTACCTATATAAAACTTTTTACAGTCGTTACAAGTGAGCCTGTATACTCCCGAATTAGTATATATATCTTTTTTATTGACACTGTGTGCATTATATATATGTTCTGATATTTTATTTCTGGTTCGGAAAGCTGTTTTTAGTTGAAATTTCTTAAATATATTCGCGATTTTAAAAACTTGACTTCCAAAATATGTAAATGTCACAAATTTATTATGTTCATGGATTTTCTTTCTTTTCTCATGGTTTTTCTTTTTTTCTCCATTTTCTTTCTTACGTATAATATTGTCTATCATTTCTGGGTTGTAGCCATTTGCTTTAGCAATTTGTTTTATTATTCTAATTTCTTTCAGTTTGTTTTCATTACTCAAGGGAAAGAAGGACCTGCAAGGACATGCAAAGAAGGACCAATTAAATGAAGAAGCGTTTCAACTTCAACTTCAACTTATGAACACATTCAATAAACTGGAATGGACATGTCTCGCAACACACATTCACGAATACATAAGAATTAGACTTGAGAAAAAACGAAAAACAATTCAGAATAAATTAAATAAACTTAAGAACAAATATACACATGATGATTCCAATAATTTAACTGAACACGAATTTTGTGAACCTGTTGTCAACATTTCGGACACACCTTTAACCCAAAATGAAACCAACCTATTAAAACTAGGTTACAAACACAGTTTTAAACAAAACATTAACAATGCCGCATTAAAACAACTAATAACAGAAACTGAATCAGCTATCCAAAAAGTCCCTGACAATAAAAAAGAAACTGTAAGACACTTAGTAGCAAATCAAATTGAAAACATCAAAAACAAACCTATTACAGAAAATAAAGAAAGTAGTACACAACAAAAAGTAATAACTAATCTAAAAACTAAAATCAAAAATAATAACTTGATTGTAACTAAAGCAGATAAGGGTAACGTCACAGTCATCATAAATAAAGACGACTACATCCAAAAAACAATTGATTTCATAGAAACAAATGGCATAAAGGAAATAAAGAAGGACCCCACCAAGAACTTAAACACAAAAATAAAAGAAACTCTAAAGGACACACAGTTCATAATAAATGAAAAAGAGAAACAAAAATTAGTCCTGATGAACCCAAGATGCCCAACTTTAAAGTCTCTCCCAAAAATTCACAAAGAGAATTACCCTGTTAGACCTATAATTAATTGTCGTAACAGTCCCACATTTCAATTATCAAAATATTTACTTAAACACTTACAAAACCACATTACACTAGAAAATAGTAATTCAATATCGAATTCTCTGGAAGCTATTTCCAAAATACAATCAACAGAAATAAACGAAGAAACTGTAATGGTATCATATGACGTGACCAACATGTATTCCAATATTCCTATTAAAGAGACCATAAACTTAATAGAAGAAAACTTAAAGAATCAAGATAGACTAAGTCACATAGAAATTAATGAAACGATAAACTTATTAACTCTAATATTAGAAAATAATTACTTTACATTCAACGGGAAGTACTACCAGCAAAACACAGGTTTACCAATGGGCAGCCCACTATCAGGTTTCTTAGCCAATATTTATTTAAATAATCTTGAGAAAACCATTTTGAACACATATCAGAAAGAAATAAAATTATGGGTCCGTTTTGTTGACGACACGGTGGTATTTTTAAATGGAGACCTCATTACTCCCGAAACATTTCTGGGTTGTTTGAATTTGCTTGACAGCAACATTAAATTCACTATGGAGAAAGAAATCGATAAAAAGTTAAATTTCTTGGACCTCACATTAACAAAAACCAACAATAGGATAGATTTCGATATTTTTAGGAAACCCACACAGGCCATCACTACCATCAATAAAGATTCCAACCACCCAGGAACCCACAAACAATCAGCTTACAACAGCTACATTAGTACATTACTAAAACTTCCCTTGAGTAATGAAAACAAACTGAAAGAAATTAGAATAATAAAACAAATTGCTAAAGCAAATGGCTACAACCCAGAAATGATAGACAATATTATACGTAAGAAAGAAAATGGAGAAAAAAAGAAAAACCATGAGAAAAGAAAGAAAATCCATGAACATAATAAATTTGTGACATTTACATATTTTGGAAGTCAAGTTTTTAAAATCGCGAATATATTTAAGAAATTTCAACTAAAAACAGCTTTCCGAACCAGAAATAAAATATCAGAACATATATATAATGCACACAGTGTCAATAAAAAAGATATATATACTAATTCGGGAGTATACAGGCTCACTTGTAACGACTGTAAAAAGTTTTATATAGGTAGAACCGGGCGAACCTTAAATCAAAGATATCAAGAACATTTTAAGGCAATAAAGTACAACAAGTATTCAGCTTTTGCGGAACACATTTATAACAATAACCATAGCTTTTTAGGGATCGAAAAGGACATGAAGTTAATTTTTAAAGGTAATTATGGATTTGAATTAAATACACGTGAAAACATTGAGATATTTTTAGCACAGACTAGGGAACCAGATAAAATTTTAAATGAAACAGCTGCAAGCAACATCTTGTTTACAATCTTGAGTTGACGTAAACATCAGGTGCTCACTACGTAACCTTGAGGTGACGTAACATCATGTGCTTGCAGTGCGGTTCCGTAGTTAAAGCTGAACGCTTGTTAGTACTCGACCAACAGCCTGAGCACGAAGGAAAGCCAGCCTTAACATGGTATGTCCATAATTTTTACAACAACATTGTAAGTTTACATGTATTGATTTCATAATTTTAACACTTGGTTTCTTTTTTCTCATTTTACAGTTGATGTCAACAGGGCTACAAATTTAAACTCATTTTTAACTCATTTTGACGACACACTTATGTGAAATTAAATTTAAATATTAACACTGATGATGGACCTTAGTGTCCGAAAACCGGTTATGTTTTAAAAACGTGTGTGCTGATACGACTGTATATATCAATAATAAAAAAAAAAAAAAAAAAAAGTTTATTCAATCCAAAAATTATGAAAATGAAGTAATTGTTGAAAGGAAAGTCTAAGGAAGACTTGCTAATCATAAATTAATGAAGTAAATAATTTTCAATAATTTAAATAAGGAGGAGAAAATAATCATTTTCTTGAAAATAAGTGAAATCCAGAAGGGAAGATTTTAATTTTAATAATTTGATTATCATCATAGGAGAAGGATAACAGATATTATTTTGTTTTTCAATCAATTTTTCAGTAAATTAATAATAATAGTTTTATTGCAGCCAAATGGCCATGTAAGTAAGTACATTAATTCTAACATTTCCCCATAGGTCTCATTCTTCTGAACAGAATTTAGTCAATGATTTCCCTCTATTAGGACATGTCAAGACGTGGTATCTATCACATTCACGATCGCACAATTTACACAGGCATCCGAATTCAGGTTCATGAAATGTTTTGGTTTTGCAAAGCTTAAAGTGAAAGCCATGAACAGCCAATCTAATTACAATATGTCTTAATTCGTAGTTCGCTTCCATCCATCCTCGCGTTGTCATAGCATCCGTTGCATAGAAATCTAACCAAATGTCTTCTCTTTTCTGCTTCAGTTCCGTAAGTAGTCGATCGTAATTTGTCGTGGATGGTAGTGACATCTTGAAGCGTAGCTCTTCAATCAGGAAAGATTCCCTTGTCAGAACATACACAAGTCGAGATAGTGTATACTTCGAAAGCCCCAGAGCTCTCTTTAAGTATGCGGCTTTGACTTTCTCTATTCGTCGTAGACTATTAATATTTAGGTATTCCCAGACGAGTTGTAGACCATAGGTGATTATAGGCACAACTTTAATATTGAAGAGGTCTATCGCTGCTTTAACTGACATCTTACATAAATCTTTGATTTCATTCACTGCTTTAAATGCAGTAAATTAATGATTTCTATATTTATTATTGCAGAAAAGAACAATCATTGAAAATTTATTTGAGCGAGATCCCTCATGAATGAAAGCACGAGGAGAAGATGTTTTCAAGAATCAAACCCAGATTTTGTGAATTTAATTGTTTTCTTTAAAAGAGTGTTAGTTTAATAAATGTGTAAACCTATTTTAGTCTCCTTTCATTTGTCGCTAGTCCTTCATCTATCCCTGCCTTTAAAATTTTCTGCACAGCCGATAGCGAACGGTCCACCACTGAGACCCTCGCTCTCCGGCGAGCTGAGCCCGGCATAAAGGGGGCAGGTATAGATTTGGCGCCCAACGTGGTTAGGCCCGATTTATTGGCTGTACCAATAAAAGGACTCGATCTTGTAGTCCAGAATTTGGACAAAAACAAGATGCGGCGACAAATAAAATTTTTCCAGGTTATTTTTGAGACATTTATTAGCCCAAAATTTTGTGGCGAACTACACTCAGGTTAAGTTTAGGAAGGGCCTTGTTGTTTAGTTATAAACAAAATCTGGATGATAGTTGTCAAAATTTTTCTTGTAGCGGCTATTTTCCGCATAATTTGGACTTAGGCTGTAGGATTGTATTTTGCGACGTTAATCTTCTCTGAAGGCTGTGACATCAATCCACTTGTGACTGATGAATTGGATTCTGGTATGTGGCCATTGAACTTAGTCCTCCCATGTCTGAATTGCCGTTTATTTCAAAGAAAGATGAGTACTGTAACAATGGAGGATTTACGTAGACTCTTAGACGGAGTAGTGACAGACTTACAAAATAATTTAAAACGGGACATGAATGAAAACCAAACTAAACTAGAGCAGAATCTTAATGAATTGTTAGTGCATAAACTCAGTGAAAATAACGAATCATTAGAACAAAAACTTAGTGAAAATTTAGAGAAAAAACTTAGTGAAAGTTTAGAACAAAAACTTAGCGAAAATAGTGTAAATCTAGAACAAAAACTTAGCGAGAATAGTGAGTTAATAAAACGGGAACTTAAGGATGAACTTACCGAAAATCAGAACCGGTTAAAGCGGGAACTCAGAGACACTATTGAGGAAATTCAAAGCAAGACAGAGGAGAATATCGAAAAGCTACACATGGACGTTAAATTATTTAACGGGAAGTTAGCTTCAGTTCAAAGTGAATTGGTATCTGTGAAACAAAATTTTTCAAATTTAAAGGGAGAAATCCAGGTCGGAATAGACAATGCCATGTCAGCTATGTCTAATGAATTTAGTGAAAGACTAGCTAAAGTACAAACTGGGATATTGCAAAGATTAGGCAAGTATAAGGACGAGGTGCAAGATAAATTTCAAGCGATTGAGGAGAAAATCGATGAGAATGCACAGGACTTAACAGCAACCAAAACAGCATGGTCTAGGAAATTCACTCAAATTTTCGAAACAGTGAAACAGGTAGAAAAGGGCGTTATTGCTGAAATAAAAGTAGCTCAAACCACCAACTCAGAGCGACTTGAATATTTTTACGAAACGATTGAGGAGACACAGCAGAGTTTGCAAACTATGAAAACCTCAATAGATAAAGAAATAGGAGAGGTCAAAGCTAGTTCGGAATCTTATAAACAAGAACTACAGAATGGAATTCAGGAACTCACTAAAGAATTACAATTGCTTAAATTGCAAGGCGAAAGCCAGAATATTGTAACCAACACATTGTTAGAAAGGCAAAGTAATTTAGAAAAGAAGGTATCCGGAGAAATTTTATCTTCAACTCCGAAGCAGGACGACCAAATGAATGTCCATAACAGTGTAAATGTCACCAATCCAGCTCAAGGATATAATAGCGGAGGAGTAAGTCAACTTAATACGTCAGGTCAAACGCAAATAGTAAACATAATTCGAATGCAGGAAGACCATCCAAAAAAATTTAATAACGTAAAAGGGGTAACTCCCAGGAGTTTTATTAATGAATTACAAGAATATTTTCGGGACAACAAAATACCAGAAGAGCGCCAACTGCGAGTAACGGAAAGATATTTGGAGAATTCTGTATTGACA
Organism: Anabrus simplex; assembly: GCF_040414725.1. Lineage (NCBI taxonomy): Eukaryota > Metazoa > Arthropoda > Insecta > Orthoptera > Tettigoniidae > Anabrus > Anabrus simplex. The sequence continues at coordinate 1,804,419,451 of NC_090265.1, forward strand.
TGGTTCACAGCGTTCCGATATTCATTCGACAATTTCGAAGGATTTAAGAGGGCTTTCCTAGAAAAATATTGGAACACAGACATTCAACATAATCTCAAGACAGAGTTGTACGCTAAGAGGTATGCCTTATCCACGCCAACACGATTTTCGGAATATTTCTCCAGCCAGCTACGTAAGCTACGAGAGCTAGACACACCGCCATCGGAAGCTGAATTAATAAAGGTTATTACCAGGCAACTTCCAGCAGAGACGCAAAGAATTATGATTGCCTCAAATGTACAAACCGCAATTCAAGCTGAAGCCATATTGTGACAGCTCGACATGACATCTAGAGAACCACAGAGGCGGAATTCCGGCCAAGAACAGCAAGTTTTCCAAACCAATGTTACCAGATCTGAAGAAAGGAACATTGCTAACCAAGGGAGAAATTGGGGTAGAAATATCGAAGGAAGACAACCCAGAGACCGATCTCCGAGACCAGGACGTCGAGATGATGAAGAATGGAATTATTCCAGACGTAATGTCCGAAGAAGACCATATGAAAACAACAGGGACAGATGGAGAAGAGAAACAGAGAATAGAAGACCTGAGAGACGGAAGAGAAACTGGAGAGAGGAAGAGAGAGAGAAGTATTTGCGTGAACTCCAGCAGTCCAGTCAAGAACGTAAGAAATGGCATCGGGCTATACATGAGCATGACGTCAACCCTGATATTGTTGGAGCGGAGAGTTTGGAGTACCAAAGAGCAAAACAAAGGGAAGAGAAAGGACATTCGGAAGATGATGGGTACAATCAAGGTGCCATAAAAAACAACCCCTGAATTAGTAGGAGATAGTCTCGACACTAACCCTTATAGTAATAATGAAACGCAAGAGTGGATTATTGTTCAAATTGATTCCTGGATGACAAGATCAGATGACCTACTCGAAGAAAATCTGGAGTCGAACACGAACTACCTAAAAACACTACCTATAATTTCGGCTAGAATATGTGGCGTAAAAGTAAAATGTTTAGTGGATACTGGATCTACAATTAGTGTCATTTCAACTTCTTTCCTAAATGATTTAAAGGACAGACATGATATCCCGATTATACCAGTATCTCACATTAAAATAAAAGGAATTATCCCGGATAAGACTGTGGCATGCAAACTACAGACACTGTTGGATGTTGAAATTGGAAATACAAAATTTCAGAACGTATTCTTGGCTATGTCAAATATAAAATTTAACATCATTCTAGGAGTTGACTTTTTGACATCTTACCATGCCAATATTGATTTGAATTCCAACCAGATTCTTTTTCGATTGGATGAGACATTGGAAACGGCTATAGTTAATCCCGCCGATATCAATGATCAGAGTGTGTTTCTCATTAATAACGCCTCGACACCGTGGGAATCCGAAGACCAGGAAGCCACAGAAGAGGTAAATCAGGCTCTGGATAATATTATAGAAGAGGGCGACGATGCAACACACCCGTATGACCTCATAAACTCAAAGGTTAACCAAGCTATAGGAACGGAAGAAGAGAGAGACCGACTCCGAGAGTTATTGTTAAAATATAAATCAGTGTTTGATGATAAACCAGGTCAGATCCCTGACTTTAAATATTCTCTAGTAGTCACAGACTGGACTCCGTTTAAAAAGAAGCCTTATCCAATCCCTGAGAAATTTCATTCTCGCGTAGGGAAAATTATTGCAGAAATGGAGAGAGACGGGATTATCATGAAATCCAGTACACCATTCATAAGTGCTTTAGTGGTGGTACATAAACCAGATGGATCTCTGAGAATATGTTTAGATGCGCGAAATATTAACTCCAAACTGATACCAGAAAGAGATCAGGCGCCAGCAATTAAAGATGTCCTTAGAAAATTCCGTGGCATGAACTTATTTACATCAGTGGATTTTACCTCCTCGTATTACCACATTCTTTTGGAAGAAAAGTCAAGATTATTGACTGGATTTATGTTTGACCAGCAAATATACGTTTTTAGAAAATTGCCCTTTGGCATTTCTAACGCCTCGGCTGCTCTTATCCGTGCCTTAGATAGATGCCTTACAGATGAAGTCAAGAGTTTTATTACTAAATATGTTGATGATCTGCTTATGGCGAGTGAAACATTCGAAGAACATCTGGTTAAGCTAGAAAAACTGTTGAGCAACCTTTCAAAATTTGGGTTCCACATAAACCTAAAGAAATCACGCTTCTGCCAGTCTGAAATATTATTTTTAGGCCATATTATTGATGGAAAAGGGATAAGGCCGAACCCTATAAAAATTGAAGCTATTAGCAAATTTCCGAGGCCGATACGTGTCAAACAAGTACGGCAGTTCCTAGGCATGGCCAACTTCTTTGCGAGCCATTGTCCCAACTACACACAAACGGTAGCTCCACTTCAAGATTTATTAAAAAAAAGGTAACAGGTGGAAATGGAACGAAGAGTGTGACCTGGCATTTACCAAGACCAAAGAGATGCTGTTGAATTACATTAAGCTAGGATATCCTGATTTTGGAAAACCCTTTATAATACAAACGGATGCATCTGGAATCGGAATTGGGGCTGTGTTATTCCAGGAAGACGGAGAGCCGGAAAATAAAACTTACCTAGCCTTCGTTAGTCGGAAATTACGAAATCACGAAAAGCATTATTCCGTAACCGAAATAGAAATGTTATCCATAGTATTTGCATTGAAATATTGGCAGAAAATCATCTACGGATTTCCGATCATTATTAGAACAGATCATAAAGCTTTAACCTTCATGCTAAAGGCTACTATGGCATCAGAACGAGTATTTCGATGGACAATGTTTGTGCAACAATTCAACATTCAATTGGAACATTGTTCTGGGAAGAGTAATTTACTGGCCGACTGTCTGAGCCATAATCCTAATGAGGAAGTACTGGAAATCAACCAACTTGAACTAGGTCCTGAGGATCATGAATTCTTAAGAAAACTCAGATATATACGGCAAGCTCAAAAAAGAGACAGTGACCTAAGACCTATCATTGATTTCCTAGAGGGTAAAATTAAACCTAGAGATCCTGGATACCGTAGAATAAGAAGAAGAGCATCCCGATACCAGTATTCAGATAACATTCTATTTAAATTTGCGGATCCGGAAAAATCGAAATTGAGAATTGTTGTACCTTCGAAATTATTCGAACCTTTGATTTGGCATGCACATCGAATTACTGGACATGGCGGTATCGATAAAACACTGGCTACCATCCAAGAAAAATGTATATGGGACAAACAAAGATCAATAGTAAGGAACATAGTTCGAACCTGTGACACATGCCAGAGGGTAAAGCCGAGTTCACATTTATTGCAACATAATCCTATTCCAATCATACCTTCCGAGCCTAAACAGCTGTACGCAATGGATTTGTTCGGTCCCGTTCCTACATCAAAGAGAGGTAACCGGCATGTTTTCGTCACTATTGACGTATTCTCAAAATATGTGACTTTATACCCAATTCAAAAGGCCAACTCAAAATCTGTCATTAGGCGAATCACCCGTAATTTAATTCCGCATATGGGCAAGCCTAAAGCACTTCTCACTGACCACGGATCGCAGTTCACATCTGCTGAATTTCGTGAAGCCATGGAACAGCTTGGGATTAAACACATATTAAACTCGATCCGACATCCATCTAGTAACCCAGCAGAGAGAGTGATGCAAGAATTATCTAAATTCTGCAGAATATTTTGTGGAAATGCACACTGGCTTTGGATCGATGTTCTACCCATTATGATGGAATGTTTAAACAATACAGTACACGAGGCTACGTCACAGATTCCTGTTACTCTTCACTTCGACCGACAACCGCATCGACCTTGGGACGATATTGTCCAATGCCCCGGTAATCTGAAGCCTACGCTGGAAGAAAACATTCGGAAAGCCGCCACTTCATTGCGCGAACAAGCTGAGCGGAGACAACGCAGAGTGAAGGATAAAAAGTTTTGCCGACCCCTCAAACTCAATGAGTATGTTCTTTTGAAAAAGCCAGCTACGTCAGAAACAACCAGCAAATATTACGCCAAATTTGCACCACTTTTTATAGGTCCTTATAAAATTATAAAAGTTTATGGGAATAACGCTTACAGAATCCAAAGTCTAGATAAAAATTATGAAGGTATTCATAACGCCCAGAATTTAAAAAGTTATTATTCTTCTAAACCTGTAGATGGTCATCATATCAATCTCATAATAGAAGAAGAAACACCGCCAGATATAGATGAAGATCCAACCTACCACCATGTTTCGACCCAAGTAAATTTACAAGATGAGATTTGTGAAGAATGCCGTGAATTACAAGAGAAGGTAATGGATCAACTTCGACGGCTTGGTGCCGCACTCGAGGCAGACAACGCGAGGCTTCGTGCTGGAACAGAACCCTAAATGGAAGTGACACATGATTACCACCTAAATTTTCAGGGAACATGTTAATTGGAGATTTCCTGTAATAATGATTCCATCTTCAGATCAAATCATTATTTAACCAAGGGAGAAATATGTCCCCTTCAAAAATGGTAATAATTTATTAAAAAGAAAATGATTTATTTCATCAGCGTGTTGGGACATTATTTTAATCGACAAGAGGGTGAGATTCTGTATTTCGTGCCAGTGCGAGCTAGTCACTTCGCGAACCGGTTTTTCCCGACCTACAGAGAGAACGAGGGAGCAGGGTGTAGTTCCTGTTATGTGGCCTTCAGACACATGTGTGCGTACCACGTGACCCGGCGAGCAGCCTGATCTCAATCGATCAATAAATGGAAAGTCAAGTGACCTAAAACTGGAGCAGCCAATAAAAGTGACAATCTTCACTGGAATTCAACAAATCCACCAATTAGACGTAATTAAGAGACACACCTATGTCTTACGACAGGAAATTAATGGTAATTCCAGGGGAAAATTTTGTAGAGGGTTTTATACTTCTGAACGCTAAATTTGAGCATTACTCTGACTGCAGCAACCGAAGAGACTGGACGTCGTTTGCTTCATCGGAAGACTTTACATTGGAGAAAGCATCGAGCACTGTATAAACAGCAATTCAGACATTTCAAAAAATTCACTACGATTTATTTAGGGTTGTCCTAAGATAAGTGTCTTCAGCCAAATTATAAAGCATCGAGAGTGAATCCTGGGCTATTTCTAAGACTCTTTGTTAGTTTCAGCTTTCTACAAGAACTTGGAAGAAGAAAGGTCCTGAGTTCGAGTTTACGGCAAGATGGTTATCCAGTTCTGCGAAGAATACTGCAAGTTCCTGTATATCGTCAGCGCCTCCATGAGTCACTAAACATGTAAGGCATCGGACATGGGCGAGACTTCGTTCGATGGAAGGTGATGTGACCACGTGCTAGGTCATCAGCCACAATCCAGTTCACACCAGTCACATGAGTATTCTTTAAGAATTCAATTTCTTTCTATCTTTGTAAATATTTGTAAGCGTAGCCTTACTTATTCATTTAGATTTCTATTAGTTTTGCAGTAGTTTGACTTTTCATTCTTCTTTCTTTGGTGAGAGGTAGTTAGAAACTTGGAATGAGTGTATGTTTGCTCTATTAGTTAGAAATGAGTGTGAGTCATCAAGAGAGACCTTAACTGTCCTAAGAATTTAGAAGACAGGAGAGATAAAAATTAAATGAACCCCGCGTTAATGTTGTTTGGTTTTGAAATAATTTGAAAATTATTTGAAACAAATTAGGACAGTATTTTAGTGTTTTTCTTCGTGTAGAATTTCATTCTACGATTGTACAACATGTTTGTGGGTTCGAATTTATTTAGAGTCATCCGAATAACTTCACGCGACAACTTTGCGAATGAGATTACGCACGGTCAGGAATATAATAATAATAATAATAATAATAATAATAATAATAATAATAATAATAATAATAATAATAATAATAATAATAATAATGAATAAAAATAATTAAAGCTAATTACGGGCTAAAATGATTGAATAAGGTCATGAGTTTAATGTTAGTTATTTTTGGGAAGTATTATAGTGTGCTCACTTGAGGTAAAGTAAGCCTGGGACATGGCAAATTCTCCGGACGGAGTATCGACGAATTATAGGTATATTTCTGCGCTATGAATTTGAGTATGACTTGCAGATGGGCATTATATTTTGAGTAATAATTTATGCACCCATTAGAGTCAATTTTGGGAAGAGATGTGTCACTGGACATGATTTCTTCGAGCTTCAGTGCAGAATAATTGAGAGCCACGACATTATGATGAATAAAAATAAATGCCGCAACTCATGAACCGTAAGCGCGTATTCTATTATTTTGACCTGTGTTATAGTTATTCTACTCGCTAAATTAGGATGATTTCTGTTTAAAATACTCCTTGAACATCGTTGTATAGTTAATTTCTTTGTATAAGTGATAACCTTAATTCTATCACATTCTGAATTGATACCTGGGATGTGTGTGATAGTGTCATCTAGAGAATGATTTCCCTAATTTGCAGTAAAATCCTAAAATTTAATAATAATGGGTTAGTGTTCGTGTAAATAATGTTATAATAATGCCGTGTACCCCTGTGTGAATGTGTGATGTGAGATTTGACCCTAATCTGTGTTTTTTTGAATATTTCATGTACGATTTTGTGATGGTAATTTTCATTATGTGCGTCAAAGTTTTGACCGACTTGTATTATTTCGCGTGTCCGTAATCGGATCAATTTTGAATCTTTAGAAGATTTTATCGTAATTTAAGGTTGATTAGGGCCTAATTTACTAAGTCAAAGTGAATAAGAGAAGGCAACGTCCGTGGACTGATGTCACGAGATTTAATTGTTAGATATTGTACAGTCACTTTCTGCATAAAATTGAGCAGAAGTTAGGATGATATAAGTTCAAGTAGAATTTATTACAAGAAGTTTATTCAATCCAAAAATTATGAAAATGAAGTAATTGTTGAAAGGAAAGTCTAAGGAAGACTTGCTAATCATAAATTAATGAAGTAAATAATTTTCAATAATTTAAATAAGGAGGAGAAAATAATCATTTTCTTGAAAATAAGTGAAATCCAGAAGGGAAGATTTTAATTTTAATAATTTGATTATCATCATAGGAGAAGGATAACAGATATTATTTTGTTTTTCAATCAATTTTTCAGTAAATTAATGATTTCTATATTTATTATTGCAGAAAAGAACAATCGTTGAAAATTTATTTGAGCGAGATCCCTCATGAATGAAAGCACGAGGAGAAGATGTTTTCAAGAATCAAACCCAGATTTTGTGAATTTAATTGTTTTCTTTAAAAGAGTGTTAGTTTAATAAATGTGTAAACCTATTTTGGTCTCCTTTCATTTGTCGCTAGTCCTTCATCTATCCCTGCCTTTAAAATTTTCTGCACAGCCGATAGCGAACGGTCCACCACTGAGACCCTCGCTCTCCGGCGAGCTGAGCCCGGCATAAAGGGGGCAGTACCCATGTCTGCCCTAGTTGATTCTGGGAGCGTAGTGTCCTTGATTGATAAGGAACTTTATGAATTGTTAAAGAGCTCCAATAAGTTTAATAAACTAGAACCTGTGTCTTCTACGTATGTGACGGCGAATGGCAGTAAGCTAGGTATTCTTGGCAGATTTAGGGTTTCTGTAAGAATAGCTTCCTTTTCTTGGAAATTCAGCTTCGTGGTTGTGAACGAATTATCCTGTGCAGTCATTCTGGGAGCCGATTTCATTACACATTCTGGGCTCATTCTTAATTTGTCTGCAGGATCTATTCATTTTCAGTTTCAGCCCAAGGTATTGATCCCTGTGTTTCATCAATATCCTTTGATTGGAAATGTCACGTCGAATGAGACTAAGTTGTCGTCTGTTGATGTTGCCCTACCTGATGTGTCTCATCTGACGTCTGAGCAAGCAGGGTGTATTCAGAGTTTGTGTGAGGAATTTTCCGATGTCCTTACGGATAAACTAGGGCTAACAAACGTCCTCGAGTACAAGATCGAACTTACCAATCACACCCCTGTTAAATCACCACCGTATCGTTTAGCACCGCCCAAAATGAAATTCCTCAAGGAGCAAATCCAAGCTATGTTAGATCAAGGTATCATTCGGAGGTCTACGTCTGCCTACTCGTCACCGGTATTTCTGGTTCCTAAACCACAAGGTGGGTTGCGTCCTGTAATTGACTATAGGGCACTGAACAGGAATATTGCTATTGAATCTGTCCCATTGCCTGATTTACAATCGTGTTTTGCTTGGTTCAGTAAGGCTACGGTCTTCACTTCCTTAGATCTGAATGAGGCATATTTTCAAATTCCCCTGGCAGAGGAATCTAAGCATTTAACAGCTTTTGCTACAGACTGGAACCTTTTCGAATTCCATAGAATCCCGTTCGGATTGGCCACGGGTGCTTCTGTTTTGTCTCGTTTGTTAGACACAGTTCTTTCTGACATCAAATTCAAGTTCGTTATAAATTATTTAGATGATCTTATTATTTTCAGTGAGGATTTTGATCAACATGTCCATCATCTGCGGGAAGTTTATAGCCGTCTTCAGAAGGCAGGTTTAACTGTCAAACCTACCAAGGTCTCGTTCGCCAGACCACAGATTTCGTTCTTGGGACATATTGTGTCATCTAGTGGAGTAATTATTGATCCTGATCGCACCAAATCGATAAGTGAGTTCCCTCCGCCTCGTGACGTGAAAGCCGTTGCCCGTTTCATCGGCATGCGTAATTTCTTTAGGAAGTTCGTGCCCAATTTTGCTCAGAGGGCTATTCCATTGAACTATCTTCGGAAGAAAGGAGTAAAGTTTGTTTGGGGATCGGAACAGCAAGTTGCTTTTGAGGATTTAAAATCTGCTATTGCTAACCCTCCTGTTTTAACTATCCTGGATTTCTCCAAGCGATTTATTGTTCAGACGGATGCTTCTGGGAGCGCTATTGCTGGAGTTCTTCTCCAAGACACTGAGCTAGGGCGCCGTCCGGTTGCTTATGCGTCCAGAATATTAACCTCTGCGGAAGTAAAATTCTCTGTGTACGAGCTCGAAGCGCTCGCTGTCTTGTTCGCTTTGGAAAAATTCCGTTTTTACATTGAGCACTCTGAGTTCGACCTTGAGACGGACAATCAGGCTCTCTCTTGGGTTTTACGGAAGCCTCGTTCGACTGGTAGACTCCCTCGCTGGGCCGTCCGTATTTCCGCTTTTAAGTTCTCTGTGAAGCATATTAAGGGCTCCGAGAATGTTGTTGCTGACGCATTGAGTCGTATGTTTTACCCTGGTACTGATGATCTGGTAGAAGAAGAAAAGGTTGAGATAGCTAATTCTGTTCTTCTAGAAATTCCTGAATTGTTTCAGGGATTGCATGAGCATCAAGGAAAAGATGAAACTCTCTCTGGCATTATCCGGAGAATTTCTGAGGGAGAAGAAGTCAAGCCGTACGTCATCAAGGATGGTGTGCTGCTTTGTGTTTCTCGACATGGTCGTAAGTTGAAAGTCGTTCTTCCTTCTGCCATGGTCCCTATGATTTTCAAATATTTCCACGTTTCCCCTTTAGGTGGTCATCTTGGGATCTTCAAAACTCGAGCAAAGATTAGAAATCATTTTATATGGAAGGGTATGGATGGAGATATTCGTAAGTACATTCGATCTTGTACTGTCTGTTCCTTAAGTAAGCCAGCTCAGAATACCCGATTAGGTTTCCTTGCCTCTGAACAAGCTAATCGCTCTATGGAGAAGCTCTTTGTAGACCATTTAGGACCTTTCCCGCGTTCCCGGTCTGGCCATAGATACGTGCTAGTTTGTGTTGATGCATTTTCCCGTTTCGTTTGGTTATTTCCCACGCGTGATGCCACAACCAAAAGTACTGTCTTATGTTTGAAACAGATTTTTGGAACGTTTGGTCCTTGCCAGTATCTAGTGTCGGACAATGCTTCAGTGTTCACTTCTCATGCATTTAAGAAGTTCTGTTTTGGGTTAGGGATAGACCATATTACGACTTCTCCCCACTACCCAAATCCTTCATATGCGGAACGTTTTAACCGTAACTTGAGATCAGCCTTGATTGCCTATCACTCCAATGATCACTCTCGTTGGGACTCTAATTTGGAATGGTTGTCTTTGGCTTTCAACTCGGCTAAGCATGAATCGCATGGGCAAACTCCTGTCAAACTCATGTTTGCGTTCTCTCCTAATTCTCCATTAGCCAATCTCTGGTCGATTAATGATCTTTTGCCGGAGGTTATTGAACCCTCCTCCATCCGTGAGACTTGGACTAGAGCCCGTCGTAATCTCCTTGCTTCTCACGCTGGTGTGGAACGTTATTATAATAAGGGTCGCAAAGCTGGTAATTTCAAGGTTGGAGATTCTGTCTTTATTAGGAATTATCCTGTGAGTTCTAAGGCCAATCGTCAGGCTGCTAAGCTAGCTCCACGATATCGAGGTCCGTGGGAAATTGTGAAGTATTTGACGCCCGTCACTCTTTTGGTTCGGGATAATTCAAACGGGAAATTGACCCGTGTACATCTTTCTCAGGTAAAGGCCACTTAATGCTTTATTAAGAGAATGTCTTGGTAACTGCTGTTTTCGCCAAGTTTCGGTAATATACTATTGGTCTCTTGGTAATGTCTAAAGTTATGAGGCGTTCTGCCTTTAAATATTGTAACTTATTCAGAAGCTGATGACCGAGATAGTAAATGTTTGGACAGCTGACATACAGGTCAATAATGGGATAAGTCTTATTCTATTTCCATAAATTTATGCTTGAAGCTATGATTTGTCAGGTCACATTTTGTATATTGTAAAGTATTTCCAGATTACTTACTTTTGTAAGTTCTGTATATATATATTTCTTAGTTTGACATGTCAATTCTTTGTTTTGAGGCCTCATATTAGATTAAGTATGTCTGTGTGTGTAATGTGCTGTCGTTCATTAGTTTACTACGTTTGAGAAGTATTCCTTGTTCCCCAATCCTTTTACCTCATTTTGGTGCCGCCTTTCTGCTGTGTTTGATTTATGTCGCAGGAATTTCTCTGGGAGCCAGTGTGGTGTTAACAAGACTTTGGAGTATCCTGAAAGCCGATCCTAATGGTTTGAGATGGCCAGTCGATCCACTAGGAGAAGTTTACAGTCTCCCGCTTTGGTGCTTGGTGCTGTGCTACGTGATGTGGGGACAGCATTATTCTATTCCTATAACCCGCTGCCTCATCGAGGATATGCTGTGTGGTGTCCTGAGAGACTGCTTGTCACCACTGCGATCTAGTCAGCTGTCCAGCTATTGGAGACTTTTGTCTCCTCTGTGCAGAGTGTCCTGCCCGCTCTGTTTACCTGCTATGAACTCGTACCCACAGTCGGCACACCTGGAGTGTGTGTGTCGCGTGCTGGAAAAACCGGTTGGGTAACTGACCTCGTCAGCTCCCTCCCAGCAGTCTTGCTACGTGTATATCGACAGCTACTGTGTGAAGTGTTTTCTTTGCTATTCACTGCTACGCCTGTGTGTGTATTGCATCCCCAATGGATTAATAAAAATATCTTAAGTGTGTTGTATGGGCTTGGCCCAGTTTCAGGCGGGGAGGATATCACAGATATTTTCATTTAAGAAATATTTTCATTTTATATTTAAGAAATTGTGTTACGAGAAACTTCTATTACGCTCTCTCACAAGACTCTAACAGACACTTGAAGTGCGCCTGCGCTGTGAGTGAGTTTCTACATTGGTTGTTCCCCCTCCTGTCCTTCCCCTTCCCTTCTCAAACGTAGTCTTGGTGGCTGGTTGCATCCAGCGTTAGACTCTCACTTATTATTTGTCGCTCTCTTGAGCAACTACTGGGAGGTTCCTTTCGAACCCAAGGCTTCTGGGCTGCGAACATCGGAGCGTAAGTCGTGAGTGAATGTTGTATGTGTGTGTATTGAGTGAGAGGTTAATGCTTGTGGCCGCGAATGTGTGTGTAAGTGGATTTGAGTTGTGCTTCTGTGTGTGCTGTGCTGTTTGGATGGGCCGGGTTCGTAGTCCAGGGGCCTATGGCCAGTTGAAGGCCGTTTCTTTTTCTTTATGTTAACGTTTAATATTACTTTCTAGTACTACTTGTTTTCATTATATTTTCTGGAGATAATAGATCTCCTGTTCTTTCTTGTACGTAAGAGGCCAATAGGAGTTTATTGGTTTACTTTTGAAAGAGTGCTTCAGTTATAATGTTGTACATATGTTGTTGTCAGTGAATAAAAGACAGATGGATTTACAGATGGAAAGCTCCCTCACCTCTGTCCACCTAGCTTCCTCTCTGGGAATGTTCCTATTTTCCTAGGCCCTTATGTTAGCACCTTCTCAGCCTGGACAGCAGCCTCGGAACGCCAGGGGGCGTCCTCCTCCACTGAAGTCGCACAGTCGCGGCGCCAGAGGGCGTCATGCCCCACCTCCGTGGTGGCGTCGCTGGTCGCCGGCTTGGTGGCCAGGACTAGGTCGGTGTTAACCGACCTATTCCTTAGCCTCCTCGGCGTCTCCCTGGTCTCCGTCGCGGCCCTGACTGCGCCGGTGTTCATCCCTGGCACGCCGTCCCTCCCTGGTAGACGGATGACCTGGAACAGAGTAGAGAGCTCCTTCTCTGCGTCGCGCATCCGCTCCTGGTCGTGATGCCTGATGATGAGGCCTCCTGGTAGGAAGCTCCCGATGTCCATGGTTGTCGAGATGATCCTGCCTCCTCGGCGAGGGCGCCGCATTCTGTCTAGGACGAGGCCCCGTTCAGAAGTTACTGGGCGCCCCGGCCTGTAGTGTACGAGCAGCGCCTCGTACTCCGGGTCGGTGTGGCCTTCGGAGAAGAAAAAGCAATCAGGGGGGTCGCACCCGTCCCTGTACGGCTCCGTCTCCGGCTCCCCCTGCTGCGGCTCCGGCTCCGGTGCAGGCGACTCGTTGTCCTCCGCTGCCCAGCAGTAGTCCGGCGATCGCCACACGTCCGTCTTCTTCATCCTGGTCCTCCTGAAAGAGAATAAGCGAGCACTGAGAAGTGCTCAGCTCAGACAGAAGCTCTTTCGAAGTCGTACTAATAAGTACAGCTGCCTGGTTAGCACTTGAAAGTACTGAGCGCCTGGCAAGGAGAGAGGCACGTACGACCTCTCGCTACGACAGTCAGCTGCTCCTTCGTCATTTTTTTTACGGGGGGCCCCCGTAGCCCGCTCCCCCGTCGTGACCATCGACTCAATCTACATGGCCTCCGACATGCTATTAATTTCTAAGTAGAAAGGAGATAGATGGGTAGAGTGGGAAGTGATACAAGGAGTATCTGCCTCTTTCCATGTCAGACACGTTACCAGGCGAGATTGTGTTAGGTATATGGTATTGGTGTATGGTATTGAAGGGTCAGGGAAAAACCACATAGGCAGAAAGAAGAAAGAGCCTACATGTAAACCTGACATCTTTTGATAGCACATGCAAGGATGTGGGCTGGATAAAGACCAGAGGTTGTGTTAGTTAGGAATATGTGTCATGCAATCATAACCATTTACCCAGCTTTTGTCAATTATTATGGGGGATCAGTCCTACTTGTCACTGCCTGGTGCGGCTCGGGTCCGCTGGCGTCTGGGCTTTGGGCCACAGGTTAGTCCCTTGGTCCAGCAGCCAGCAGTCCCTGGTGCCAAGTCTCCTTTTATGGAGAAGGGGAGTAGTGCCAAGCCTTACTTGTTGTAAGGGGCATCTTCTTTCCCGCCTGATGACGTCCCTTCTTTGCGGTGTTGGTGTCACACACTTGTCTCTGTAAATATATACACATATATACACACATCCTATTATATATACATTATTACTTTTCTTCTGTAGAGTGCGGGCCGCTTTTCCGCTCTCGTTTCCTGTAGAACAAGTACAATTACAATTAGTAGATTAATAGTTAGTGGTATTAGCAGGGGTGGGTTTTTCGTCCACTCCTTTGTCGCTGGTGGGGGCGGGGTTGGATTGGATCGTCTCTTTCATGGCTGTGTTGCCTTCGTCGTGTTGTATTTCTTCTCTCAATCCTCCCTCGCTTGGCTAAATCTGTAACATAGTAATGACATAATCTAGGACAAGGATGTAGGCAGTAAACAAGCATGTACATATATACAGGTGTTGTGGTGTGTGTGCATATTGTTAAGGGGTGCGGTGTATTGAGTTGGTGTCAGTTTAAGAGCGAGGGTGGTTTTGGGCCCCCGGCCTCCTGGCCCTGTGCCTGAACAGAATGTGTTTCGGTGTGGGGTATTTGGTGTATAGGTCGACGTCATAGCGTCCTATTCCACTGACTAGTGGGTTGACCTTACTACCCCATGACTTCTTGTACATTCGGAGTGTTTGCTTTCGTATGTGTTGCCCTATGGAGGTGACTTTCGCAATTGCGCGTAGGTGGCGTATTGGTGTGTCATACGGGAGTTTAGCCGCTGCTCGAATGCATTTGTTTTGTATTACTTCCAGCTTATCCAGGTTCGTCATAGCAGTGTAGCCCCATGCGGGAGCTGCGTACGTTATTATCGACCTAATTAGGGCCTTGTACTTGTTTATTGCTACTCGCTTGTTAATACTGGATCTTTTATTCAGTATCGGATAGAGCTGTGCCAGTCGTGCGTTTGTTTTTCGCTGGATGTCTTTAATGTGATATAGCATGGTTAGTTTTCTATCTAGGACTACTCCTAGATATTTGACCTTGTCGTGCCATGCTATATCTCGATTAAATAATTTGAGCGGTTTTATGTTGGCTGGCATATGTGTGCGTCTGTTCTTCCTAGTAAACATCACAGCTTGGCATTTGTCAACGTTGACCTTGATACGCCATTTGGTTAGCCAGGGCTCGAGAGTTCACAGTGCTACTTGTAATCTCTTTCGGGCGCATGCTAGCTGAAAGTGTTGTACTGTGATAGCAGTGTCATCCGCGTAGAGGTGCGTGGTAGTGAGTTCCGCTGTCGGCATGTCATTCGTAAATAGAATGAACAGGATTGGCCCTATTAGTGACCCCTGGGCTACGCCCGCCCTGATTGGTCGCGTGCTTGACAGTGTGTTATGAACATCTACTTGGAACTCTCGGCCTTCCAGGTATGATTTAATTAATCTTATGTACCCTGGGTGGTATTCGAGGTCTATTAATTTCGCTAATAGGCCTTCGTGCCAGACTTTATCGAATGCCTTCTGGATATCAAGGAATACCGTGCCTGTGTCTCTTCGCTTGTTTAGTCCGATGGTCGCTTGTTCTAGGACCCGGGTAAGCAGTTGCGGGGCGGAGTGGCCGTTTCTAAAACCGAATTGTTCGTTCCGAATGATTCCTCTTTCCTTGATATGTGCTATGAGCCTTTTCAGCAGTATTTTCTCAAATACTTTGCTGAGGGCGTCCAGGAGACTGATGGGCCTGTAATTATTAGGGTTAGATTTGTCCTTGCCTGGTTTGCCGAATACAAGGATTCTCGCCTTTTTCCACCGTTCGGGATAATACTGCAATTGGAACATTGCATTGTATATTTTAGTGAGTAGTGCGAGGGCTTTCGGGGTTAGTTTTTGAAGTATTATGTTCTGAATCTCATCTGGGCCGGGTGCCTTCTTCGGGTCAAGGTGACCTATTATCCACTTAATTTCGTGGATATTAGTCGTCTTAACCTCGGGCTTAGGTGCGTTTGTTAGGAATTCCGCTACCTTGGCCTCTGTTTGCCTAATGAAGGCGGGGTCCGACGGTTCGTCATTGGGCTTAAAGGCCTCTTCGAGTGAGTCGGCTATCACCTCTGCTTTATCTTGATTTTCATATACTGGTCCGTTAGGTCCCTTGATTGTTGGGATCACGTGTGGTTCTCGCGTGAAATATCTCGCTAAGTTCCACACCGGTCTGGTATTTGTGTCAAACGTACTCAGTTTGTTATTCCAGATCCGAGACCTATACTCCATTATTTCGGTTTCGATTTCGACCCTGAGTTCGTTTTTACGTATCCGGTCTTCATCACGGTGGTGTCGGGCCCAGTTGCGCTTGTGTCTGTTGCGCTGGCGTATTAGATCTTTAATGTGGGCCGGTATTTCAATGTTGGTGTTTTGTCTAGGTTTGTGTACCGGGATGCTCGCAGTTGTGGCTGCCTGGATCGCATTTACGAGTGTTTTTAGGGATTCATCCGTTTGGGCTGGGTTTACTATTTGTATGTCCTCAGTTCCCTGTAGGAGTGAAACGAGTTTTCTTTCAAATTTACCCCATTTGGCTGCTTTATAGTTTAGTCGGCGCTTGGGGTTATTCTCATATTCCTCAGGGTTCGCTTGCAGTGTAAATATTACTGGTTGATGCCTCGACCCTAGGTCGTTAATGACCTTTATAGTGTGTCTTTGAGGAATATTTCGCAGTAGGGCGATGTCCAATATATCGTCGACCTGTTCGTTTGGTGCCAGGAACGTGGGTTCGCTGGGGGCTGTTACCACATAGTCCTGGGATAGCATGTGGTTGTACAGCCTTTCGCCGTCTGCGTTAGGTTTCAGGCACCCCCAGCTGGCGTGTTTCGAATTTAGGTCGCCTCCTAGGATCGTGTTTCTATTTTGCCTTAATACCGATTATATATCTTGTGCGTTAAGGTGTTTAGGTCTGGAGTATGCCGATATTACATTGACGAGTGTTCCTAGCACTGGTATGGCATTTCCGCACGCTTCGAGCTCGACCAGTTCTGGTAAGTCTATTTCCATATGTTTAATGTCCTTCCTTACCAGAACTGCCACTCCTCCGACTCTATTGGCCTTGTCGCTTCGGTGTATTTTATAGCCTCTTATGGTGAACTTCTTCCCCGGTGGGAGGAAGGTTTCTGTTAGGAGAGCTATGTGTATGGTGTTCGCGGCTAGGAAGGCTTCGAGCTCATATTTCCTGGATCTGACGCCTTGGCAGTTCCATATTAGAACTCGAAGCTCCTGCGTGTTATTGTTATTATTATTGTGGTCTTCGTCGTGTTGTTCAGGCATCTTGGGACAGGAGGTCAGCGATCGCATTAACCAGATCCCTTAGCCAGGAAAATGGGAGCATTTTGGCCATCATTACCCCAGTGGTAATGGCTGCCGTGAGGTTCAGGTTCGGAAAGAAGGTTTTCAGGATTTCTTCTATCCTTTCCCTGAACGCCTTTACTGCCATGTTTCCCTCTGGCTGTTGAGCCTGTGTTAGTGTTACTGGTGCAGGTGGTGAGATGGGTGTGACTGTTGTTGTGTGGGGTTTGGGGGTTGGGGGTTGGGGTCGGATGCTGTTTTATTAGCGGCAGGTTCCTTGCGGGGGTGGAGCTGCCCTGGGGCGGGCCCTGAGGCTGCTCCGGGGGGGCGTGCGTGGACTTAACCTGCCTTAGGTTGGGTCTTTGGGGTAGGGCCTTCTTCCTGTTTTTATTTTCGGAGGTCTTACTTTGAACGGAGGTGGCGGGTGCTTGGACTGAGGGCCCGGTTTTGTGTGTACCCTCCGTCCTTGGGGGTTGCAAGGATACTTTGCCTCCACCTGAAGGGTCTAATTTGCCTGATTGGCCTTGCTTTCGGCCCTTGGTGCCTGAATGGCCTGTAGGTCCTGATGGGTCCTTTTTGCCTGAGGGGCCTATTTGTTGTTGTTGTCTACGTGAAGCGTCTATGCCTGATGGGCCTGCTGGGGCTTTAGGGTTGCCACGCTTATTACCCTTAGGCCCTTTGCCTTGAAAGGCGGCTTCGTAGTCCCTCCGGCGGGGACATTCTCTATAATTAGCCGCGTGTTTCCCCTCGCAGTTGGCGCACTTTGAGTACGCTGGATCATTGCCGTGGGGGCAGTCGCGTGACAGGTGGGAGGCGGCGCATCTGCGACATCTGGGATCCAGCTGACATGTCGCCCCTGAGTGCCCATGCCTCTGGCACACCCCACATTGTGGGCCAGTGGTTTGCGGGCGGTACGGTTCGACTGTCACCAGCATGTTCTTCAACATCCGCATTTTCCGCAGGCTGTCCGCTCCAGGGGTATCCGCCACGGCAACTAGGTAGAGGCAGCCCTTGGCTGGCCTGTTTCCTGTTCGCATCCTGTGTACAGTAAGTGCTTGGATACCTTGGGCTCGCATGGCAAACCCAATATCATATGGCACATACGTGTTATTGGGCGTTCTCACTACAAATCGCTTTACTGTTGAGTTGGGCAATATCTGTACAAACTTGATATTAAGCCCTTTCAGTACTTTCATAGCGATTTCATAGCTTTCGAAGCTGGACATATGTAGCCGGATCGCTTCATGTGCGTTTATTCTCGGCTTGGAGAAATAATAATTTCTCTGCTCATGTGTCAGCTTTTTGAGAAGCTCCATTTCGATGAGTTTAATATTGTTACTGTAGACCGTAAGGGGTGGGGGGGGTCGACCCCTTACGGGTGGCTGGTTTACTTGTTTGTGTCTGCTGAGGTCTTATCTGTTGTGCCTGTCTCGTGTTAGTGTCTGGTGGTGGCATGTTCGAGCTGTATGAGGTGTCTGTGGAGCTTTCGGCTCGGGTACTCGGTTTCCGACTCCCGCCCTGTTGGGCCTTGCGGCTCATAGGCTTGGTGTCTTTCCCTTTCTCCTCGCCTTTTCTCCTTCTCCCACTCTTGGCCTCCCTAAAACCGTCATCCTGGTTTCCCGGCTGGGTGGCTGGGTCCAAGGTTTCGGTCACCCCGTGCCCGCACGGCTCTTCTCCCTCCGTGCCTTCAGAGTCGGCATCCTGGGATGTACTTGATACATCTATCACCAGTCTTGCCTCATCTGGGTCGGAGTCCGATTCACCGGCTTGCCCGGGGGGGGGGGGGGTAGGACTTTACGTTGCGCCTTCCGCCGAGTCCGTCTTTTCTTGCCCTCTTTCCTTCCCTTGGGCGCCGCCTCCTCGCTCGGGTAGGCGGAACTGGGTCCCGCTTTCCCGGCGTCCAGCTGGCTTGCCACTAGGTTGAGTTTGAGGCAAGATTTGTGTTGGGGGGAGAAGTAGTCTCCTGTTTGTGTTCAGGTATCTCCCCAGTCACTTTCCCAAGTGCGAGTTCCGGCACTTCAGGGTCGAACCCCGGTTCCCGCTCACTCGCACTTAACGTCAGGCCTCCTGGTTCGCTTTCCCCGCGCTGCGCGCACCTTTCTCCGCGCTGCGCGCACCTTTCTCGGGGCTCAGCTCGAGTAGAGCCAGCCGGCCGAGTGGGCAGCAGCTGCACAGGTATGTGCTTGACAGCGGCTACTGACGGGGTGGTTATGGGGGTTGTGCTGGTGGTGGTGGTGGTGGTAAGCGCAAAGTACTGCGTGGCGCACCCCGTTACGTGAGGTTCGTGCGTCAGGTTTACTTGCACAGAATCAGGGGTGAAGTCTGTTCTGTGCTCCTCTGACGCATTTCGCTCACTGCTCACGGGGGGCACGCTGTGTTGGGTAGCCACCGGTCCCCGCTCGGCCGGGTCCTTGGCCGTAGCGGGGGCCGTTAGCTCTGAGCTGCGCGCTTGCGGTCGGCCATCCATGTACTGACAAGGCCTATGTTGCTTAACTGCGGTGATGGGATTTTCACCGAAGTACACAGCAGAACATGGCCGTTGGCAGCCTGGGATGGGCTCACTGGGGACGTGTTAAGGAGTAAGCCCTTAAGGATGACCCTGTGTGATGATATAGGGCTGGTCAGCCCTAGCCTACTGAAAGTGGTTGGCGGAGGGGTGCGCTGTTCCCTCCGCTGGTGGGCTGACGGCCGTGGAGTGAGTGGCTTGCCGTGATAACGGCTGCCCCTCACTCTCCGTCAATTCCTGCAGATCGTCGTCGTTGTCTGTGGTGGCTCCAGACTCACTGACAATTTGCTCTTTCCTAAGTGCATCTTTGCTCTTTTGAAGATGAGTCTGGAGCCGTGTGTTTGTATGTGGGGACATCTAAATCGAACTAGTGGACGCGGGATTATCCCTTGTTACGGGGGTCCCTGGGCCACAGAATCCCTATCTAACCCCAGGTACCGAGAGGCGGTAACCGGCTGGGGCAGGTAGTGTAGTATCTCGAAGTTCTCGCTGAGAGGAGAGAGAAAGCGGAGCGACAGGCACGTACGACCTCTCGCTTCGACAGTCAGCTGCTCCTTCGTCATGGCGTCCCTTCATATTTATACCAGTTACCCCCTTTGCCGCCAAGAAAATTTCTATAAATTTTCTGACTTAACTAAACTGTAATTACAAGCGTTTTGAAAGTGACTACATACTTGCTACGTTTCTGGCGGAAGTGTTCATGGACATTTAAAATTTATACGGGTTTGATTTGTGGGATAATTGACCTCCTTTGATAGGCACTATATTTTGACTTGGCTTGGGGCACGCCATATACACGCGCTTTGAAATAGTTCACACAACTGACTTAAGATTCTTCCGCCGTTGACACGTGCGACTGACGTCACGTATCCCAGAGCGTGGGGCCGAAGTTAATCACCCCCTCGTCACGTGTCAAATCCATGCCATCAAGAATCGAACTTCTAATTAAATTGTCAATGTACGCATTATGTTCTTAGGGCACAAAGGTCATGGGTTCAATACAGATCGTTACATGTCATAATGAGGCTACTTAAAGGATGCAACAAAGAATTAAAAGAAAGAAGTTACTTGAGTATGGTTCGTCCATTATTGGAATATGCAAACAGTGTTTGGGATCCTCACCAAGAATACCTAATAAAAGAAATAGATAGTGTGCAGAGGAAAGCAGCAAGATTTGTAACAGGGGATTTCAGGAGAAAGAGTAGTGTATCAGAAATGTTAAAGGAACTTGGGTGGGAAACTTTAAGTAAGAAAAGGGAGAAAACTAGACTTATAGGATTATATAGAGCCTATACAAGAGAAGAAGCATGGGGAGAAATCCGTAAGAGGCTTAAGTTGGAAAATAATTATATCGGCAGGACTGACCACAAATATAAAATTAGAAGGAATTTTAGCAGAAGCGATTGGGGTAAATTTTCATTCATTGGGAAGGGTGTGAAGGAGTGGAACAGTTTACCAGGGGTAGTGTTTGATCCTTTTCCAAAATCTGTACAGATATTCAAGAAGAGAATAAACAGCAACAGAGAAAATAAATGAAGTGTTTGAGGGCATTCGACCAGTGCAGGTTATTGTAAATAAAAAAATGTGTGTGAATAAATTAATCCCATCCCCTGGTCTATGGAGTTTGGACAGCTAAAGTAGGGGACTGCCTGTAGGGGTGAAGTACAGTGGGGACTTCAAGGGCCCTGGGACCGCTACGGTAGCTGTGAAGGCCCTTCAGGAACTCTGAAAAGTGGTGGCAAAAGGGGCTCTGGTTAAGACGCAGCAGGTCGTTATGCTACTTAGGTTCCAGAACGGGTAAAAAAAAAGAGTAAATAAATGCAATGTAAATATTAATCTTATACCAGTTGTATAGTATCATTTGAAGTAATTCCACATACTGTATATCAGTTGACTATATTTGTAAGTAGAACAGGAGATATTATAAGTAGAATTTTGTAAACAATATAAATTTATTAATGATGAGCTGTGTGTTTAATAGAAAACATTGTTAGCGTAAATTGTATAATATTGTATTATTGGAAAATTTTCTTCTCTTGTTAATTTAATATTTAGTGCTTGACAATAATGTATTTTAGTGTACCATTTGCCACCGAGGTAGACACCTCATTTGCAAATAAAGAGATTTTGATTACGATTTGATATCTTGGACTCTGGAGGACAAATGGACTGTATCGCGATTGACCTGTCTAAAGCATTTGATAGGGTGGATCATGGGAGACTACTGGCAAAAATGAGTGCAATTGGACTAGACAAAAGAGTGACCGAATGGGTTGCTATATTTCTAGAAAATAGATCTCAGAGAATTAGAGTAGGTGAAGCTTTATCTGACCCTGTAATAATTAAGAGGGGAATTCCTCAAGGCAGTATTATCGGACCTTTATGTTTTCTTATATATATAAATGATATGCTTAAAGGAGTGGAATCGGAGGTAAGGCTTTTTGCGGATGATGTTATTCTCCATAGAGTGATAAATAAGTTACAAGATTGTGAGCAACTGCAACGTGACCTCAAAAATGTTGTGAGATGGACAGTAGGCAATGGTATGTTGATAAACGGGGTTAAAAGTCAGGTTGTGAGTTTCACAAATAGGAAAAGGCCTCTCAGTTTTAATTACTGCGTTGATGGGGTGAAAGTTCCTTTTGGGGATCATTGTAGGTATCTGGGTGTTAATATACGGAAAGATCTTCATTGGGGTAATCAAATGAATGGGATTGTAAATAAAGGGTACAGATCTCTGCACATGGTTATGAGGGTGTTTAGGGGTTGTAGTAAGGATCTAAAGAAGAGGGTATATAAGTCTCTGGTAAGACCCCAGCTAGAGTTGTTTCCAGTGTATGGGACCCTCACCAGGATTACCTGATTCAAGAACTGGAAAAAATCCAAAGAAAAGCAGCTCGATTTGTTCTGGGTGATTTTCGACAAAAGAGTAGCGTTACAAAAATGTTGCAAAGTTTGGGTTGGGAAGAATTGAGAGAAAGAAGAAGACCTGCTCGACTAAGTGGTATGTTCTGAGCTGTCAGCGGAGAGGTGGCGTGGAATGACATTAGTAGACGAATAAGTTTGAGTGGCGTTTATAAAAGTAGGAAAGATCACAATATGAAGATAAAGTTGGAATTCAAGAGGACAAACTGGGGCAAATATTCATTTATAGGAAGGGGAGTTAGGGATTGGAATAACTTACCAAGGGAGACGTTCAATAAATTTCCAATTTCTTTGAAATCATTTAAGAAAGGGCTAGGAAAGCAACAGATAGGGAATCTGCCACCTGGGCGACTGCCCTAAATGCAGATCAGTATTCATTCAGTTCCAGGCCGTGCATCATCGGCCAAAGACATCTGTCCTTCCCTGAATCGCTTGTGCCACGCCTTGACACTTGCAACGTACATGAGGTGTTCTCCATAAACTTGTACCATTCTTTAATGAATGTTAATTCCCCTCACTCCTTCTGCTGTCAGAAAACGCTCTACACCCCTTTGGTCTTCTTTTGAATCCTCCATTTCACTGTTGTCAGCACGACTGGTTGCAGGGGACGATCAACGCGTGCTCACTCTGTTGTCATGTGGTGCACACCCACGTCCCTCCAGCGGCGAGTTTAGAACCTCAGCGCTCTTATAAAGGCCGCACCTTCTGACGAAGGCTATCGCATTACGATTCTTTCGACGGTTTTCATTTTATAGCCTCCAGCTCGTCTCTTTTTGAATGGCCCTCATCAAATTGTGAACATATCTGCACGTGCTCTAAATAATCGCTAGTTCTCGAAGATTTTACACGAAGTGGAATCTCAATATGATGGACTTGTAATTTACAATAATGTTCGCTGGCTAGTCGTGGGCAAGTTAGCCAGAGGTTAGTCGAGCTCTTGGACGAAAAGCAGGAAGAATTTCCAGAACTTACAGACCCTATTTGGCTGTGTGATTTACAGCAGTATACAATGATGTGAATAAGGAACTGCAAGGAAATGGACATACTACAAATAGATTGTTTGAGATCATAAGATAATTTCAAGAAAAACTTTAAGTATTTGCCAGGAATGTTTAAACACAGACATTTAAGTACTTTCCTTCACTTAAAGTGAAACTTGATGTCAAATTGTGTACTTCAGTTAACTTTTGAAGACACAAGAAGCAGTCTATGTGGACTGCCCTACACAAATAGTTTCCAAGAAATGTTTCCAATTTCGAGATTTGGTAAAAACATTGCACTTTATTTCAAAACCTCATATTGCAAAAAATGAGTGCTGTTAAGTTAATATTATATACCTATTGACCATGTAGATGTGGAGTTGATTGAATTTCAACAAAGCAGTACATGGGTGAACAAATTCGTACAACTTGTGAAGCATTGCTGTTGATGGTGAATACTCTCTCCAGAAGCCAGAGAACTTAATACTTGAACTGTGGAACAGTTTTCGGTCATGAAGAAACTTGCTACTTTGTCTGGGTCATCATACGCCTGCGAGCAGCTATTTTCTACAATGAACTTTGTGAAGTCAACTGTTCGAAACTGTCTTGGTTCAGACTTAAGTGCATCGTGTGTGTTATTGGAAACAAGAAGTTATGAGACTAACATAAATGACATGGATACTAAGATTCAACAACAAGTTTCACACTTAAATGTGAGAACGATATTTCATTTGAAGTCCATTGGCAATATTAGTATTTTTGATGTTTATATCTAACAACACTTAATGAGGAATTGTGTTACAATGAACGCTTATTAGTGTATATAATTTTTTTGACAATAATGTTAGGTATTCTTAAAACATACAAAAGCTATATGTTTGCAGTATTTGCAAAATAAGACCATAAAACATGCAATATAATAATTATTAATTAATTTCTTAAAGTCATTCTTTAAAGGAAAATAATAGGTGGCACAGTAGACAGCTGAGAATAATAAACCAGACTTGAAATGGCACACTAGTGGGAAAAGGTTCGCCATCCCTGCCCTAGAACCTTCCTTTCGGGTATGAAAGCTGGCACCGTGCGAGCTGGCCGTGCGGTTAGGAGTGTGCAGCTGTGAGCTCGCATCCGTGTTATAGTCGGTTCGAACCCCACCGTCGGCAACCCTGGAGATGGTTTTCCGTAGTTTCCCATTTTTACACCAGGCAAATTCT
Source organism: Anabrus simplex (assembly GCF_040414725.1). NCBI lineage: Eukaryota > Metazoa > Arthropoda > Insecta > Orthoptera > Tettigoniidae > Anabrus > Anabrus simplex. Next base: position 1,804,443,990 of record NC_090265.1, read on the forward strand.
GGGCTGTACCTTAATTAAGGCCACGGCCGCGCTTCCTTCCCATTCCTAGGCCTTTCCTTTCCCATCGTCGCCATAAGACCTATTTGTGTCGTTGCGACATTAAAAAAAAGAAAAGCTGGCAAATTTTCGAGCCACCTTGTCTTCTAGATCGTCCAGTTTACCGAGTGTGTGCTAATAATGGAGGCGGAGGTGTCTCGCCCAGCAAGTAGGTGATAGCGGTTGAAAGCTAGTTCGAGTGGAAGGTTTCCTATCTTCTAAAATGTAAATTTCTACTGTAAAGTTCAAACAAGCCCAAAAGCACTTCGTTTAATTTCGGGAATAGAGAGTGTGACACCCTCTCGAGTTCCCCATCAACTTGAATTTGAGGTGATTATGTTTTATAACAGCTTTCTGTCTGTAGCCTTGTAACTTAAATCTTCTCCATCTCAGTAGTACACGATTAGCCTCTGTGACGTTAGGGTTTGCAAGTGTCTGCATCCGCATCATTTTGATTTTTGGGCCAGTAACTTAAACCTGTTCTTTTTTCTTCCCACAAAGGCCCAGCAGAGTGAGTATTCGATACTCCTGTAAAAGTGGTTAAACTGTTGAGGGTTCAACACATGAATTATGTTTGAATTGTAAAATGTAGGCTGTGCCTGGAAAGTGAGCAAATATGATGATTGTTGTCATAGTCGCATAGACGCTCTTTTGTAGAGGTGTTAGTAAACTGTCTCCTTGACTATTGAGTCGATGGAGCAATATCGCTCAAGTAACCTTTGTAAGATGGGGAGCGTTAAGCTCATACTGTTAAATTGGCAATTTGTTGATGTTTCTGATTTTGTACCTGAAATCTTGTTCCGTCACTGAGCGACTTGTTTTGTTAACGTTTTGCGTTTGAAAAAAGAGAGGAGAAAGGTAATATAACTTTAATTTTAAAGCTTTTAATTAACCTTTTGTTTGTAGTACATAGACCCATTCTTGCCCGCACCTTCTTTCACTTCTGTCCACCACAAAAACACCATAACAGTTATGAACAATAAAAAAATTATTTAAATTTGAAATTCTTTGAAATGAACACGCATCACCTTCACATCATCAATCACAAAAGAAAAATGTTCGTAAATTTTTTTCTAGTGGCTTTACGTCGCACCGACACAGATTGGTCTTATGGCGATGATGGGATAGGAAAAGCCTAGGAGTTGGAAAGAACTGGCCATGGCCTTAATTAAGATACAGCACCAGCATTTTCCTGGTGTGAAAATGAGAAACCACGGAAAACGATCTCCAGGGCTGACGACAGTGGGATTCGAACCCACGATCTCCCGGATGCAAGCTCACAGCCGTGCGCCTCTAACCACACGACCAACTCGCCCGGTTGTTCGTAAATTAAAATCTTGGAAAGTATCATATATCAGCATCAAATCTTCTTATTCTTCTTGTAATTACTTAGGATGAGCATTAGAAAGCGTCAGGAAAAAGATAAGTATCAAGTTAGCCATCATATATTTACATTAATACCTAATATCACTTGTCAACACAAATGTATCATTCATCTCATAATTTTCAATGCAATTAAATCATAAAAATGTGTCTGATGAAAAATATTCTCACTTAAATATCTGAATTCCAACACATTACAGAGTGTCATTTACTAATATGACTTCATATGGCACTGTTTAACCTTCATACTTTAAGATCTTAACCATCACTCACAAATAATCTTAAATATTCTTCCGATACATATCAAAATTCATGTAGGGTAACCTTTAAATATGCTTAAATATCATAGCAATGGCACTAACGTATGAATCACTTGACGTTCCCTAACCAGGACTGGCTATGTCTTTCCGATGACTACCTATATCCATATATTTTGACACAACTGTAATGTTAATACGCGAGAATCTAACATATTAGAGATATATCGAAGACTACAACTGTTAACCATCTATTTACCAACAGATATCAATGATTATATTAGAATTTGCAACATTTATGTATCCTACATTACTAAGAAAAACTAATCTTTTTCACTCTGCTGCTCTGGGATTTACTTAGTTTCTCCTCGACATGTGCGGCTTGGGCTTGGCAATCACATCCTGCCGCTAGTCATCGGAATGACCTGGGGAATGTAGTCTCCTCTGGACATGTCACCATCAGCTTTTTAGAAATGCATGGCAGCCAAATAAAATTCAAATATACATCTTAATTTCAAATGGCTATTCTTTTGTCATGCCTTTGCTGGCGGGACCTAGTGTTTACAGTGCACTGTCTCTTCTCTGGTGTGGGCTAGAGCAATCTTGTTACTTTCAATGATCCGTCTCAGCTTTATCCTTGGCTTTGACAAAATGAAAGTGACTGAGGTATGAGTGATGCTAGTAATGCCATTCCTTTTGCAGCCAGTCCCTGCTATGAATGGTGTGAAAATATTGCTCATAGGGTCGGTTGGTGCATGCATTTCAGTGGGCTTGGCTGACTGATATGTAATAGCAAATTCTGGCTCGGTGAGGAAAGCAACAGGAAACTACCTCACTCCTCATTTCCCTAGTACGCCTCTTCGGTGATGCCTAGGCCAACTATGACAGCTGATGGCGGAGCTGTTGAGGATCCAACCAGCCTTAGGGCTGAGGACTAAACATACACATACATTATTCATGAGTTCTATTTTTGGGCTTATGCCGTGTAAATAATTATAAACACACTCAACGTTTCAGTACGATTGGTTCCCCGACATATGCCCTTTCGAAATATTTAGGTAGTCTTCTTCAACCACACCTGGGTAACACCCCTTCATATATTAAGGATTCCACACACTTCATTGAGAAGTTAAAAACTATATCACTTCAGCCAGGCGATATCTTGGTGAGTCTCGACGTGGTGTCTCTGTTTACGAGAGTACCTGTTGATAGTGTTATGTCTCTCATTAATGATATTTTTACTGAAGAGATCGCAAGGCTTTTCTATCACTGCATGACCTCCTCCTACTTTCTATGGAATGGGAAATATTATGAACAGACAGATGGTGTGGCCATGGGAAGTCCTCTCTCTCCTGTTGTGGCCAATTTCTTCATGGAAAACTTCGAAGAGAAAGCTTTGTCGTCGGCACCTTGCAAACCGAAGATCTGGTGGCGATTTGTGGATGATACGTTCGTCGTATGGACAGAAGGTGAAGACAATCTTGGTCACTTTCTGGATCACCTTAATCGCCAGCACCCTTCCATTTGTTTCACCTTGGAAATGGAATCTGACGGCAAGATACCATTTTTGGATGTTTTCGTCACCAAGAAAGAGGATGGATCTTTAGGACACAGCGTATATCGTAAGCCCACACACACCAATAGATATCTCCATGCAGATTCTCACCATCACCCTGCCCAGAAACATGGTATCCTTACAACTCTGACTACCAGGGCCAGGAGGATTTGTGAAGCGTCAGATCTACAAGAGGAAATTAACACCTTGAGAACCACCTTTGAGAGCAACGGTTACAGCAGAGTTTTGATCTCAAGGGTTCTGAAATCGGCACATAATCGGACGTCTGTTAAGAAAAAAGATGTAAAAGGAACTGCTTACCTACCTTACATACATAACACCACGGATCGTATTGCTAAAATCTTACGTAGGTACCATGTACGAACTGTTTTTGGAACATCAGTTAAGATTAGGCAACTCCTGTGACCAACTAAGGATAGTTTGCCTAAATTACAACAACCTGGTATCTACAGAGTTCCCTGTACTTGTGGCAAGGTTTATATTGGGCAGACTTCGAGAACGGTGTGTCCTCGCATCAAAGAACATACCAGATGTATCAGACTCAACCAACCTGATAAATCAGCTGTTGCTGACCATGCCCTAACACCTGGTCATGATGTCTTGTTCCAAGAAGTGGATGTTCTTGCCCGTATAAAGCAATATCGCCCAAGAATTATCAGGGAGGCGGTTGAAATACGTAAACATCCAGATAATTTCAACCGCGATACAGGTTACAACCTCAGTGAATCATGGCTACCTATAATCAGAACCATTAGAGAGTAATGCTTTGCTGCTACTATTCATTGTCTCTAGCATTGGGCTAAAATGGCGTCCCCTTTACATCTTTGGGCACCATTTGAAGCTTCCTTGTTGCTTTCTCCTAGCAACCATCAATACGTCGTTTCTCTTCTCTTTTGTCTCCTGATGAAGAAAGGCAAGGTTCCTTTTGAAACGTTGAGTGTGTTTATAATTATTTACACGGCATAAGCCCAAAAATAGAACTCATGAATAGTTACACGGGCCGTGAAAGTCTAAATGATAATACACATACATTCTTTTGTCTCGATTTTAATCTTGCTAATGCTTTCAGATTACCAATATGTCTACCCCTGTCTCAGATATCTATATTGTAGTTGTTATTTTATGAACTGATTTAACTATTTATGCAAAATCTCGAATTTGTCTTCCTTGTACTTGTGTCAAAGCTTATCTTCTGCTGTGATGATAATCCAACGAATTAATTTCTTTCTAATTCTCTTCGTATTTCGCCATTTTTATTATAGCTCTTGCAAATACGCGTCTTTTAATAGAGGTTGATCTCGTAAATCATCTTCTTATGATGAATCACTTGCAGCTTTTAAGAATATATGTCCATTTTTAGTCTGTACAGATTAACACGTCCGTTTCTTGAGATTGCCCATTCAATTATCAATTTTCAATAGTACAGCGTCATAACAATTCTGTATCCTTCTTTGTGTTAGCCACTGCCATAATATATTGTATTTCTTTGATATGAATGACTGAGTTCATGCATCATGTTTAACTTTGATATTGGCAACTGCGTCCATTTTTGCTCCATTTAATTATCACTTCAGGACAGTGAAATGGCACAATACTAAAGATACTAAAAGGAAAGAATACAGCTACGCCCTTTTTGTCTACAGTCATAGTAATATCTATGAAATTACAAATGTTTTCAAGAAATAAATACGAAAATTTCTTTCAAGACAACCAACGACGCTCATTTTTTTAATAATCAGCACACCATTAATAATGTCAATAACAAATTTCAGAAATCAGGAGTTTACAGATTAAAGTGCCAGCAATGTTCCGCCAGTTACGTCGGACAGACAGGCTGCAATATTAGTATAAGGTATGAGGAACGTGTTAATGCGTCAAAATATTGTAGATTCTAGGCAATGGGTTCTCATATGGCTGATACCAATCATACGTTCACGGACATAAAACAAAACTTTCAAATTCTTCAATTAAGTAAGAATGGGGATCTATTGAATAGTATTGAAAACATTATAATAAATACTGATAAAAAATGTAACCCGATTTATAATATGAATGAGATATCGGAAGAAATCAATATACTTTTTGAGGAGATAATCATAAAATTCTTTACACAAAGGCGCATACCTCACACCCCTCCCCTTCGAGGACTGCACTCGGTTAGCTTCAACACTTGTTGTGTGGTAGACAAGCAAGGAGGTCAGTGAAGAGATGGGCACACAGTTTACATTTCATTAGTTCATTAGGCCCATATTGTTAACAACACACCTTTCTTCAACTCATCACAAGAAGTTATTTTAACGTAGCCACATTCAAGAACATGCACATTACGTTTACGATGGTTAAATTAATTTGCATTGCCTGTTTTGTATGTGTGTAATTCCACGCATGTAAGGACATTTTAACCTGTATAAACTGGACTTCATGTTCATGTTGTGTTATTTACTAATCCACCGCTTCACAGATTTTAATTCACTAATTTTAATGTGTCCTTACCATCAATGATTTTATGTGTGACAGAGGACAAAACATGTATCACCAAAATAGTTTAATGTAGTCTTATTAATAAAGACGATTACAGTATTGAAAAGGTGGCATTATAAATTTAAATTTTCATAAGTTGATTGTTTTGTTGTTCACACTGCCACATAAAGCTCATAGCCTTAACCGAATTATGGAAATGTCTGAAACTTTTCTGCTTTAGGACCTCTACAACAGTTTGTGCTTATCTTTTAATTTCTGCCAGTTACGCACAAACTTCCCACTCACTGAAAATTTTCTTTCTGTAGCTCTGTTTCCGTGCTGTTCAGGGAACAAGCCTGCGGAACAGTTTATATAATCACAAATAACACGTTAATAATAATAATCATTATTTTTCGGACATAATTACAGAATGGATGATTCCAGATTAACAAAAAGGATTTTCAAGTACTTTTGGGACAAAAAGCCAACAACTAGCTGGATTCAAGAAGTAAAGAAAGATTTAGAAAGAAATAACATAAGAGAAGAAATTATGGACAGAGAAATTTTTAGAAAGAGGGTAGTAAGTATGGAAGGATTCAAAGGAAGATTGAACAAGAAGCCTGGTGCTAAGTGGTCCGAGGAGAGAAGGAAAGAGCATAGTGAAAGGATGAAAGAATACTGGAAGGAGCAGAAGAGAAAACAACACAGTATGAAGAACTGAATTGAAATTGGCACGTGGTCCTTAGCAGGCCTCATCGGAAATAATAATAATAATAATAATAATAATAATAATAATAATAATAATAATAATAATAATAATTGTATGGCTTCAGCTACCGTGTGCAGACCTTTCAAGTTCACGCCATCTGGCTGTCTGCTCATCAATTTCGACGTTCCATTTTACTCTAGGCCCACTAGAGTAAACCAAAACTCTCTTGGGAGTCTATGGCTGAGATTTAATTAATTTTGTCGGGTAAACACCAAATGTGTCACCAGAGATCTTTAACATGCCAACATAGTGGAGTGTCGAATGGACTTTTTTCTGCCCTTCAAAAATCCGACTACCTCTGGCGGATTTGAACCCGCTATCCTGGGATCCGGAGGCCGACACTCTACCACTGATCCACAGAGGCAGCTAATAACACGTTAATGTTTTGCTATAGTTAAGTATTACTGTATTAAAAAAACAAAATATTTCCACAAATACAGCAGAAACAAAATAAAACTTCAATACTCACGCATACAGTAATCATGCCACGTACCAGAGCTCTGCGAGAGTATCTAATATACGCGAAACAGGAAGAACTACAAACACCCAGAACATGGAGAGGCCCACTTCACGTGAAGTACCAGGGTTGCAAGGAGGGGGGATGTACTTCCCAATAACGGAACGTTCAATTAGCAGACACAAAGGCGGCTGGTTACACAAATGTAATATCCATTTATTTCGATGTATACCATTGATAAGAACATATATTAACTATTCTCATGAATACGTTTCTTAGCATCCCTGGTTGCAAGGCTTTGAAACGAGTCCTAGAAAACAAACGTGTGCCGTGCTGATATTCCCTGGCGATAACTTACAGCCTTACGTATTTCAAGTGGGAACTCAACGTCATTGTACATTGCCTTGCGACCACGTTGTCAAACTACCAATAAGCCATGAATCGTACAGATGCTGGTGTTATTTATTTATAAGTTGTGCGACATCTGACAAATGTGACTGTGTTGCTAAACTGCTCATAACCATAAGCCATACAAGTATTTAAATTGGGCATTCATATGCAATTTACACTGCAGTTACATTTACCTTATAAGTAACTTGATGAACAAAATTTCAACATGCAATGATTATGTGATTAAATTTTAATATCAGAATTTGTATTGAAAAAGGATGTCACAATTATAAAGTGAAATATGGTAAAGTGACACAAAAGTGCTAGGAAGGAAGCACGCCGTAGCCTTAATTATGGTACAGCTCCAGCATTTGCCTGGTGTAAAAATGGGAAACCATGGAAAGCCATCTTCAGGGCTGCCGTCAATGGGGTTCGAACCCATCATCTCCCGACTGCAAATGATTCTGACCAGTCAATGCACTCATCCTGTTATGTACTCCCACCTATATATTATATGATTTATCATTTGTTCCTTTCCATTAATGAGATATTAGTTTACTGCTTAAGGCCTTAAAAAAAAGTCTACACAGATATCCTTAGTTTTGAATTTCACAAAATACAACCTTTGTTCTACATAGGCACAACACTGACAAATGCAGGGGTATCATGTGTTTTCAGAGTATATGGAATACTTGCATAGAATTTTCTAAAAAATCCAACACAATTTCCAGGACTAGCTTCAATTCCAGGTGGACATGGTTAATTAACACAAAAACACCTCATCTTCCATTTTAACTGAAAAAGTAACCTTTTATTTTTCTTTGTCTGCAATCATAAATAGTTTAAAACAAAAAAAAAAAAAAAAGAAAAGAAAAGATGTACACACAAACAGATTGTCCCTGTGTATTACAGAGGTCATACAGCTCATTCACAGTGAGCAAGTGTTTCTGTTACGACATACAGTAACTGCGATATGATAAAGGCTATTTATTTTTCAATTTATTAGGTGGGTTCCTTCCACCAACACCTCCTCGACCAAGCGGTGCCGGCCTTCCACCTCGTCCGCCAAACGAACCTGGCAAGAGACAAATGACATAATATTAGCCAAACTGTGTTTTCATTTGCAGGTGATGAAAATTTATAAATAGTGCTTAAAAATTCAAACATGGAAAAAGCTAATAAAAATGCACAGAATGTTTGGCATTAATAGTAAATAGCTTGCAGGGGCTGCTTAGAGGAGCATGAAACCTACCAAAAGTCAATCAACAAATATGCCATAACCATCAATTCTACTCCTAATGATTTGGTACCACAAAGTTGAAGCACCCAGAAGATATGGACGTACACATCATCTCTGTGACAGGTAGAACAGCCAGTGAATTACAGTAGTATTGTTACTAGGCCCTCTAGGGTATATAAGTGGCGTGAAGAGCGATCGCGACACGGAGATGCCGCGTACTAATTATCACCGCCTGCCAGAATTTAAAAGGGGGTCTCATTGTGATTCTCCAATTGGCTGGCTAGTCTAATCATGCAATATCCAGATTTGTGTAGCATTCGGATGTGGCACTGGCTCAATGTTGGACTACATGGGAATGTGAGGGAAGTACACACATCAACGTTCCGGTCAATCACGTCTGAACACCACAAGGGAGGATATCAAGCAAATCGTAATCCCTTCACATCTGCGCTTGCCATGCCACACCATTGGTTGGAGACTACCAGCAGCTGGACTGGGGCACAAACAGCAACGTGTGCTGTGGACTGCTGATGAAAGGCATCGCATTGTGTTCTGCACTACACCAGACGGGGAGAGGTCCCATGTTTTGGAGAGGCACAGTAGTGCGAGGAGCCATTGGGTATGACTCCAGGTCACTGGTGGTGGTGAATGAGGGAACAACGGTAACTTCTGTAACTTCTACAACATTAGGAAATAGTACGAATATTAATACCAACCTATACCAGCAATGAAGGTTTCAAGAGAACATTATGTAAATTCAGATCAATTAGAAATAAGCCAGGTGAACTTGAAATATTCTTGAATTCATTTCCAGTTGATATTTTATGTATTAATGAACAATGGCTTGCAAAGGATGAGGTTGGTTATTATATCCCAGCAGGATATGAGATAGTTACAAATGGGGGAGTTGCAATATATGGGAAAATAAACTCTAACATGAAATACACTGTTTTAGATTTAGAGCACTACTGTATAGAAAAGCTGGGGTGGTATTTACATATACTAAATTGATAATTACTTCCCTGAACCGAACACTGGATTCTGATAGTCATGCCTTTCTGAACGTGTGGGATCATTTTGCAGAGTACTTAGCGAGGTATCAGAATTACAAAATCTACTGTATGGGTGATATTAATATTTTAGTTGAATCATCCATCAGAAAACAATTTTGTGATATTCTCAGGTCTCATGATTTCTATCTAGCCAATGATCAACCCACCAGGAAAAATTCTTGTTTGGACAACATAATCACTAATGTTCACATGTGGTGTTACAGAGCATAGTGGTCTCTGGCTAAAATTAAAAACTGAATTGGAAAAGCAACATGACAATAGGCATTTCAGGAGGGGGCGAAAATAACATTTTAAAGCTAAGATTCACATCAACATTATACTAAATTCTAATAATACCTCAGAAGCAACCGAAAATTTTATACAGGTACTAGGTTATTGTGAGGAAGAGTGCAGTGCTAGAACTACAAAGGTAATTAACGGATTAGATAAACTCAAAGGGAAATGGTACACTCCTCGCTTTGCAAGTATCAGGAACTTAATGATGATAAAGCAAAACAAGGAAAACAAACAGATAAAGAAAACTATACCCTCATTAAAAAAATCTACCGTAAGGAAATTCAACTGGCAAAACAACAAGCTAATGATTATTTTATAGATAACTCTAAAAATAAATGTAAGGCCATCATAAATGATGAAATTGGGAGGGCAAAGAGGGAGAATTCTGTGCCAATAGAACTGAATGTACTTAATGAATACTTTGTAAGCAGTCCCAAACATATGAATATCAGTAACACCTCGGGGGACAATGAAGCTGTATACAACAATCTACTAAAGAATAGTGCAATTCCTGAAAATAACAGACCCCCCCCCTCCTTTAAATGGCAAGTTATAAACCCTAAGAAAGTCTGCAAAATAGTCTCAGAACTAAATTCTTCAAACTGTGAAGACTACTATGGCATAAGTAATTTTATTCTAAAATAAATTATTGACATGATAATTATTCCTTTAACTCGGCTCATCAATTGGATATTGGCTGAGGGGACTTTCGCAGACTGTCTAAAAATTACAGTTACAAATCCTGTGTTTAAGAATGGAGATGTTATGGATCCAGGCAGTTATCGATCCACTTCAATTGTTCCAATCATATCTAAGATAATAGAGCATTGTATAAAGGAACAGCTATCTGTATATTTTGAAAAGTATATATATATATATATATTTTTTTTTTGCTAGTTGCTTTACGTCGCACCGACTCAGATAGGTCTTATGGCGACGATGGGACAGGATAGGACTAGGAGTGGGAAGGAATCGGCCGTGGCCTTAATTAGGTTACAGCCCCAGCATTTGCCTGGTGTGAAAATGGGAAACCACGGAAAACCATTTTCAGGGCTGCCGATAGTGGGGTTCGAACCTACTATCTCCCGAATACTGGATACTGGCCGCAATTAAGCGACTGCAGCTATTGAGCTCGGTAAAGTATAATTTATTAAATGCTGCACAGTTTGGGTTCAGAACAAATAAATCCACCATTAAAGCCTTAGCTGCTGTTGTGACTGAAGTAATTCAAGGCTTTGAGTCTCATCACACTACAAGTGCTACACTGTTAGACCTCAGCAAAGCTTTTGATTCAGTACTGCACAATATATTAGTAAGTAAGCTTACCTACTATGGCGTGAAAGATTTAGACTTATTATTAATTACATCAGAAATGAAGTGAATAGGAAAGTAGCTGGTACTGAGGTTCCTATCATCAGTGTCATAAAGAAACGCAGACTTCAGTGGTATGGGCACGTAATGAGAATGAACAGGGAAAGACCTGCCAGAAAATATTTCGACCTTAATCTCGTAGGAAGAAGACCACAGGGAAGATCAAGAAAACGTTACTGTTTCAAGGTGGGTATAGATGCGAGCTGATGAGAAGACTAGCGGGACGTGAGGTGGGACACGGGGGAGCAGCTTTCTCTCTCTGTCGTCTCGGCTATGGCTCTTCCTAAAAGTATCGTCAGCCAGCCAGCCAGCAGCCAGTCTCCCTTTGATGATACAAATGGCCAGTTGAACAGTTCGGTAGTGTTGATCTTGTCTGTGTGTTGTAAGTGTTGAAGAGCGATTTATATACTGAGACTTACACAACTGTGTTATAAAATATTTTATGTTATTATAGTGCTACTTTGTATTACAATTATGGAACCCTGCCGGAAGAAAGGAAAGACTATCCACAGCGAAGCTAGGGAGGTTATCAGACATGTTATCCAAGAATGTGATGAAGAGGCACGAGAAGGGAAACTGTTTTGTGTGTCACCAAGAAAAGTCACACAGAGACACAAGGATTGATGAAGCTAATTTAGGCCTACAGACTATTGTTTTAAATTTTATTATATTTCATAGTTTTGTGTGTCACCAAGAAAAGTGACATAGGGACACAAGGATTGATTAAGCTAATTTAGGCCTACAGTCTATTGTTTTAAATTTTATTTTATTTCATAGTTTTGTGTGTCACCAAGAAAAGTGACATAGAGACACAAGGATTGATGAAGATAATTAGGCCTACAGTATTTTTAAATATTTTGTGATTAAATAAAATTCTATAAAAGTGCGTTTGTCAGTAAACTAACTCGTCGAATACTGAGTAAATTCCCTCCTCTCTCACCCATTTCAGATGGTACAGCACTGGCTTTCTGAGCGTACAATATGTCTGTGGGTTCGACCTCTGCTAAGTGCAATGGTATCTGAAGGTGCTGAACTACGTCAGCGTCGTGTCGACAGCTTTATCGACACGTAAAATATCCCTTGCGGCACAGAATTCGTGACGCACAAGCGAGACCATTGTTATACGAATAGTAGAATAGAATAATCCCATCCCCTAGTTCCGGATCTCCTGGAACTGGGGACAGGGTAATCATTTATTGCTATTTTTTATATGAATGCTCTTCTTATATATATTACTACATTAAACATCATAATTACTTCTAATCACTATTTAGCCTACACCCAATCTCTAAATTGTAGTTTTTTAATTGTATTTCTTTTTGACCTAGACATTAACAGGACAACACGTATCTAACCGGTACTCCTATTATTAATTAGTGTAATTTGTTTTTAAGAGTACGAACATATTTCTCCTTAGCTTACAATAGACATTATATATTAACTGAATGGCTGAATGAGTGAATGACTGACTGCATGTCTGGATGAGTTGAATGATTGGATCGTAATCATAGAATTGTTATACGCGCAAATATTCAATCTGGGTCATTATTATTATTATTATTATTATTATTATTATTATTTTCTTCACGTAACGAACACGCCGGGACATGTGTTTGAGATAGAATGCATTCGTAACTCGGCACACTGACGAACGAAATTGACCTGCCTTTAGTTCACTTCATGAAACTTACTACATTTGAAATACAGGATATAAATATCGTCTTCTAGTAATGTAACCGTCATCGGACGTTGGCGATCATTTTGTAAAAATATGTAAAAAATATTATAATAATTAATGCAGTATATATATATATATATTAAAATAAAAAATAATAACAGAAGCTCTTTCGATTTGCACCTTGAGGATGGACTCTGCCCGTGATAACATCTAATTCTGAAGATGGCATAAATTCCCAGTGTCAGTGGAAAATAACCTGGATTACTATTAGTTGGAAACTGCCTTGTCTTAATATTCCGCTGGTCAGATGTAGTCTATAAATAGACGAATAATTTTGCCCACCTGCGGTATACAAAAATACATCGAGTGCCTTGCAGGAAGAGACCTCCTGAGGACACTGCGACTGCGAGGGCGAACGTTTTCAGAAACGCAAGTACATACACCAGCTTGGTGACGATAAGCCAGGGACGAGGGGAGAAGCGAGGGCTTACGCATTCCCGGCCACATTCCTAGCGAAACTCTTCTCTTGAGCTCCCATCTATAATAAAGGCCAACGCCATCCTAACACGTTGGTAAATTAGTAATTATTTATCACTCTTTTGGACGAATAGTGTTATGTGTATAAAGTTGTATTTATTTACTGTGCTTAATGAGATACTTGTAATATTTTGTAACTAAGCACCTATGACTCCGTCCATTGCAACTGCCAGTTGCCTAACGACAATAAAATTCTATTCAAATTAAGACTTAACCTAAAAAAGACTCAATACATGGAATTCAAGGCATCTAACTACCATGACAAAACTGAAGAGAAAACACAACAACTTTATATAAAATGCGAATGCAATTGAAAATACATTGACCACAAAATTTTTAGGTGTCCATATATGTAGATGAAAAATTAAGATGGGATTATCATATTTAAAAAATAGGGAAGTCTCAGAGTTCTGTTTGTTTTGCTTGAGGATTTTGTCTAATAGTTGTAGTGAAGAATATGTTAGAATACCATATTTTGGATATTTCCATTCAGTCATCACTTATGCTATAGGTCTCTGGGGCTGCTACAAATCAAATCTTGATGTGATTTTTCTAATACAGAAACGAGCTATCAGAATTATATCGAGATGTAACAGGTCCATTATTTAAGAGACCTTATGCAGGGAATAAATGAAGATGGGGGGGGGGGGAAGATGCTGAAAAGAAGAAATGTAAACGCAGGCCTACTGATTCCAAAGGTGGCAGTAATCAGCCCTAGTAGTGTGAAAAAAAATGTAAAGGATTGAAGATCTGGCAGTATACTGAACTGTAATGATAAGAAAGGAACCCACTAATTTAATGGGATGTCACCAACTAAACATTCAACGATAGACGTCACGAGGGATAACACTGTAGGCAAGTACCTTTTATAGTAAAAGAACAATGTGGAAATTGAGTTTCTCAAATATATCGTAAAATAAAAACCTTGCCACAGAAGAAGCCAGCCACATCATTACGAGGGCTATGCTGAAAAATTTTAGTATCCCGTAAACTGTAATTCTGAGGAGAACGGGATTCTTTCCGTTTGAAAGAGCAATGTTTCTCGACCTTGGAACATGCGCGCGTGCACCTCTCCCAGCAGTGGTTCCTCAACAGCGCAGGAAGAAACCGCAGACAGTGCTGAGTCAGACGCAGAGCAAGATGGATCTATCGCACCGCGATTTTCGCGCAATGATTTTTTATGATTATAAAAAGAATTTAAGTGCTGAAGAATGCCATGCTGTTTGTTTTTGGTGAGGCTTCCCTTTCTAGGGCCACAGTTGGAAATTGGTTTTGCAAGTTTTCAAGGGGTTGGCAGTCAAATGGAATTTAACCTTCTTCCGCTCGCCTAGCAGCACCTGTGACTCAGGAAAACATTGATGTTGCGAGGAAAATGATCAAAGAAGATCCACATCTAAATTTTGGGATATCAAAGGGACCCTAAATATTGGGTCAACAGCAACACAGACCATCGCTCACAATTATTTAGGCCTTACCGAGGGACGTGCCCATTGGGTGCCACATTCCCCGACAGAAAGCCAAAAGGAGGCGAGAGTAGACTGGTGTAGTTTCATGCTAGAAAAGTTCAATGGAGGTCAGTCTCAAGACACCTAAAATATCATCACAGGTGATGAAACATGTGTCTACGTTATGACCCTGAAACGAAGAGACAGTCTTCTGTGGGGTGCATTCCAGGGGAGAAATCACCCACAAAAGTTTGACAAAATCAGCGCTCTAGAAAGAACAGGGTGGCAACTTTCTTTTCTTATGAAAATAGGGCATCTCATATCTGTGACCTTGGATACATGTTGTACAGTCAATGCTGAATGTCTTCCCAAAGTCCTCACCACATGGAGGTCACAGTACCTGAAGTCCAGGAGTGGGCATTTTCTGATGCATCACAATGCATCTGTGCACAGGGTTGCCAAAACAATGGCAAATGGAAAATGGAAAATGAAAAAGTGAGAGTGTTACCTCATCCCCCGCTATTCACCTGACTCGTTTCAGTTCCCTAAGACCAAGGAAAGAAGGTTTTTGTCAGATGAAGAGGCCATTGCAGCGTACAAGAAGGTTGGACTGAGACATATTCTAAGTGGCTTCAAAGAATGAAAAATGTATACGTGCTAATAGAGGGTATTTTGAAAAGTTGTAGTTGTTTTGAAATCTCACACTCTGGTGGAAATGTTTGGCACAGCCCTCGTACATGGAGACAGTCACATACTAAACAGCTACGAGGTTATAGTGATGAGATGTGGTACGACAATAACGCCACACATTGGACCAACAACTGAACCCAATTCTAACACTAAGGGCAACATAACTTACCATAAGAAGCACCTGTGGACTAACAGACAAGCTTCTGATTGACTATCTTAGGAGTCATGCAACATACATGATTCTCATTCTAGACTGACAGTGCAGTATGAACATACCTCGTCCTCCACCCCTGCCTCTCTGAGCTTGACCTCCTCGACCTTTCATTTCTCCACGACCTCTGCCCTTAACAAGAGTCTCTTCCTTGACCATATCGATCACCTCATCAGGTATCCGCAAGTACTTGATTGTGCTGCCTCGGATGTAACACTCGGGCATCCTCCAGAACTTATCTCCATCCTGAAAGTTTTCACACGTCTATGTAAGATGAAATGCAATGCACAGTAGAAACTGAGAATGTACTAATGAAGCCATGGATAAGAAAGTTTTCACAAGTGACGTTATTAAGAAAACAACTAGATCTAAATCCAGAATTTTTGTAGTGTGGTTCTACATTTTATTTTACACTCTTGGCCTATTATCCTGCAGTTTATGTCTGGCAAATCCATCAATACTTCATCAAACACAATTTATGCAGTTTCTTTTACAATATTAAACAATTTCTAAACAAATAAACTATACTTAACAGATTGAAAAGGTACAAAAACTAATATGATTAATTCCACAGCACTTAAGTGGCTTTGACGCACACTAAAACTATCCTTTCCCATTAAAAATATACACCAAGTTCTCTACACATCATTCACAATATATTTAGGAATCACTGCAATGCTGAAGTCAAAGGGGAAAGTAAGAACATTTCCAATCATTTACAAGAAACCTTTGGTTCATGGTGTGGGTTATTGTGGTCGCGTCCTAGTTCGTGAACCATGGCCTAGTAAGTGGTCCTGAGAGTCGGGATACCAGTTGCTATGGAATGGGAGTGGGCATCTCGGCCCTCCTTGTGCTCAGGCGGCTAGGACTATACAATTCACCGGTGGTCCATAACCCGTTAGAGGAGAGAACCTCACTTGGACTATGTGCAAGTAGGGCAGCATCCTGCTTCATGAATTTACCAAGCTCAGAACATTTTAAGCAAGCCTCGGACCTATGGGAGTAATGGAGTCCCACTCCCATTTGACAGGCGAGGGACTCCTTGGAAACAACTTGGCAAACGAAATGGAATTCGATGGGGAGCTATCAATATTAATGGGGCTTATGGAAGAAAGAAGGTAGAACTGGCTGAGTCAGCAAAGAGGATGCATCTGGATGTGCTAGGAGTAAGTGATATTCGGGTAAGGGGAGATAACGAGGAAGAAATAGGAGATTATAAAGTGTACTTGACGGGTGTTAGAAAGGGAAGGGCAGAGTCTGGGGTAGGGCTCTTTATCAGGAATACCATTGCACGCAACATAGTTTCTGTTAGGCACGTAAATGAGCGAATGATGTGGGTAGATTTGTCAGTGGGAGGAATTAGGACAAGAATTGTGTCCGTGTATTCACCATGCGAGGGTGCAGATGAGGATGAAGCTGACAAGTTTTATGAAGCATTGAGTGACATCGTGGTCAGGGTCAACAGCAAGGATAGAATAGTGCTAATGGGCGATTTCAATGCGAGAGTTGGGAATAGAACTGAAGGATACGAAAGGGTGATTGGTAAATGTGAGGAAAATATGGAAGCTAATGGGAATGGGAAGCATTTGCTGGACTTCTGTGCTAGTATGGGTTTAGCTGTTACGAATACATTATTCAAGCATAAGGCTATTCACCGCTACACATGGGAGACTAGGGGTACCAGATCCATAATAGACTATATCTTAACAGACTTTGAATTCAGGAAGTCTGTTAGGAATGTACAGGTTTTTCGGGGATTTTTCGATGATGCAGACCACTATCTAATCTGTAGTGAACTAAGTATCTCTAGGCCTAATAAAGTGAAATCTGTCTGCAAACGAATATGGGTGGAACATCTCCAGGATAAGGAAATTAGACAGAACTGCATGGATATGATTAGTGAGAAGTTTCGAACAGTGGACAGTAAACAGGTTCGGGATATAGAAAGTGAATGGGTGACAAACAGGGATTCTGTAATAGAAACAGCAAGGGAATGCCTAGGAACGACTGTGTGTAAAGATGGGAAAAGCGAACAACTTGGTGGAATGACGAAGTGAGAGCAGCTTATAAACGTAAAAAGAAGGCTTATCAGAAATGGCTCCAAACAAGGGCCGATGCAGACAGGGATTTGTACGTAGATGAAAGAAACAGAGCAAAATAAATAGCTGTTGAATCCAAAAAGAAATCATGGGAAGATTTTGGTAATAACCTGGAAAGACTAGGTCAAGCAGCAGGGAAACCTTTCTGAACAGTAATAAAGAATCTTAGGAAGGGAGGGAAAAAGGAAATGAACAGTGTTTTGAGTAATTCAGGTGAACTCATAATAGATCCCAGGGAATCACTGGAGAGGTGGAGGGAATATTTTGAACATCTTCTCAATGTAAAAGGAAATCATCCTGGTGGTGTAACGAACAACCAAGCTCATGGGGAGGAAATTACGCTTGAGGAAGTGGAAAGGATGGTAAATAAACTCCACTGTCATAAAGCAACAGGAACAGATCAAGAATCAAGAATCTTTATTTGTTATTGACCATATACAATGAAATAGACTTAGTCGTAGGTACATCTATAGACATAAAACCTTCAATTAGTATGTAATATATATTTTAATTATAGTTTATTTAATGCTAAATTATCTTTTATTATGTGTTAAACATGACTAGTATAGGGTTCCTCCGTAAATATGTAGTATCTAAATTGTATAACCTCAAATACGTATTGTTTAACCTCAAAATCTATAGAGTAGAAGCGGTAGAAAATTCCACAATGTTCGTATGTTAGACTTATTGTACTATAATTTGGTATAGGTGAAAGGTTCTGGAGACTTACTGTAAGCTTTTAATATCCAGATACATGTAGAGACATTACGAATGTTGTAGATATTTCCATGTACATTTTTTAATATCAAAAGAACATTCGAGTACCCATTCGACTAGCTGGTCGATCGATGTTTCGAGTGTGTTTCATAAGAGCGTTGCAAGAACCCTTCCAGAAGTCGATCACTCTAAATGGTTGATCGAATGGTATAAATATTCAGATGTCAGTCAGTGAAGGCAGTTCTTAGTTCTAAGCTCGCAGATCTTGGTTCTTGGGACTCAGTCAAGTGATGGACTGGGAGTGACTGTTGGGCTCTGAGGTGGAGTCAGATCATTGGACTCGAGTGAGTGAGTGAGTGAGTGAGGCGGGGAATTAAAGAGAGAGTATGTTATGGTGCGCGCGTCAGTGTTGTTGATATCTGTACTTGTCAGAATCGACTTCAGGGTACTCCGCTATTGAGTGGTGTATATAGCGTCATTTGCTGCTGTGTAAAATTGTGTGTTGTGACGTACAGTGTAAATACAGTAATTTGTATAAGGAAGTGAACGTGTTCTCGTGTGATATTTATTTACGTCAAATAAAGTCGCAACGTAGAACGGTAACTTCGACACTGGATAATAATTTAGTACTTAATATTAGTAAGGCTAAAAAAAACATACAACTTTTATTAAAACTTAATACTAACATTATGCATTTCTAAGAATTCAGAGGTATTATAAAATGGATTTTCTATTAACCAATCATACAATTTTCTTATGAAATTACTTAAAGGAGTGACCTTGCAGAATGTGGTAATTTATTAAATAATCTTAAACAACTGATTTAATGTGAGTGAGCAGTTTTTGACAGCCTGTGAATTGGGATGTCAATGTCTGCTTTACCCCGAGTATCATGAAGTACTGAATTCACTTATGTTGTTTTTAACATATGTCAATGATATATAAATATACAAATTTATAACTGTCAGTATTTTAAGCTGAATGAAGAGAGATCGACAATGGTCAACTGCACCAGCCCTACACATTGTTCAGACAACCTTTTTCTGTATTAGAAGAATATTATATTCATAAGAAGAATACCCCCATAATAACAGTCCATAAGTAATGTGTGACTGGAAAATATGCCATCCTTAGGTAGTCACTGCTAACTAAATCCCTCAATTTCCATATCAAATAGGCCACTCGTGATATTTTTTACAAACATGATCAATGTGTGTTTCCCAGTTCTATTTGGCATCAATATGAAAGTCAGAAGCAAGTCAGCTTCTGAATAATTTTGCCTTTGGTTGTGGCACCACACACAACCATTAACTCGGCTCAAGGGAGACAGGGTCACCTTCCCCATTCCTCCACTTGAGTAATTCCTGTCTGGTGCGTCCACGTCGCAGGGTTGGGCACCCTACTTCAGTAGGCCGGAGTGATAGGATGGCTGAGTTCAGTCGGGGACCCAGTCCTGTGGGGTATAACACAGAACCCATGCCCAGGGATACGGGTGAAGACCTCAATGGCAGTGAAGGCGGAAGTGAAAATCACTGGTACGGCGGATCTGGCGGAAGAGGCAATATCTGATCCCTGAGATTGACTCAGGGCCTTCTGCCTTGCAGGTTGATAGGAGACTATTAAAGGCTAAGGGAGATAACCCCGACAGAAAAATCTTCGGAAGTGATAGGCCCAGCAAGTCAGCCTCTGAATAATTTGGAATTGCTTGCAAAACTAAACGAGGCCTCGGATGGAAATATTGTAATCACCAGAATAATGACTCTAGTTCCCTCATTGGTAATGATATTAATGACGGTTCAATACCCGATGCTCCATCACAACCAAAGAGGAGAACACACAAAACTCAATATGAGACTGAAATCAAAATTGCCACGCTAAACATTCTGACACTAACTGGAAAAATAGAGGAATGTGTAGACTTAACGAAAACAAGGAACACAAACATTCTGGGACTCTGTGAAACCAAGTGGAAGGGAAAAGGATCAAAGGAACGCAGAGAGGGATACCATCTATTTTTGTCAGGTGGAGATCAAGCAAAAAATGGAGTTGGTGTTGTTATGGATCATCAAATGAAAGATTATGTAGTAGAAGTAAAATATGTTTCTGATTGGATTCTTCACATAATGCTGAAATTGGATTCTTCCCAGAACATCAACATCATCCAGTGCTATGCACCACAGACTGGTTGTGAAGATGAAGAAAAAGAACAGTTTGAAGAATACATAGAGGAAAGAACAAGAGGAGATGCAACAATTATCATAGGGGATATGAATGCTCAAGTAGGAACTGTGAGAGATGGATATGAAAGTATTCTAGGAGCACATGGATGGGGTCCACGAAACCCAGAAGGAACTAGACTATTTGACTTCTGCCAGAGGAACAACCTTATAATAGGGAACTCATAGTATCAAAAACAAAAAAGCCATAAGGTCACAAGATATGGATGGGATGGAAAAAGTGAATCTCTTATAGATTACATTTTCATCGAGAAACAACTACAAAATAGACTGTTAGATGTAAAAGTGAATCCTAGTGTCTCCCTGGAAAGTGATCATAGACTCCTCATTGGATACTTAAAGTTTTTTTTTTT
This sequence comes from Anabrus simplex, assembly GCF_040414725.1. Lineage (NCBI taxonomy): Eukaryota > Metazoa > Arthropoda > Insecta > Orthoptera > Tettigoniidae > Anabrus > Anabrus simplex. Next base: position 1,804,465,245 of record NC_090265.1, read on the forward strand.
TTTTTTTTTTGCTAGCAGCTTTACGTCGCACCGACACAGATAGGTCTTATGGTGACGATGGGATAGGAAAGGCCTAGGAGTTGGAAGGAAGCGGCCGTGGCCTTAATTAAGGTACAGCCCCAGCATTTGCCTGGTGTGAAAATGGGAAACCACGGAAAACCATCTTCAGGGCTGCCGATAGTGGGATTCGAACCTACTATCTCCCGGATGCAAGCTCACAGCCGCACGCCTCTACGCGCACGGCCAACTCGCCCGGTACTTAAAGTTTAACAAGTTAAAAGAAGTAAGAACCACACAGGTAAAGAAAAATCTCTCATTGAAAAGATAGAACGAAACTTTAGGAAGAATGAAAGCAGAGAGTACTACAGAGCCTTCAAACGCACACTCACTGGCTATAAACCACCATCTCTATGCTTTGAGCGAACGGACGGCACACTGGCGACGTCAAATGAAGAAAATTGCAGCATTCTGGCAGATTACTTCAAGAATTTACTTAATTGCTCTAAACTGCAAAGCGCCATTGAGACTAAGGAACCCTTACTCAGGTACCCAGATTCCAGACCACCCGACAGAGATGAAATCAAGCGCCACATTGCCCGTCTCAAAAATAACAAAGCGCCGGGGGAAGACTCAGTAGTAGCAGAACTATGGAAATATGCCCCAGAAGAATCACTTGATATCTTGCAAAAGCAAATAGAAGAAATTTGGAACAAGGAGACCCTACCCGAAGATTGGAAAATAGCTTTGATCCATCCATTACACAAAAAAGGCAGCGTGAAGAACATCAACAACTACAGAGGAATATCTTTGCTGCCCGTGACTTACAAAATTCTATCACTTGCCTTCCTGGAGCGTTTGGAAGCACAAGTCGAACATCAAATAGGTGAATACCAAGGAGGGTTCAGAAAAGGTCGCTCAACAGCTGAACAGATCCAAAATCTCAAAACGATCATCAGATATTGTACACTAAGGTCCAAGCAGTATGTGTCTGTCTTTGTGGACTTTAAGAAAGCGTACGACTTCATTGACCGGGAAGTCCTGCTAAACATCTTAAATGAATTTGGAGTTGATTTGAAACTGCTGGCATTAATTAGAGCCACCCTGACCGATACAAAATCCAAGGTGAAGTTCCACGGATGTCTCTCGCATTCCTTTGACATCAAAACAGGAGTCCGACAAAGTGATGGGCTATCCCCGATACTCTTCAACTGTGTTCTTGAAAAGATCATCAGAACCTGGCGGGTGAGATTACAGGAAACCAACTACAGTCCATTGAGAATAGCAACAAAATCTAAGGGGATCGCAACAGACTGCTTAGCATTTGCCGATTGATATTGCTGTTCTCTCAACAGACATAGAAACCGCTAGAGCTCAAGTTGAAATTTTAAAGGAAATTGCCAAACAAACTGGTTTGCAGATATCGTTTGAGAAAACAGAAGTAATGACTAACATCAAAGAGGCTCCACCAAAACTCCATACAAAATACGGGGACATCACCCGAGTAGACAAATTCAAATACCTGGGTGAGAACATCATGAAAAATGGACTGGACAAAGAAGCACTTCAGGAGCGAGTACGCAAACTGGAAATAGCCTACCAAACATCCCGCACAATCTACAACAAAAAATGCCTTTCCCAAAACACCAAGATACGTCACTACGAAACAGTTCTGAAGCCAGTAGTTCTATATGCAGCCGAAACCCCGTCTCTAAATGCCAACAAAGGACTCCTTGAAGAACTGGAGAAAAGAGAACGCAAAATTGTGAGAGGAATCTTGGGATCGAAGTACAGAAATGGAATCCATCAAAAGAGATCCAACAAGGAAGTCTACAGCAAAATAGAGAAAATTACCGACACAATCAGAAAAAGACGGGCACGATTTTACGGTCATCTGAAAAGAATGGACGGAAGAAAGTTATCGAAAGAAATCTTTCACTTTTTTTATTCAAACCCCAAAACCACAATTGCCTGGTTTAGAAATACCAAAGAAGACCTGCAAATGCTACATATCTCAGCTGAAGACGCCCTTAACAGAGATCTCTTCCGGAAGAAAATATTGACGAACGGGCTAAACCGAGACGAGCAACCGAAGAGAAGACACGGTGCCCCTTGGACAGAGGAGCGTAAGCAGGCCCACTCACAAAGAATGAGGGAAATTTGGGCTCTAAAGAAGGCCAAGTTCAGTGTCAAATGCAACAAGACTTAACGTGGTCCTTGATGGTCCCAGCGAATTATATATAATAATAATAATAATAATAATAATAATAATAATAATAATAATAATAATAATAATAATAATAATATCTGACCGGGGTTTGTCACGTTACAAAGAGAACCTCTTCGAAGGACAGTATGGATTCAGGAACGGGAGATCAATAACTGATTCAATCTTTACAGTCTGTCAATTAATGGAAAAATACTATGAACACAACCGATATTTGTGGTTAGCCTTTCTGGATATCAAGAAAGCATTCAATGCAGTGAATAGAGAGAAGGTGTGGGAAACACTGAAGAAAATTGGAATACAGGATGACACGATACACCGGATCCAGAATTTGTATGAAGATACACGAAGTAAAGTCAAAACACCTGTAGGAATGACAAACCTTTGATATAAAATCCGGGTTAAGACAAGGTGGTGTTCTGTCTCCTCTTCTTTTCATCACTGTGATGAACGAGGTTCAGAGAAAAGTTCACCAAACCATTGAAGGTAAGTGTACCGGGCAGTACACCTCCACGCCGCTAATTCAAACATTGCGCCAGTTGAAACTCCTCTACTGGAGAAAGCCTGAACTTTAACAACCACATTAATTCTAAGGTTTCTCAGAAGATGTCTTTACTGTAAATTTTGAAGTGTTCTGAACGATGTCGGTTTCGATTTGTTTTTGTTTTCTCTGTAGTAAGAAGTGTGAACATTCTCTTCTAGGTGGCACTACTTAAGAACTACTATTGTGCACCCTAGTGCGAAGTGAAGGATTTTTTTTTTTTGAAGAAATTTGCTATTCATAAGTTTGTTCTTTGTTAAATTTCTATCAGTCATTGTTTGGGTTGGCAGTATAAACCTTCTCTTTCCGCCAGTTTTGAATTTGACCAATAAGGAATTTCTGTAATTAATTTTCCACCAATAAGGTGTTTCTTCTTCGTCTGGTGTAATAGTTTTTGCCATTATCCAATAAAATTTTGTGGGCGGGTTGTAATCATTCATGAAACGTCTCGAATTTTCCACGAGGGTATATAAACTGCTGATTTTCTGGTCTCCTGGCCACTTCAGTAACATCTCTCCTAGTGTGATTATGTAGCAGGGGGCGGGAAGCGCCTCTTTCTTCGGGCAGCAGTTCATCCACAAGGTAATGACAATTTAATAACTTTATTTCTTGCTAGCTCAGCAGTTTAACCCTCGGGGCAGGTTCGAAACTTTTCTCATGTAACCTATCCTTAAAATGTAATATACAATTGGTAAAACTTCGTCTCTTTAACTATAAATTGGGATAGAGAGTGCTAAACCCTCTCGAGCTCCCACTCCTATTGTTTTGAGGTGACTTTGTTTTCACAACCGTTTCTTCCTTTCTTAACGTAATGAAGTCTTCTTATACAAGTCACCTCTTTAGTATGGGATTAGCCCTTGTGTATGCGGCCCAGTGCCAAGTAGGTTTTAAAAAAGTATTAGGAGTGCAAGTTACGCCTCCATTCAAATCAGAATTTTGGGCCATGTAATTGACCTGTTTCTTTACTGAAAAGGCCTCAGGAGGTTGGGTATCATTACCCCTGTTCTTGTGTGCCCGGAGGCCAGCTTGAAGGTGGAGTTTGGTGTGGCCTTTGAATAGGCTTGAACTTTGAGAGCGGGTTGCTCTTTCTTAAATTTGGTTTCTGTGTGCCTCGAGCAGGCTTAATTGGGTAATTGGGAGCTAGTGCTCCTTGGCATGATTGGGGTTTTCTGCCCTTTTGTTTAACTTTGTACATAGGTAAAGTTGGGCTCATTGCTCAAGGATTGCGTGTCTGGGGCCTCAAAGCCCAAATCCATTAACAAATTGCTATTGTACATTCTTAATTTGTTGATATGCTACTGAGTACCTGTTATACTTGTTATTTCTTGATCTTGAAAAGAAAATATAACCTTTGTTAAATTTTAAATTAACTTTAATTTCGTAGTTGAGATCTGTTCCACCCAGCACCTTCTTTCACCTCTGCTGTTCCACAGATACCTCGGAACAAGTGGTAGCAGAGCGTGGTTGAATGGGTCTCAATTTAGCCCCCTTTGACGGCTAAACATTGTTTTTAATTCGAACTCTAACAATTTTCTCAGTTGCTGGAATTTTTTTGATTTTTTCTAAAAATTTTCTGTCATCATGTCCTGCCCTCGCGAGGTTCTCCATCCTTTCTATTTGCGTAAAGAAGAATTAATTTATGAACTATTTCTCAGAAACATTCAATCTGGAGGCACGGTTGCAGTCGATTCCAATAAGCTAAAAGATTCCCTTGATTTGCCGATTACCATCCCAACTTTGGGAGAGAAAGAGATTGACGACGCTCTCTCCACGATCAATGATAATACTACTGAGCTAGCATCTGTAGTTAGTTTTTTTCAAGTAAGTGATCCATCTCCTAATCAACTCAAAAGAGTACAGGGCAGGTTGTACCACTTTTATAACAGGGTATGTGATCTATTGTCTCTGAAGTTAAATGACCTCCAGGGTAAGGAAGCTAGTGCCTTTGCTGAAAACTTGTCCAAAATGTCTAGTAAAGTTAGTCAGTTGTTATCTGGATCTGCGATTCCCAAAGTCAACCAGCCTATGGTCGTAAATATCGTAAATATGGAGGATTCCTCTAAAGAGGAAGGAAGTAGTACCAAATACTTTAATACGATAATACCGGACAGCTTGCTGTTTTCAGCGAGAAAGCCGCTAGTGCTGCTACCTACATGGCTTGGTGTGACCAACTCTTCAAAAACATATTGCCATCTGCATGATTCTTGGCGCACTGCCGTGTTGTTTATAATGTATCAGTGTTTGTCACTAAATAATCTTACATTGCAGTTATATTCCAAGAAAAGTGTTATGCGCTGAAAAAAATTACCCAGCAAGATAATGGGCGTGAGAAATGATAAGGATTGCAAGTATTACAAAAAGTAATGACCTCGCATCTGTGTTGAGGTTACATTCTATGCCCCTTATATTAAGAAATTCAATCAAATACCCTACTGAAATGTTAGTAGGACGTAAAACCAATAATATTAACAAATATGCAAATCTAGTATACTCAAGCTTGAGGGTCCATATTGTTAAACAGTGCCATAAATTTCACAATCGAAAGCTTGTGGGTCTGTAGCGTAATGGTTATCGTGGTAGTCTTGAAATTGAAAATTCAAAGCCATGAGTTTCGAATCCAGTCACCTTTACTTTTACTGTAAGAAAATAATAATAATTTTCTTTACGTCCCACTATGTACTTTTACGGTTTTCGGAGACGCCGAGGTGCCGGAATATAATCCCGCAGGAATTCTTTTACATGCCAGTAAATCTACCTACACGAGCCTGACGTATTTGAGCACCTTCAAATACCACTGGACTGAGCCAGGATCGAACCTGCCAAATTGGATCAGAAGGCCATCGCATCAACCGTCTGAGCCACTCAGCCCGGCGTAAGAAAATTATTTCATTGCATTATTGGCATAGGCTTGAGCACCAGTCCAATTAATTTAATACATGTGTATGGTAATTCTTCATGCATTAATTTGTGAAAGAGACTTTAGGAAATTCTGGACCCTTCATCTTTGTCAGGAACATCGTAGTTCACTCACGTAACCCCAATATGTGTTATATATTATGTATCTTTGTCTTCAGAGGTAAAACAGAAAATTCAAAGAACGGCAAAAGCGAGATAGCAGCGTGAGGTTGAGTTGCTCTGTAGAGTTCGGGAAGATCGGCCGTACCGAAGAAGAAGAAGAAAGAAGTCAACATAATGGACCAAACTACTATTTCTTAATTACAGCTTCTTTTCTTTCCCAAAATCTTAATAAATCATGGATGGAGTGTTGGACTTCTTCCATTACCCTTCTAAAGCCAAGCCCCTTGGCACTACAGCCCTTGAAGGGCCTTGGCCTACCAAGCGACCGTTGCTCAGCCCGAAAGCCTGCAGATTACGAGGTGTCGTGTGGTCAGCACGATGAATCCTCTCGGCCGTTATTCTTGGCTTTCTAGACCGGGGCCACTATCTCACCGTCAGATAGCTCTGCAGTTCTAATCACGTAGGCTGAGTGGACCTCGAACCAGCCCTCAGGTCCAGGTAAAAATCCCTGTCCTGGCCGGGAATCGAACCCGGGGCCTGCGCGTAAGAGGCAGACACGCTACCCCTACACCACGGGGCCGGCCCATTTTCCTTCTGATTAGTGTTAATAGAGGATGGCTGGCCAGTTGTACTTCCTTTTAAAATAATCACCACCACGGAATGGTCAGCGTAATGACCTTCAGTTCAGAGGGCCCTGGTACGATTCCCGGCTAAGTCGGAGATTTTAATCGCATCTGTTAATTCCTGTAGATCGAGGGCTACGGGTTTGTGTTCGTATTCATACGCATCTTCAAGTATATACAACACATCATGCAAAAAACAACCAAAAAAACACTAGTGAGTACGGTATATATCCCTCCAAATATGATTGCTGTTATGAAAGGCATCCGGCCGGAAAACTAGGCTAAGTCCATACAAAATCCTGCGCTAGGTAATTGAGAAAAGACTAGAAAGAAGAGGAGAGTGTAGTTATTAAATATTTCCCCAGAGGCTGGGTGGATCCTCAGACAAATTCTGCTTTATAATTTTTAAGACATAGCGAAAGGCACGGCTAACATAATGTTCGTTTGGAGGTTTATGGAGGAGGAATTTCATATTTTAAAATTTCATTCTTAATTACTATGGTTATTCAATTATTTTAACAAAAATATTTCCAATGAGTGTAGTGCATTCCTCTCAGCTGTAGCACAGACAGGGTATGCAGTTCACACCAACACGCTAGATGTCACCACCGTCGCTGTTCGCACTCCACTCAATGCTGTTGAGATACAGCTGTCCGGTATTGGTGTATTAAAGTATTTGGTAGTACTGAGGCGACTACCCAATGAACATCTGCCCCATTAGAAACTGAGTCCGATCGTTGCACGTCCCTTCCACCCTTTGTGTTAAATAGGGCACCTTCGGAATCGGCTTCTCCACCACTTGGACTCCTTTCTACTATGTCACCTAGTTTCAGCAGTTTACCCCATCCATTAGCTATGTTACTCAGAGGGATTTCAAAGTTTTCTGTTAACTCCACAACCGATGTCATTGCTTTCTTAAGGTTTTTAGTTGAATTCCAAGATCATGCCCTTGTTTTTTCTCTGTCTCCGTGTCAAATCCTTCAGATAATTTACCCTTATTCCATTGGTGTCCTCTCAGACAAAATAGTTAGGGCAATTGCGGAACAGTCATCCACAGAAGACTTCCACGCCCATCTGTTAGGTAATTTTATTACGGCTCGAGCTAGGTCATCTCTAATTCAGAAATACTATTATAGAGTGCAGCGATTTGATGAAAACCTGGCAGACTTCATTCAAGACATCAAATTCTATACTAGGGTATTTGCCCTTCACTTCCCTGAAGATCAGATTGTACAGGCAATTGTGGAAGGTATTTCTCCACCGTACAGATCATACTTGTGTTTTGCGTCGCGTCCGCAAACTTTTGCCGAGTTAGAGGCTATGGCAGTCTCAGCTGAAGGAGTTGGATATGCTGATACCTTGCGTGTCGCGAAAGAACCCCCCTCCATCCTCTAGTAGTTTTCGGCCTCCTCCTCGCCGACCCGTCACCGCCCGTAAATGTTATGGTTGTGGGTCGCCCGATCATCTTCGGAACAAGTGCCCATCAATTAAGTCCAGTGGGACGAGGAATGGAGCAGGGTCATCTCAAGGCTGTTTTAAATGCGACTCGTTTTCACATATTGCCAAGAACTGCCCTAATGCTAGTAGCACCCCCTCCTGCTCAACTTCTGGTGCAACTTCTACCAAGGCCAATAAAAATAAGTGACTAATGGCTTCGGCTGAGTCGACTAACTCCTCTGTCCGAGGCTCAGCCCCAAGTAAACATGTCGAAATTTCAGGGAAAACTCACTTTTCAAATTTATCTTTTGAAGGTCCCAAAGAATGTCTTAGGATTGCGGCGGATACCCCCGCACCTGTTCCTTTTCTCAAAACTGAATTGAATAATGAGCCCGTAACTGCTCTCTTAGATTCAGGCAGTGTTTGTTCAATTATTTCGGCTGAGTGGTATTCCAAATTAAAATCTATTTGTAAACTTCCTGATCCTTGCTCGTCTTCGGTTCAATATGTTTCGGCTAATTCCTCTCCATTAGAAATTTTAGGTTCCTTAAGGGCCAAAATTTGGATTTCTAAATTTACTTGGAAAATTAAACTGTTTGTGGCTAAGCAATCGTCTTGCCCCATTATATTGGGAGCGGATTTCATGTCTTCTACTGGTCTAGTGCTCGACATTCAGAGCAGGTCGTGCACAATTTGCTTCTAATTGTAATATACCTTTGTTAAAGTGTAGTTCTGTATCATGTTCATCTATTTCGCCTACCCAGGATGAGATGTTTTTATACCTTAGACATCTACCTGAGGAGCAGGCTGACAGTATTCGTAAGTTGTGTCAGTCGTTTCCAGAGGTGTTCTCTGATACTCTTGGTGTTACTGACCTTATTGAATACAAGATTGAGGTTACTGATTCGATTCCGGTCCGTTTTCCACCTTATAGGCTGTCTCCTCCTAAAATGAAAGCCTTGAAGGAAATCATCGATCAGATGCTTAAGGATGGTATAATTCGGCCCTCTAAGTCGGCATATTCTTCGCCTATTTTTCTAGTCCTGAAACCCCCAGGTGGCTTCAGGCCTGTGATTGATTATAGGGCTCTCAATCGGAAGGTGGTGTTACAATCTGTGCCCCTTCCAGACCTTCACTCTTGTTTTTCATGGTTTCGAAAGGCTAAGTTCTTTACCATCTTGGATCTTAATCAGGCTTATAATCACATTCTTCTGGCTGAAGAATCTAAACATCTTACAGCGTTTGCCACGGATTGGAATTTCTATGAGTACAACCGCGTACCTTTCGGGCTCCCCACGGGAGCAGCTGTGCTCACTAGACTGCTAGATAGGGTCTTCTCCGACATCAAATTTGAGTACTTGTACCACTATCTTGATGATGTCGTCGTATTTTCGGAGACCTTCGAAGAACATCTAGATCATCTGAAAGAAGTTCTCAATCGCCTTCGTAAGTCTGGGTTAACTGTGAAGTTGTCCTAGGTCGCCTTCGCTAAGCCTTCCATGTCATTCCTAGGCCATATTGTGTCGCCCGATGGTGTTGCAGTCGATCACTCTAGAACACAGGCCATCCGTGATTTCAAGCCTCCCAAGGACATCAAAGGTATTGCTAGGTTCATTGGTATGATGAATTTCTTCAGGAAATTCATTCCAAATTTCGCCAATAGAGCGGCGCCCTTGAACTTACTACGTAGGAAAGGCGTCAAATTTGAGTGGGGACCTTCTCAACAAGCCGCTTTTGAAGATCTCAAATTAGCTCTGTGTAATGCCCCTGTTCTGGCTATGCCTGATTTCTCCAAGAAATTCATCGTCCAAACTGACGCGTCGTCGTCGGCGGTAGCTGCAGTCCTCCTTCAAGAGACTGAACTAGGGAGGCGACCCATCGCCTATGCATCTAGGACTCTATCGGCTCAAGAAGCCAAATATTCCATCTATGAGCTCGAAGGTTTGGCAGTCTTATTTGCTTTAGAAAAGTTCCTGCTCTATCTGGAACATGTCAAATTCGACTTGGAGACCGATAACCAAGCCTTAAGTTGGGTCTTAGCTAGGCCGCGTCGTACTGGTCCTATAGCCCGGTGGGCCATCCGAATTTCTGCCTTCCAATTTGACGTTAGGCATATCAGAGGTTACTGAAAATATTGTGGCAGACGGACTAAGCCGTATGTTTTCCAATGATGTAGAGACCCACAACCTGGTCGATAGTTCTTCACCTCCCGAGTCCATACTACCTGAGGTTTATGCCATTCTGACTGATGCTCCCATGTTGTTTAGGGATATTGAAAAATATCAACGTGAAGATCCAGTGCTGGCTCCCATTATGGAAACCCTTTCTTCTGGGGAACATGTCGTCCCTTATGTATTGAGGAATGGTGTTTTATGTTGCCCGTCGAGGCATGATCAAAAAATGAACGTTGTAGTTCCAACTGTTCTTGTACCAATGATCTTCAAGTACTATCATGAGACCCCATTAGGGGGGCATTTAGGCATCTTCAAAACCCGAGAAAAGATTCGTGAAATGTTCATCTGGAAGGGTATGGACGGAGAAATCCGTGAATTGGTAAAATCTTGTAAATCATGTTGGCTTAGTAAACCTACCATGTCCACTAAGTAAGGGCTTTTGTCTTCTCATCAAGCGTCGCGCCCCATGGAACGTTTCTACATCGATTACGTAGGACCCTTTCCCCAGTCACAGGGGAATGCCTATAAATTCATTCTTGTGTGTGTAGATGGCTTTACTAGATTTTCTTGGTTATTTCCCACTAAGCTGGCTACCGCGCAGTCCACTATCTCTTGTTTAAATTCCATTTTTGCTTCTTTCGGTCCGTGTCAATTTATTGTGTCTGATAATGCTAAAGCTTTCACATCCAATCTCTTTCGTAAATTCTGTTTTGATCTGTCCATATCACATGTGACTACTTCTGCTTACTATCCTCAACCATCTCTGGCGGAACGGGTCAATCGTAACCTGAGGTCGGCTCTTATTGCCTATCATCATGAAGATCATTCTCGATGGGACACATCCCTGAATTGGTTAGCTTTTGCTTGAATTTGGCGGTTCATGAATCCCATAAATTTACTCCAGCTTCCTTGATGTTCAAGTTTGTTCCAAACACGCCGCTCTCTAACCTTTGGTCTCTGAGTGACATTCTACCTGAGACAATAGATCCTGATAACATTAAAGATCTTTGGAAGAAGGCTAAGGCCAATCTTAAAGTGTCTCATGAAAAGGTTAGGGAAAGATATGATCGTGGACGGAGACCCACCCATTTGAAGGTAGGCGACCAGGTTATGGTCAAGAATTTTGTTCCCGCGGGCAAGGTTGCAACCAGATTTCATGGGCCATGTATTATTCTCGATTTCCTTACACCCGTTACTTTATTATTAAGCAATCCAGCCACCGAGAGGATATTTAGGGTTCACCTGTCGCAGGTGAAACCTGTGTAACTTCCGCGCTAACTTAGCTGGTTTTTATTTTTTTTACATTTTGAAAGAATTCGGAAGGTTATATTTTTTTTTTTGTTTCATTTTTAGGCCTTCTGCCCCATGAATTAGGTTCCTTGTATATAAATATTCATTGTACAACCTCCCCCGACCAGTTAAACTGCTATCCTGTCCTCGCCACGGCCATTACCATGCTCCCGTCTCCTGCTCAAACACACCAGTGGCTAATTAAAATGAAATAAAAACTTCCACGCCGCTGGCCCCTCAGCCTCACCACAAAGACTGTACCCTAAAAACATTTCTGTCCAACAAAAATTCTGCCGCCGAGATCTTAATGTTTCAGTGCCCCCGCAGCCGTGCGGCGCCGTACCTCTACTGTAGTGGAGCACGGACCCGATCTACTCCAGTGAGGTCAACCACTGTATGGCGAGCCGGAGCCCTCCTCCCGGCCAAGGCTGATGTGCGGCGCACCTCCTGCTAATTGCCCGCGGCCTGTACACAATCGCCGCGTGTGTGGCGTGCTTCACCACCACTACCCCTCTCATAGTGCGGGTGAGCGGTATCTCAGGGTACTTGAGGGGTCCGAGCGGCCTCCTCTGGACACAAGCTGCTGCGGCTGGTCTCGCAGTCAAAGTAATTGGCAACTAATGTACTTATCCAGCTACATGGACATTCCATATCCACAATCACTACATTTTTGGATTCAACTGCAACATCTGGTGAACTTAGAAAATTTTTTTTTCCTCTCAAGAATTAAAAGATTTTTTTTCTGAATTCAACTACTACAAGCATAAAGACATTTCATCAAAAGCTACTACATAGAATTTTGAAACTGGATCAAATCAATTTAAGAAAACTTCGGATACGGAAAAAATGTATGTACCTTTTTGTGAATCCTTCTATAATTAATTTCTATATCAACATCATAACTTGGACCTTGTTTAAAACAAATTTGGTGTTCTTCTGTGTCACCCCTTGGAAGGACTTTTGGGCGGGGGGGAGGTCTGTACAGGGCGGTACACCTCCACGCCGCTAATTCAAACATTGCGCCAGTTGAAACTCCTCTACTGGAGAAAGCCTGAACTTTAACAACCACATTAATTCTAAGGTTTCTCAGATGATGTCTTTACTGTAAATTTTGAAGTGTTCTGAACTATGTCGGTTTCGATTTGTTTTTGTTTTCTCTGTAGTAAGGAGTGTGAACATTCTCTTCTAGGTGGCACTACTTAAGAACTACTATTGTGCACCCTAGTGCGAAGTGAAGGATTTTTTTTTTTTTTGAAGAAATTTGCTATTCATAAGTTTGTTCTTTGTTAAATTTCTTTCAGTCATTGTTTGGGTTGGCAGTATAAACCTTCTCTTTCCGCCAGTTTTGAATTTGACCAATAAGGAATTTCTATAATTAATTTTCCACCAATAAGGTGTTTCTTCTTCGTCTGGTGTATTAGTTTTTGCCATTATCCAATAAAATTTTGTGGGCGGGTTGTAATCATTCATGAAACGTCTCGAATTTTCCACGAGGGTATATAAACTGCTGATTTTCTGGTCTCCTGGCCACTTCAGTAACAACTCTCCTAGTGTGATTATGTAGCAGGGGGCGGGAAGCGCCCCTTTCTTCGGGCAGCAGTTCATCCACAAGGTAATGGCCGTTTAATAGCTTAATTTCTTGCTAGCTCAGCAGTTTAACCCTCGGGGCAGGTTCGAAATTTTTCTCATGTAACCTATCCTAAAAATGTAATATACAATTGGTAAAACTTCGTCTCTTTAACTATAAATTTGGATAGAGAGTGCTAAACCCTCTCGAGCTCCCACTCCTATTGTTTTGAGGTGACTTTGTTTTCACAACCGTTTCTTCCCTTCTTAATGTAATAAAGTCTTCTTATACAAGTCACCTCTTTAGTATGGGATTAGCCCTTGTGTATGCAGCCTAGTGCCAAGTAGGTTTTAAAAAAGTATTAGGAGTGCAAGTTATGCCTCCATTCAAATCAGAATTTTGGGCCATGTAATTGACCTGTTTCTTTACTGAATAGGCCTCAGGAGGTTGGGTATCATTAACCCTGTTCTTGTGTACCCGGAGGGCAGCTTGAAGGTGGAGTTTGGTGTGGCCTTTGCATAGGCTTGAGAGCGGGTAGCTCTTTCTTAAATTTAGTTTCTGTGTGCCTCGAGCAGGCTTAACTGGGTAATTGGGAGCTAGTGCTCCTTGGCATGATTGGGGTTTTCTGCCCCTTTGTTGAACTTTGTACATAGGTAAAGTTGGGCTCATTGCTCAAGGATTGCGTGTCTGGGGGCTCAAAGCCCAAATCCATTAACAAATTGCTATTGTACATTCTTAATTTGTTGATATGCTACTGAGTACCTGTTATACTTGTTATTTCTTGATCTTGAAAAGAAAATATAACCTTTGTTAAATTTTAAATTAACTTTAATTTCGTAGTTGAGACCTGTTCCACCCAGCACCTTCTTTCACCTCTGCTGTTCCACAGATACCTCGGAACAGTAAGAAAATGAAAGTTATATTGTTCGCGGATGATATATGCTTGTGGGGAGACTCTAAAGAAGATCTTCAAGGACAAATAAACTCCTGGGCAGAATCTGCTAAGGAATATGGACTCATCTTCAGCCAAGAGGAAAGTGAGGTTATGGTCATGAAGAGATATGGGCAACCAACGGGACACATTGAAATGGAGGGGAAACTGCTACAGATGAACCATCAATACAAATATCTTGGAAGTGTTATCTCTGATACTGGTTCTATAGATAAGGAAATTTCCCACAGAATTCAGGCAGGTAACAACTTTTACAAAATAGTTAAAGACATAATATGGAACAAGAAAATACCAACAAAATGCAAGAGAGTCATATATGAAACCTATTACGTACCAATCCTGACCTATGGTTGCAAATCATGGACCATGAGAAACAAAGATGTTTGAAATTTGTCCTTAGCATGATCGGCAAAACACGGAGGGACAGAGTCTGTAATGAGGAAGTCCGCAAGCAGGCTCAAGTTGTAAGACTGCAGCGACTGAGATGGTATGGACAGATGCGACGCATGGGTGATAACAGATTACCAAAAAAAATGTACGATCTAAAACTTGAAGACAAAAGACCAAGAGGGCGACCAAGACTCAGGTACAAGGACAGGGTGAAGATTGACATTCAACAGAGAGGACATACTTTGGAAAGCATTGAAGAAGGAGAGAAGTTCAGGGACCGCAACTGGTGGAGAAGCCTCGTTTGCCGACCCATCGCTTAAGATGGAAGGACGTGGGATATGTATGTATGTATGTATGTATGAAATCCCAAAAGTTTGACTGACTGACTTTCAATATCTTTGGATAATCCTAGTCTGAGAAATTGAGTTTTATCCTGATTGCACAACAGCCTATTGGATGAAAACCAATGCATTGCAGTTGCAAGAGCTTCCTATGACATCTGATGCAAACCGGACATGCTCTGGTGTTTTGTAATTAACGTTGTATCGTCTCCATACGATATAAGAGCATGACATTTGACATTTTGCGGTAAATCATTGACTGCCAGAATGAATAAAAATGGACCGAGGACAGAGCCCTGTGGCACATCAGTTGTAACTTTCTTTAAAGTGGAATACCTATTTTTAATTGAGACAAACTGATACTTGTTAAAGTATGAATTATGTTCAGTGAGGGATACTCGAGACCATACATCTCAACCTTTGCAAGTAAAGTTTCATGATTAATACAGTCAAAAGCTTTACTTAGATCACACAACACCAAAGAGATGGCCTGCTTGTTTTCCAAAGCTGTTAATATCTGATTGACAATTTCAAGAACAGCAGTAGTAGTACATTTACCTTGTCGAAACCCAAACTGACTGTCAGATAGGAGATTGTAAGTTTCAAAATAGTTGCTAAGTTGACTGTATGAAAGTGATTCAAATATTTTAGAAATTATTAGAATAATTGAGACTGCACGATAGTTCTGAAGAAATTCTTTGTCCCCACTTTTAAATACTGGAATAACTTTAGAAATTTTAAGTAAATCCGGAAAACTGCTAACTCTAAACACTTATTAAAAATAAAAGCTAGAGGTTCAGAAATCAAATGTATTATTCTTTTGATGATGTAATTAGATAACCAATAACAATCCATACTCAAGAGTTTGATAATTTTAAGCTAACTTTATTACTTCATCAGATGTGATTTCAACCCCATGGAAAGTGTTTCGGCAGGGGGGGTTGAATGTGAAAAAAGCCACTTGCAGCCGTACCTGTTGCCTTAATTTGATCTCCGATTTCTTTTACAGAGTTTAAGAAATAATTATTCAGTTCTTCACGATCGAGAAATGTGTCTCGAATAGGGATGTTTTCTTGTACTATAACATCCCATGCCGCCTTGCATTTGTTGGGTGCATTCTCATATATTCTTCACAAGCTAAAGTTTTGGCATGGATAAGTTTTCTTTTATATAACTTTTTACAATTAAGATAAGCTTTATACACACCATTCTGCTCGGTTCCTCCTTGAAAAGAGTTTTTACTAATTCTATACAGCAAAAGCATTCTTTCTCTATACCGAGTCAATTCATCAGTTTAAGTTTACCATTATGACTAATTTTTACCAGTGGTGGACATAAATGCCACAATTCAACTAATTTATCTAAAAAGTTTCCAAATACAGTTTCAATATCATCTTCGCCCATTTGAAATTCAAATACAAAGCTCCAGTTAATTTTTTCAGATTTCTAGTAAATATGTTAATATAATCATCACTCTGACTTCTTACCCACATCAGAACAGGTTCGTGATTGTAAATTATGTCAGGCTGGTTAAGATATAATGATATAAACAAGGGGTCATGATCTGTAAAACCCCCACCAACAAGTCTTAAGTTCATACAAATCTCTTGAAAAATTTACAATAATATTATCCAAGCATGCATTATTACGTGTAGGTAGCTTGTTCGTGCAAGTTAAATTTAGAGTTCTTAGTAACTTCAGAAATTTTTTAGAAATCTGCCCATCTGAATATGCCTCTCTAATTTTTTAGAAATCTGCCCATCTGAATATGCCTCTCTATGTTAAAATCCCCACAAACAGCAACTCTGGCCTTAAACTTCAAAATTTTTTCCATTATTAATTCAAAATTCTTAAGAAATACATAAGCATCGGCAACTGGAGATCTATACAAACTAACGATTATCAAATTCTGATCAACCAGCTACACACAACTAAATTCTCGCTCTAATTCCACACAATATTGACTTAAATCAATCTTTACAAATTTAAAACACTCTCTAACTAGAATCTCAGCCCCCCCGTTTTTCTTTTTTAGTCCTACAAAACAAATCTGCAACAGTATATCCACAGGGCACAAAATATTCTACTTGATTTTCAGAAAGCCAATGCTCCAATACACAAATCACATCAACTTTCTCGGTTTGGCAAAAGTGTTCTAATTCTAACAACTTATTTCTAATGCATTGGATATTCACTTGCAATAAATTGGGAGATTTACCCTAGCTATCCTTATTTTGGATGCCATTTACCTCTTGGCAACTACTTTTTGTATCACTCATTACTGGTGGAGATTTCTGACTTGATGTTTCATGTACTGGTATTTTATGAATAGGAGAATAAAATACCTGAGTTTGGCTACTTACTAAACTATCTTTGATAATGGTTTAATTTGGTGACCAATCTGTTTCGGTTACCGATGCTAGTTTTGGTTTACATGGCCTTTTAAAATTCAAAACATTTTCTAGTTGACTGAGCCAGCTTGAAGAACAGCTGGCTCCTTCTACTAGTTTTCCTGGTGGATATTATAAGCTAAGGGAGTTGCATTTTTCAAATAGTATCTTATGATTAATAAAATCAAGAACAATATTAGATGAAATTAGACTTGAAATTGTGAAGTATAGTGGGAAGGCAGGGATGAAATGGCTTCATAGAGTATCAAGATTAGCATGGAGTGTTGGTAAGGTACCTTCAGATTGGACAAAAGCAGTAATTGCACCTATCTATATGCAAGGGAACAGGAAGGATTGCAACAACTATCGAGGTATCTCATTGATTAGTATACCAGGCAAAGTATTCACTGGCATCTTGGAAGGGAGGGTGCGATCAGTCGTTGATAGGAAGTTGGATGAAAACCAGTGCGGTTTCACACCACAGAGGGGTTGTCAGGATCAGATTTTCGGTATGCACCAGGTAATTGAAAAATGTTAAGAGGAATAGACAGTTGTGTTTACGTTTCGTAGATTTAGAGGACACCGATGGAAAAGATGTTTGGCACACTGGGGGACTCTGGAATTAAGGGAATATTATTAAAATCAATCAAAGGCATTTATGTTGACAATTGGGCTGCAGTGAGAATTGATGGTAGAATGAGTTCTTGGTTCAGGCTACTTACAGGGGTTAGACAAGGCGGTAATCTTTCACCTTTGCTGGTCGTAGTTTACATGGATCATCTGCTGAAAGGTATAAAGTGGCAGGGGGGGGGGGGGGGGGGAATGTAGTAAGCAGTCTGGCCTATGTTGTCGAGTTGGTCTTAATGGCAGTTTGTGCTGAAAGCCTGCAGTCTAATATCTTGGAACTTGAAAATAGATAGGTGCAATGAGTATGGTATGAAAAATTAGCCTCTTGAAGACCAAATTGATGTCAGCAGGTAAGAAATTCAGCACAACTGAATGTCAGATTGGTGATACAAAGCTGGAACAGGTAGATAATGTTAAGTATTTAGGTTATGTGTTCTCCCAGGATGGTAATATAGTAAGTGAGATTGAATTAAGATGTAGTAAAGCTAATGCAGTGAGCTCGCAGTTGCGATCACCAGTATTCTGTAAGAAGGAAGTCAGCTCGCGGATGAAACTATCTTTACATTGATCTGTTTTCAGACCAACTTTGCTTTACGGGAGCGAAACCTGGGTAGACTCAGGATATCTTATTCATAAGTTAGAAGTAACAGACATGAAAGTGGCGAGAATGACTGCTGGTACAACAGGTGTGAACAATGGCAGGAGGGTACTCGGAACGAGGAGATAAAGGCTAAGTTAGGAATGAATTCGATGGATGAAGCTGTATGCATCAACCGGCGTTGGTGGTGGGGACCTGTGAAGCGAATGGAGGAGGATAGGTTACCTAGGGAAATATTGGACTCTGGTATGGAGGGTAAGAGAAGTAGAGGATGACCAAGACGATGATGGTTAAATTAGATTTCTAACGATTTAAAGATAAAAGGTATAGAACTAAATGAGGCCACAGCACTAGTTGCAAATAGAGGATTGTGCAACGTTTAGTACATTCACAGAGGCTTGCAGACTGAACGCTGTAAGGCATAACGGTCTATAATGGTAATGTATGTATATACAAGAAACCTATCCCACTTCCTAATCGGGAAATGTTATAATTGAAAGCATCAGAATGTCAAAATCAGCTTCTAGTCCACAAAGCAACTGCCTCACAACAGGAAGATCTTTTTAATTTTTTTACAAGTTGCTTAACGTCGCACCGACAAAGATAGGTCATATGGCGATGATGGGACAGGAAAGGGCTAGGAGTCGGAAGGAAGCGCCCGTAGCCTTAATTAAGGTACAGCTCCAGCATTTGCCTGGTGTAAAAATGGGAAACCACAGAAAACCATCTTCAGGGCTGCCGAACCCACTATCGCCTGAATACCGGACACTGGCCGCACTTAAGCGACTGCAGCTATCGAGCTCAGTGTAAGATGTTCTACAGAAGATAAAACAGGAGAGAGAATACACTAACAGGAGTTTCATATCATGGGTCCTTCTACATAGGGATCAAGGAATACAGAATGCAACAGACTTACAGGCTTGTCCAGAACAAGACGTAAGGAATGGATGATCAGAAAATAAACATGACGAGTATAATAGAGGGTAGAATAACCAAACAAAAAGAGCATGTAAATATTTCCGAACCATTAAATAGTGTCAAGAGAAATGTTCTCTCAAGTTTCCCTGACATACAAAGAAAAATTTCCCTGACTCACGAAAAATGAGTGACAAGTTAATTCACTGAACAGCATGTTTTACAGGGAACAAAAAAGGAAATTCCAGCCCCCACCATCCCCATAGCTGGCCTAATTCCCTCTCCACTTCTTTTTTTTTTCAATTATTTATGGAAAAACAATTACATTGATGGCACTAAACATATAAACAAATATTTTAATGGTAACATGTACCTTTATCTTATCATTTCCAACGAACAAAGTACAACTAACTTATTAATGGAAAAATTAAAATATGAAAATAAAGTTATTTTACCGCAGCAATCTAATACTATTTTATGTGGAATTAGTGCACTCTAGAGATCAAAAGCAATTAACCTGTGTTTGTAATGTACATGAATATAACAAATTCCAATTAGTCTAAGTCTATATGCAAAGCAGTTTTCAAATTTGAAGATCAGTCAGAAAATACAAGAATGAAAGGAGAAAAGTTTGCACTTGTCGAAAAGATTACAGTTTTGTTTTGGCACTTCGAGCAGGGCTATCTTTAAAAGAGATTGTACAGAGACCGGAAAAAATGAAGAAGGTCCCAGATAATTTTGGAGATCCCAGTTTTCATGTCTCCATTCATATGCCTACAGGAAGAAGCGACTGACCCTTGGGGTTTAGCACTTGCAAATGATTTTCAAGTTTTCAAAATAAAACTGAGATTAACATTCGGCCCATCCATTGAGACTTGCAAAATATTTCCTAAAGGTAAGGAGAGTCCATGTATAAACTCATTTCTTAAGTGATCTGCATTTGCCCTGCCTAAAAGTACAATGTTCCTATAGCTTGTTGCAACTTTTTGAAGATTTACATCCCAAAACCTTACACCCAAGTCCATTTGTCCTCTCTGAACAAATATGTTTAACAATTCATCAAAACAAACAACGTAGTCAAATCACTGCCTGAAGTCATTTTGCAAGCGTTCTTTAAAATATGGGGCTAATCCATTGTTTATAACATAGGAAGCTTTAGTCTTCCCCCATAGTAAAGTTTTGAGCATTTTTACTGTCTGGGAACATTGTTTTAAATGCTGCGGAGGTTTCATCTTTCCAGTGAGAACCTGGAGAGCCCACATGGCTTCAGCCAATGTAACATCTTCATTCACACGGAAAGTCTTTAAACTCATTTGACTTGTTCCTGGCACTGCTGATTCCTCTGTAGCTGTGGATGTAGTGCTAACTTTTCAAGTGGAGATGGAGTAGAGGTATTCTTTGCAAAGAAAGAAATTGTTGGCTGGGAAGACTTAGCTTTCATGTATTTTATATGAGTAGGTCCTTTATCATGGGTAACATATTACTAAGTTTGAACGATTATGCTGAAGTTGCATCATTTACCAATATGTCTAACCAACCACTCAGTTCAAGAAACACTTTACCGTCTAGCCAGAATTTATTTAATGTACATTGCTTGTTAGCCATTGTCATGAGTTTCAAGCAAGCATCCTAGAACAGAAATAAAAAAGAATAACATTAAAATGGTTGAAAGAAAAATTGTAGAATTGTTGTGCACCCCTTGTGAAAAGATACATGAAAAGGAAATGCTGCAATAGCCTGGATTACAGCAGACTAAAGCAAAAAATATCCCCTCAAATCCCTCCCTGGGGAAGATTCCCCTGACTTTTCAGAATGTTGACATTATGAATTATATCAGAATATAAAGAAAGAAGCAGGAGAAATTGTTCATTAATATATCAAAACCTTGCATTTACGAACACATCTATTGTGTATTCAATTATTAATTTCACGTGTTAAATTAAGATACTAGAAAGTTGTCCATAATAGATATTGAAGCAGAGCTATTTACAGGAGACAAGCAGAAGATGGGAAACCTGTATGAGCCACTTCTGCAGGACCCCAAGTACAATTTCAGTGCGTCTCTTTGCAGAATAGCCCACTCCGGCCTGCAAAGCTCTAACCCTTGAGGTTTCCACAAGTCTAGTGAACACTATGTTTTCTGGAAAGTCAACAACAGAAATCCTGTGGTTCCCCCTTCATCGCATCATCCAGATCTTACCCTTGCCGTTGCAGTTGCAGATGGGATCCAAGGTACTGAACACTATCTACTTTGGGTAAAGGAACCTGTTTACTTGTATAGAACCGGGGTTCTAAGTACAGTGAGTGTGATCCTCATTAGCATGCTTAACGTGTCATCAATTTGAAGTCCCGATTCCCATTGTATTAACACTCCAGTGGTCGCGCGGATCACTATTGTGATTCGTACTTTCTTTGTAATATGAGGCTATTCTATGCTATTTATTCAATGAATATGATTATGCATTGTGAAAAGAACTTTACTTTCTGCACAATATATCATAATTATGCGTGCATTTATAAACAATCCCTGAAAAATTACCGGACATTGTGATTTGTCTCACACCCTCACTGTCTCGTTCATTCAGCCATCGATTTATATTCTCATAGTCATCCATTTTGTACTTATGTACCAACAATTAATGGAGTAGATATATGCATATGAACTGAGATTAGACACCGTAATAAGAAAACAAACAAAGTCAAAAGAAATCACACAGATGTGATCCACAAGAATAAATTGCTTTAAAATGCAACAACCATCAGTGAAGGTTAGCAGAGAGGGGATGGGGCGTGAGGAAGGTACACAGATGCTCAAGGTCAACAGTCATACCAAAAAACAGGAGCGAAAGAAAATAAACGGCTGGATCACTATGAAGTAGATGTTGATTCCCATAGGGAACCTAAAATATTTGTCCTGAATGAGTAAATTTATAATACCAATATAATGGTCCGTTATTGGACATTATAAATTTTCCAGCTAACTCATTCTTGGTTGCCTGCGTTTCGCCCTCGTGTGCTAAGTTAGGCTCGTCAGTTGGGACTTAGCACACCACCCAAGACGCAAGGCTAGTGCATACCGTGGAGGCCACTGCATAGGCTATTTGAAGCCACCAGCAGTGCCAATGCACTATGAGAGCTATGTCTCATTTCCAAAAATAGATGCCTGCCTGGCCATCAAATGAAGTAGATGTTGATTCCCATAGGGAACCTAAAATATTTTTAGGGCGAAACGCAGGCAACCAAGAATGAGTTAGCTGGAAAATTTATAATGTCCAATAACGGACCATTATATTGGTATTATGGATCACTATGACCACTGGAGTGTTAAATCTATCACTTAACAAGTCATAAATTTTTGCAATTACCACTTCGTGTAATGACATTTTTGAAAATGTTTTTTGTGAATGGAACAGATAAGAGCCCTCACCGTGCGTCTTCATCTAGAAGACAGAGCAGTACAGATCTCCTACCTACAAATTATGAACATAATCCTGTGAAGATGTCTTATGATAGCCTGGTTATGCACACGGATAAAGTCGTGAAATTGTTTACTAATAAAGACAGGAAGATCAGCAAAAGTTGCCCTCCATCAACAACTTGTCTCTATCTGGATTAAAGAAGAACTACCAGAACACTGGACAACAGCCCTCATTCATCCACTGCACAAAAAAGGGGACAAAACCGACCCTAATAACTACAGGGGAATCTCGCTCCTAGACAATAACATACAAAATATTTTCAATAATCATCCTTAATAGGATAAGTTTACAACTTGAGAAAGAACTAGGAGAATATCAAGGAGGTTTCAGACCCTGGAGGAGCTGTCCTCATCAGATCATGAGTCTTAAGTTGATAATGGACTATAACAGGAGAAGAAACAGAGATATGGTGATAACATTTGTAGATTTCAAGAAAGCTTATAATTGCATCCATAGAGAATCTCTGTTTAAAATTTTAAGACACCTTGGACTACACCCCAAATTAATAAACATAATAAAATTAACTCTCACCAATACCAAATCAAAAGTGAAGTTTACGGGTGAAACATCAGAGACATTTGAAATTAAAATTGGACTACGGCAGGGACATGGGCTCTCACCACTATTATTTAACTGTGCTCTAGAAATGGTAATGAGGGAATGGTTTAGAAAATGTCCCCCCAAAATATTGGCCGAAAAATCATAACAAATTGCCTGGGTTTTGCTGACGATTTAGCATTACTAGCAGTGGACATAAACGAAGCAAAAACCCAGATATCAGAACTTCAAAACATTGCAAATAAAATTGGCGTCAAAATATCATTTGAAAAAACAGAAAGAACCTGCATCAACAAAAAATACCAGAAAGATGGACAGTGGCGGTTAATACCTAACAAAGTTGTGTACAAAGAGCTAGAACCCATTACAGATACTATGCGTAAGAGGAGACTGGGATTCTTTGGACATATCATGAGGATGCAGGACTCGAGACTTCTGAAACAACTACTACAACACAATCTCGTCTCAAAAAATACCACAACAGGATGTAAATGGATCAGAGAAGTAAGAGAGGATCTAAAGGTAATAGGCCTTACAACAGAAGACACACAAATAAGATAAAATTGAATACAAAACTCAAGAATACAAACCTCCGCTTTACCCTTACACAAAACAAACCAACAACAAGCACATTTTCAACTGAGGAAAGGGCACGAAGATCGGAGCGTCTGAAGAAGTACTGGGAGGACCGCAAAGCCCGAACAATCCCTTCAAAGAGACCTGAACGACGGACTGACTAAAGTGATCCTATGTGGTCATAAAAGAAGAAGAAGAAGAAAGACAAAATTAAAACCCCTCACCAAGTGCATTGGCACCCGCATGTTTAAGTGCACAGTGGTGGTGTGAATGTCAAAACTTTCAAGTCGGTCAAAGTTTTTCCGCGTTCAAAATGGTGACCAATATCATTCTAATAACATTTATTCAAAACCATTTTTGATTGTCTCCACCTTTTCAATACAATTTATTTTTCTTTACATTAACATTGATTCAGTTGTTGGGACATGTTCACCCTCATTTAGGGCTTCATCAGCCAGTTTTTCAACTCATTTTACTCGCATAAATCTGAATTTACAACATGTCAGTTAAAATCAATTAATGATTTTTGAAGTTCTTAAAAACTGTTATGAAACTGCCCTTTTAAACAGAGAATGCAGTATCAACTATTTACAAATTCAAACTGACGGTCCATTTTAAATATGTTCTCTCAATAGTGGAGCAGTTAGAACACCCTAACATAAACATTTAAGTGTATCATGAAGAATACGTGAACAGACAATAAGACAGTTTGTGTATCCCACTACTTCACCTAAGTAGTTATTCTAGTCAAACGGGTATTGTTAAACAAGAAATTTTAAAATAACCAACTAAATAGTTTAACAATATTTTTAAAATATTATAATCCGAATTCTGGTTGTATTCGAGTCCAGAAACTGTCGGATGAAGCCCTAAATGATGTCCCAACAACTGAATCAATGTTAATGCAAAGATTCTATTGTAAAGAAAAATAAATTGTATTGAAAAGGCGGACACCATCAAAAATTGTTGAGAATAAATATGATAGCTCAATACAGACCAATAAAATGAGATTTATAATATGCAATATAGTAGTCAACCATGCAAACAAAATTCCCTACAAGTTCCTAAACCTCAAAATCAGAATAGGTAAAATAGGTAAAGATATAAGTTTTCTGAAAGAATGTTTAAGAGACAATTTAGTACCCAATTTTATAAAGCCTACACAATGAAAAGGCTATCCAACAACTAAAATGAATAACATCCAAATTAAGGTAAACAAAATCTGGCTAAAAAACAAAATAAAATGTCTATACAAGAAGAAAACATATTTGAATACTCAGTTGTACAAGACGCATTGAAACAATTAGCTTCCTTAGAATGGAATTCATTTGAAATGCATGTAAATAATAAATGAGAAACCATTTTAAGTAGGAAACAAAAAACACTAGACGATAAACTCTTACGCCGCAAAAGAACCTACTCAAAGTTAACAAACCAGACTACTGAAACAATAAAATCTAACTCCACAGTTGACAATACTCCGCTCACGGTAAACATATCGAACGTACAATTTTCAGAAGAAAAAACAGAATTACTTAATAAAGGACTAAAGTTGAACTGGCCCAGTTTTCATCAAGAAAGAGATATTATAACAATAGCTGAAGTTGAATCAAACATATCCATGCTCCCCATAGAACAGCGAAATGACACAAGAGATGAAATGAAGTAAAAACTCACCAGTTTCGCTAATGAACTAAATACAAATTCTAAACTCATGAACCACAAATTAAACAAAGATGTACAAACCAAAATAAAACAGAATGACGTCACTAAAGCCAATAAAGGAGGAGCCACAGTTATAATGAATAAGAAGAATGATATTGATAAAACAGAAATTTTTTCTCAGATAAATCTTTTTTCCTTAAGTAAAGACTCCATAGCCTGAGTTCAACGCAACCTACCAGTCAATATGACCCAATCGCTATATTCAGAACGGTCTTTATCAAGACCAACACTAACCATTATATCTGTAAATATTGAAGGTTTATCTCCATCTAAAGAAGGAATATTACACCAGCTTTGTCAAACTTACAAATGTGATACATTATGCCTCCAGGAAACTCACAGAGATGAGCAACTACGGCGACCAAAAATAGCGGGAATGAGACTTGTGACCGAGATTCCCCAACAGACAGTATGGCAGCGCTGTTTTTGCCAAACCAAATTTACAAATTTTGTCTGTTGCAGCCACCAATGAAAATCAAATCGAGATAATAACTGTGGAACTCAGTAACTGCAGTTTCGGGCGTCTACAAACCACCAAATGTAGATTTCTCCTTTAAAATTCCAGATAACTACTTCAAGCAAAAGACAAACTTTGTGGTTGGAGACTTCAACAGCCATAACAGTGCATGGGGATATACAGATGATGATAATAATGGAGAAGCTGTGTTAGAATGGGCTGATGATTACCAATTACAACTTATTCATGACCCCAAACTACCTCCATCCTTTAACAGCAGTAGATGGCGACGAGGCTTCAACCCAGACCTGATATTTGTGAGTGAACACGTGGCACAGCAATGTGTGAAATCAATGTGCAATCCTATTCCAAATACCCAGCATCGGCCCGTAATGTGTCAACTTTTCTCTGCAATTCAACCAATAAAGGTTCCGTTTCGAAGGAGATATAATTTCAAAAAAGCAGACTGGGAGAAGTTCAGCTCAACCCTTGATAAAATAATATCAGATATCCACCCAACACCAGAGTTTTATGATCAGTTTGTTGAAGCTGTGAAGAAAGCTTCCCGCGCTTCCATACCACGAGGATGCAGAGTTAACTATATACAAGGTCTAACTTCAGACACAGCTGCCCAAATGAACACATATATTTCACTGTTTCAGGAAGATCCACTAAGTGAAGACACTATCTCAGCTGGAAGGAAACTGCTTTCCTCAATTGCAGAGGCAAAGCAAGATGCTTGGATCAAACTTATGGAGGAAACTGACATGTCAAGGGATAGCAGAAAGGCTTGGAAGCTTCTCAAACGACTTAGCAACGATCCAACCAAGGGACCAGTCCATGCAAATGTTACGGCAAACCAAATCGCAAATCAGCTTGCCATCAATGGGAAAACAAATCACCCAATAAAGAAGATGGAACATAATATTCTAAAAAGCGAGGTAATGAAGTCCAGTAACCTATCCCGGCCATTTGAAATAACGGAATTACAGAAAGCGATTCAATGCGCCAAAATGGAAAAGCGGCAGGATTAGATGATATCACAATAGAACAAATAAAACACTTCAGTTCAACCACACAGGCATGGCTTTTAAAATTCTTCAACAACTGCTTTACTTCCCTAAAAATTCCAAAAATATGGAGAAAATCCAAGGTGATCGCATTTCTGAAACCTGGAAAGGAACCTTCGAACCCCAAAAATTTCAGGCCAATCTCCTTACTCTGCCACCTATACAAAATAATGGAAAGAATGTTGCTCAATCGCTTAATGGGAGTAGTAGACCAAGTCCTAATCCCTCAGCAATGTGGCTTCCGCCCAGGAAAGAGTTGCACAGCACAGGTTTTACATCTAACCCAGCACATCGAGGACAGGTTTGAAATGAAGAAGATTACTGGTGTGGCTTTTGTGGACCTCTCAGCCGCCTACGATACAGTAAATCACAGGATATTATTACACAAACTTTATAGAATGATTACAGACATCAAGGTAACCAAGATGATAGCTACTCTCCTGGAAAATCGTCGCTTTTTTGTCGAATTCCAAGGACGCCGAAGCAGATGGAGGAATCAAAGGAATGGACTACCTCAAGGCAGTGTACTGGCTCCTATTCTTTTCAACATCTACACTAATGACCAGCCATTACCAGAAAATACTAAAAGCTTTATCTATGCCGATGACCTTGCACTTACTACTCAAACTGATACCTTTGATGAAGCAGAGATCTCTTTAACTGCTGCATTAGAAAAGCTAGGTACCTATTATGAGAAAAACCAACTCAAACTAAATCCAGCTAAGACTCAAATTTGTCCGTTCCATCTGCGGCATGCGCAGGCCTCTCAGAAACTCAAAGTACTATGGAAGGGGAACTTACTGGAACATTGCTTTACACCAAAGTACCTGGGAGTTATGCTGGATCGCACATTAACATATAAGACACATTGTCAAAACCTGAAACAAAAGATAGCTGCCAGAAACAACATTCTACGAAAGTTATCAGGAACAAGTTGGGGAACACAACCACAAACAATTAGAACATCAGCTCTAGCTCTATGCTATTCTGCAGGAGAATATGCTTCCCCGGTTTGGTACAGGTCAGCTCATACGAAGCAGGTCGACGTCGCTTTAAACGAAAGCTGCAGGATCATTACTGGATATCTGAAACCTACACCCATTGAGAAGGTCCAACTTTTAGCTGTTATTGCTCCCGGTGAGATTCGTAGGGAGGTAGCAGCTAACAAAGAAAGGCTCCAGGCATCTTCTTCAGAAGCACATCCTCTCTATGGATACCACCCAGCCACACAGAGGCTAAAATCTAGGAAAAGTTTTCTCCGCACATCAGTTAACCTTGAGGGGAAAGCAGAGAATGCTCCAGTCACAATGTGGAAAGAAAGAATCCACCACCTTTCCAACTGGATAGAGCCGAAGGAAAGTCTTCCATGTGTATACCAGGAGAAGTGGACAGTATGGAAAGCCCTTAACAGACTCCGTACAGAAGTCGGCAGAACCAAAGTAAACTTGCGGAAGTGGGGCTTCTCAAGTGATTCATCACTTTGTGATTGCGGAGAGCAGCAGACGATCCAACATCTATGTCAGTGTGTTTTATGTCCTTCAATGTGCACTATGAAAGACTTGATTGCAGCCTCCCCCAACGCTATTGACGTCGCCCAATACTGGGCAAGCATCATCTAGCTCTCGAATATTGTTGCTCTGTCTGTGATTGTATAATAGACTTGTATATTTGTATAGTAGGAATGTAGATATCTTGTTGGTTTTGTTAAATATCTGTAAGTAAAGTTGATACTTCTGACACGAATAAAGAAGAAAGAAAGAACGCAACCTCAAAATGTTACTTAAAAATTCAACTTTTTTACTATCCAAAAATGAAACACAAAAATTAATAAATATGAATCGGAATATTCCTAAGGCAAGGGCTTTGCCTAAAATTCATCAAGCTGAAATTCCTATAAGACCTATTATCAATAGTAAGAACGGTCCAACATACAAGACATCAAGATTCATACACAGTTATAAACCTAACAACCATTCCCCATTAAGAAATTCAATCGAGTTTTGCGAACAATCACAAACATTTTAAATACAGCCTAATCATGTCATTCGATATAACATGTACTAAACATAGTCATCTGAGTAATCTTGAAAGAAATTACTTTATTGAAATATTAAATTTCATGTTAGACAATTTTTCACATTTAATGGGAAATTATATCAACAAGGAATTATCCATGGAGGATCCGATATCAGGTATTTTAGCAGTTATTTATATGGATCATACAAGGCCTAAACTTATGGTTACGATACAATAACAGATCAAGAACTTAACAAAAGTGACAATATTTTAGAATACCTGAACAGCTTAGGTCAGAATATAAAGAAGATGAGGTCAATAAATCTATAAACTTTTTAGATATCACTACTAACTCACACAAACAAGCAGCTTACTATAAAATACCCCTCAAGCCCAAAGAACGTAACAAAGAAATACAATATATTAAGAGCATGTACTTAATTTAGAAATCGTTAATCGGCCCCATGGTGAAGGGGTAGCGTGCCTGCCTCTTACCCGGAGGAGCCGGGTTCGATTCCTGGCCAGGTCAGGGAATTTTTCCTACGTGATTAGAATTGAGAAGCTATCTGACGGTGGGATAGCGGCCCTGGTCTAAAAAGCCAGAATAATGACCGAGAAGATTTGTCTTGTTGACCACATTACACCTCGTAATCTGCAGGCCTTCGGGCTGAGCAGCGGTCGCTTGGTAGGCCAAGACTCTTCAAGGGCTGTTAAAAATAAACTAATCTCAAATCTTATTCCGGAGAAACAAAAAAAGACTACATATGCTACATTTACATATAATAACTTTAATATATATCAGGTATTGAACCAATTCAATAAACAAGATATAAAAATTGCATTCAAAACACACAACACCAATCAAAGTTTATTTTTAAACCACAACAGTGTTAATTTGAATAAAGATCAATATTCAGGTTCAGGAATTTATAAGCTAACGTGCTCTAATTGTTTTGCCTCGTACATCGGACAGATTGGCCATAGTTTTTCAACAAGATAATTGGAAGATTTGAAAGCTAAGAAACATAATAAATATCCAGCTATGAGTGTACACATGAAGGAGATAGGACACTTACACAACAACAGAACAGGATTTAACAATACTAAAAAACTTAAGAAAAGGAAATCTAAGGAATGAATATGAAAATATCTACATTTTTATAGACCAATACTTCAATAAAAACCTTAATTTAAATTACACAATAGACATGAAAATCCCTCTAAATGATTTAATTCCATAGTTACTCAAAATGAAAATAAAGGAGAAAACTTCTATAAACGACAATAAATCTTCGCATAAAAAACTCCCAACCAAAACGAATACTCCTTCAAGACCAGCCAATTCACCATCTGCCTGCCCTTCCCCTGCAGTTCTAGTAGTGTCACCGAGATAAGCTAGCCGCGAGAGAGACAAAAGTGATAGATTCCAATGCCATTCACTTTTAATTTAACAACATTCATTCCCAATTCATCATTTACATGCACACATTGAAAAGTCCCCTGTTCGACTCTCTCCAACAAGATGCGGCTCACTACTTGAACATCTACAAGCAACATCCCGTACTCATCGTACACGCATAAATCTGAATTTACAACATGTCAGTTAAAATCAATTAATGATTTTTGAAGTTCTTAAAAACTGTTATGAAACTGCCCTTTTAAACAGAGAATGCAGTATCAACTATTTACAAATTCAAACTGACGGTCCATTTTAAATATGTTCTCTCAATAGTGGAGCAGTTAGAACACCCTAACATAAACATTTAAGTGTATCATGAAGAATACGTGAACAGACAATAAGACAGTTTGTGTATCCCACTACTTCACCTAAGTAGTTATTCTAGTCAAACGGGTATTGTTAAACAAGAAATTTTAAAATAACCAACTAAATAGTTTAACAATATTTTTAAAATATTATAATCCGAATTCTGGTTGTATTCGAGTCCAGAAACTGTCGGATGAAGCCCTAAATGATGTCCCAACAACTGAATCAATGTTAATGCAAAGATTCTATTGTAAAGAAAAATAAATTGTATTGAAAAGGCGGACACCATCAAAAATTGTTGAGAATAAATATGATAGCTCAATACAGACCAATAAAATGAGATTTATAATATGCAATATCATTCTCTCGCACACTGCCAAGCGTAATCTCTGAATACGACACGGTCAAAGAGTGAGACCAGAAAACAAACCCACTCATCCAAAATATAAGGCCTCAACAAACATTTGTAATAGAGTGAAATCTGCAACAATACATCGATACCTTTATTCTCCAAATGTTTTCATATTTGTTATCTGGTGTTTTCCACACCTTTTTAATACTCTCCTCTCTGTCTTCTACAGCTTTTTCTACACCTTGAACAGCGATGCAATCACTATTGCGTGTTTCTATGGTGGTTCGTAGGGTGGCGTGTTGCCTGTGTTGGTACAAATAACACAAACAACCAGCCCTGAACCACAAGAATTAATCACATGCAATTAAAATCCCCGACCTGACCAGGATTTGAACCTGGAATCTTCTGAACTGACCATTCAGCCAAGGAGTTGGACAGCTTTCACTATACCTACACATGCACTCATGCAAAAAATAAATCTAAGGTTTCCTTATCCTTGTTGGATAGCTTTTATTAGTACATTCCACAGTACTTTTTTCCACTTAGGATGTTCTCTTTCCTTGTCCCCTACAGAAACATCTTAAGTCCTTCTGTAAATTGCGGATAATGGTCTCCAGGACCAAAAAAAATAGAAGTGGAAAGTGGTCTGTGCCGAATGCCACAGGGGAACTATTCAATAGACCTACACAGCAACGAACACGACTCGTGCAGCATTCTGACCCAATTCACGAGTGTTTCAGGAAGTCACAGAGAGCATACCAAATCAGTTAATGTGGTACACGATCTAAGGTTTTACCTTCTCCTGTTGCTTCTCCATTACAGTAGTTGGAGAGCTGCAAATATGGCATCTATTGAGACATATGTATTTGGAATACTGCATAACACAGTGGGCTCATTTTAAAAAGGACAGCTTTGTGGGAGAGGCAGTTGGTTAACGGACGCTTTCTGGACCGCGCGAAGTTAGAGACCAGACGGTACCTAGCTTTGTATCAGCATTCAGTTTGAAATTTTTTAATAAGTTGGTTGGGAGTGTCGCAGTATCGCCTGTGTGCGGCACGTTTGAAAGAGGCCAATCGCGAGCTTGGAGATGGGGTTTCTGGCAGCTGGGATCCCCAGGAAAGTGGCTTCAAAACTACCAACTTTGCTTACTGCAGTGCTGGATCATCATCATTTTTATGTACAAAATCTGTTATCAAACCTATGCTCCACGGTTTTGATTTGTCCAAAGAATTTACAGCTACCTGTATGCAGGAGTATTGAAGTGCTTTGTCTTCAGACAGCGGTTGATCTGTCAAGGTATTGTGTAGTGCGGGTTCCCCTCGTTTGAATGAAGCTAGGGGATCTTTAAAAGAGTGAGCTGCGGGGAAAGCTCTCTCATTTGTTTTTTGTCCTCAGTCTATTCCAGTAGACAGTCGATGCAGTTTGTACTTTCAGGAGTGACGCTATGTTCAAGTTAGACGTAAGAACAATTTGACTTCATTTTGAGACTATAATTAAGATGCACAATCCCTGTGCGACTGAATTTATTCAGATTTGGGAGTGAACAGTCCGAGTTAGCGTGGCAGTTATCTCTGCCCTGTGTGTAAAGGTACGGTGGGATTGGCACGGAGCTATTAACTGTGAGAGACGGCATTACTGATCGACATGATAAAGCCCATGGACTTAATTCGCATTTGTGCCATGCATAAACTATAATCGGTTTGCGTATTGTGGTCATGATAGTAGTGAGTGCGTTCCGCTATTTTACCGCTCTTGTGTATTGCAATGCTTGGAATCCGATCCCTGTGTGAACGGGAATATTTAATACACCGGCTGTTACCCAAAACCAACCATTCTTTTAGATATATGTATAAGTACTCGTGTACTTCGAGCGGAGAAGAAATCTTAATATCATTTCCATTATAGGAGCACCACATTTCAAAAAGCCAATGGCCATAGCCGTGTTGAAACACCGGATCCCGTGAGATCTCTGAAGTTAAGCAACATTGGGCGTGATCAGGAGTTGGATGGGTTGCCACGCGCTGTTGGTGGGGGGTAAGGAAATGGAGGAGCGGAAAGGAAGTGGCCACCCTACCGCACGTAAACTCCGGCTCAGGAACACCTCTGCGGAGGTTCCGACCTGCCTTCGGGCAGAATAACCCTTACCTTACCTACATTTCAAAAACAGTGATGGCAGCAACCAGGACCAGCAGAGTGTCTTCTAACATCACACAGTGTGTTGTGACGTTGAGATCAGCAAAGCTAAGTTCAACATGTCCTTAGATTTAGCCTAGTTCGATCCTTGTCAGCCATTTGGAGCTCAGTTGTGCTTGATCCCAGGGGTTTGGTTTTGTTTGTTTACTACATGGGGAAGAGGTTATAGTTAGGTGTGTGTGTTTCCTTGATATTATTTCAGTGTTTATTTGCTTTACGTCGCACCGGCACAGATAGGTCTTACGACGACGATGGGACAGGAAAGGCCTAGGAATGGGATGGAAGTGGCCTTCATTAAGGTACAGCCCCAGCGTTTGGCTGGTGTGAAAATGGGAAACCACGGAAAACTATCTTCAGGGCTGCCGACAGTGGGGTTTGAACCCACTGTCTCCCAGATGCGCGCCCCCAACCCGCCCGGTATTTCAGTGTATTCCATTTGTGTGTGTCATGTTAAGAGACAAGAGATAGATTCTTTTACTGCAGAGGCTATGCGCCCTTAAGATCGTTCGGGAATATATTTCAATATATGTTGTCGTTATGCATGAGGTTTATTTCATGGCAGATGAGGAAGTTACGTGCGGCGTTGTGTAGTTAGTATCCGTGCAAAGAAGGCAGGACCGAGCTATAAGAGAAAGGCAAGGTGTCAAGACAGGGCTGAGATGCCTGTGAAAATTTAGTGAAGGCGAAATTATACGTTGTAGCTGCGTATACAGAGAAGGGCTTGGTACAGGAAAGGGTCGAACTCCTGTACCATGAGGGAAGAAGGCCGGAGTAGTACAGAGCACCACTGAGGAGTGAAACAGAAGGTGTCTCCCTTTTGACAGCCCCTCTCAGGCAGAGCTGTCCCTTTGCTAGGCAGGGAGATTTTACAGACGGAGGCCAGCACAAAAGGGAGAGCAGAAATAGGCCACGACGTGCCCGGTGATGAAACACGCTCTCAGCGCATATGTTAACTGGGTCAGGAATCGCAGTAGCCTACAATAAGAAGAAGTGCATTTATTTCATGTATATTTTATTTCAGGTATCCGGATATGCAGTGATTTTTCCTCTTGTGCATGTATTTATTTTACAGGATTTTGTGATTTTGTGCTTCTGGTTTGATTGTGTCGTCTTTTTATCGTTGTTTATGTGTCATTGTTTCAACGTTGCTTAAATACTTGTATCTTAAATATTAGCCGAAGCTAATTTCAAAGGGACATCAGCTTTGTGATGTTCGATTTGTGACAAAATGGTCTGTCTGTAGAGCCAGTGTAGTTTTAAGATAGTGAACCCTGGATTAACTTTGATTTGATGATGTCAGTTTGTTCATATATACATGTAAATGTGGATCGGATCTAGTGTGATTTTCTTCTATCGTGGGGCAACTTAAGAGATGGTTTAAAAATTAAATTCCGTATGCGATATTAGACACACTGAATTTGGTGGCGCCGACTTGAAGCGAAGTGTAATGTTCCCCAAGATTCAGTTATGTAAATGTTTTATTTCATTTTGGGTCGTTGCCTGACTTTCTTTTGTACTTGGTTACGAAATCATTTGAAGATCGATCCTGTGTTGGTTTGATATTTACTCGAGCCAATTTCCAGCATCGTCTTTTGTTTTGTTCTTGCATTTAGTGTGAATACTGATAATGTGCTTAGTTTAATAAATCCATTCTACCCCCTATATTGCCTCTTATTCACATAGTATTGTTGTTGTTTACTTGTCCATATACCCCTGGTATCCTATTCTTTAGATGTTCGTTTTATTTATCACCCTATTTTTCTTTTCGAACTGTAACCACGAAGCTCTCCAACAGCGCCGGCATATTTTTTCTAGCACGGAAACGGCACACTATAGTCCCACATCCCATGACAAATCCACACTAGTTTGTAGAAATGTTGGCAATGGTCAAAGATTTGTTCAAAAATTTACAAGGTGACCGGAGCTGGATTGACTGATAATTAGAACAGTCTACAGGGTCACCTTTGTTCTTAAAAATATGTCTTCTGACTCTGGCTAGCCACTCACCTGGAAAATGGTTGGAGTAGATCATCCTCATCATGATCTAGAACCAGTTCCAGTTTCCCGGGTGCAGTGAGTACGTAGGTGCTTTGAAAAGTTCTCGGAATGTACTAGAATTAAGTCTCTTACCTCGGTGCAACTGCTTTTATTTTTCAACATAGTCTCCTTGTAGACTAATGCATTTGGTCCAGCGATGTTCCAATGCCTTGATCCCATCTCGAAAATGAGATTCCTCCAGGCCTGCAAAATACCTCTCCAATTCGGCTGTCAGTTCTTCCCTTGTAGAAAATCTCTGTCCACCAAGGAAAATTTTCAGCTTGGGGAATAGATGAAAGTCAGATGGTGCCAAATCAGCTGAATAAGGTGGATGTGGCAACAATTCGTACTCCAGTTCATGAAGTTTTGCCATGGCAATAACACTTGTGTGCGACGGAGCATTGTCCCGATGAAAGATGACCTTTTTCCTTGCCAAACCAGGCCTTGTTTCACGTATCTTTTCCTGTAATTGGTCTAGGAGGTTTGCATAGTATTGCCCCGTAATTGTTTGGCCAGTAGGAAGATAATCTATCAGCAGAATGCCTTTTGCATCCCAGAAAACTGAGGCCATGACCTTTCCGGCCGAACGCACTGCCTTTACTTTCTTTGGTGGTGGTGAATCAGCATGTTTCCACTGCTTTGACTGTTGTTTTGTCTCTGGGGTATAGTAGTGGACCCAAGTTTCATCTGTAGTCACAAACCGGCGCAAAAAATCTTGTTGGTTGCACTGAAAATGGGCCAGACTTTGTTCGGACATTTCCGATCTGGTGCGTTTATTGTCCAATGTCAAGAGCCGCAGCACCCATCTTGCGGATAATTTTTTCATACCCAATTCTTCGGTTAAAATATAATATACCCGTTCAGAAGACATCCCTACAGCTTCAGCAATCTCCCGCACTTTCAGTCAATGATCCTCCATGACCATTTTATGCACTTTTGCGATAAATTCTGGGGTTGTAACACTTTTTGGCCGTCCACTACGCAGATCATCATCCAAGCTCTCCCGACCAAATTTAAACTCACTGGTCCACTTGGCAACAGTTGAAAATGAAGGAGCAGAGTCCCCCAGTGTGTTCTGAAAGTCGGCATGAATTTCCTTTGCTTTCATACCTTTCTTGACAAAGTATTTAATCGCTGCTCGAATCTCAGTTTTTTCCAATGTCACAAATCACTACGCGGGAACAACAACAAAGAGTCATCACTACCACACTCCTGCAGCTAGAGCACTGACGTGCCACGTGTTCACTCACAAAGGATGTGTGATTATTGCGCGGGAACCTCGTTGCTCTAGCACCGACATCTAGCGGTGATTCCGAGAACTTTTCAAACCGTCCTCGTAAGTGCTCTCCATTTTCTTCTGTCAATGTAGAGGTTTTCTTCCATAACCTGCTAACAATCCAGACCTCGTTTAGTTAGATCATTTCTAATTTCAACAAACCATCTCTTCCTTGGCCGACCTCTTGATCTGCCTAAAGATGACATCTTTTCCTTTTTCCCAGTGCTTCTCCATGATAGATCATAGCACTGAAAAACCTGGATCACCTTTCCATGCAGTTCTTTGATTTTCCAGAAGTCAGCTGACAGATCATCTAGTCTTCATGCTAGTTGTCGCTTGATCTGCTTCTTCAGATGTGAAGTGCGAAGTCGGTCCGGTGGTGGTCTGGCCATGGGGAAATGCTGAGGAGGAAATTCAACATTTGCCACCATTTCAGTATCATCTGTCACACACGCGCCCGCGCGACGGTAATGCTCCACTACTGCTTTCTTGACTTCTTTTCTAACGACCTGATGGTTGTCCACTGTCTGCAGCAGCTTGTTAGCTTGGACTTTCTCTTGTACCTGATCCATCCATTTGATGTCGGCATGGCTTTGTAACACCAACATTTGGCAAAGACCCGACCAATCTGTGAAACCTGTATTTGTCTTTCTCTCGCCATCTAATTTCCACCATGTGATTCCTTTGGTCCAGACTTTTCTCTTGTTTATTATCTTCATGTCAGACAGGAGTAATTTGCGCTGCAAAGCACGATGTTCTCAAGGTATAACATGTCCTGACTGACTGATTCATCATCGCCGAGCCAAAACTACTGGACATATGGAAATGCAATTTTGAGGATACATTTATACATAAAAACCAGGTGGTTTCAGACCACAGAGAGGCTGTCAGGATCAGATTTTCAGAATGCGCCAGGTAACTGAAAAATGTTACGAGAGGAATAGGCAGTTGCGTTTATGTTCCGTACATCTAGAGAAAGCATATGACAGTGTATCTAGGGAAAAGATGTTCGGCATACTGGGGGACTATGGAATTAAAGGTAGATTATTAAAATCAACCAAAGGCATTTATGCTGACAATTGGGCTTCAGTGAGAATTGATGGTAGAATGAGTTCTTGGTTCAGGGTAGTTACAGGGGTTGGGCAAGGCTGTAATCTTTCACCTTTGCTGTTCGTAGTTTACATGGATCATCTGCTGAAAGGTATAAAGTGGCAGGGAGGGATTAAGTTAGGTGGAAATGTAGTAAGCAGTCTGGCCTATGCTGACGACTTGGTCTTAATGGCAGATTGTGCCGAAAGCCTGCAGTCTAATATCTTGGAACTTGAAAAGAGGTGCAATGAGTATGGTATGAAAATTAGCCTTTCGAAGACTAAATTGATGTCAGTAGGTAAGAAATTCAACAGAAATTAATGTCAGATTGGTGATACAAAGCTAGAACAAGTTGATACTTTCAAGTATTTAGGTTGTGTGTTCTCCCAGGATGGTAATATAGTAATATAGTAAATGAGATTTAATCAACAGGTGTAGTAAAGTTAATGCAGTGAGCTCGCACTTGCAATCAACAGCTTTCTGTAAGAAGGAAGTCAGCTCCCAGACGAAACTTTGTTTACATCAGTCTGCTTTCAGACCAACTTTGCTTTAATGGAGTGAAAGCTGGGTTGACTCAGGATATCTTATTCATAAGTTAGAAGTAATGAAATGAAATGTCGTATGGCTTTTAGTGCCAGGATATCCCAAGATGGGTTCGACTTGCCAGGTGCAGGTCTTTCTATTTGACTCCCGCAGGCGACCTGCGCGTCGTGATGAGGATGAAATGATGATGAAGACAACACATACACCCAGCCCCCGCGCCATTGGAATTAACGAATTAAGGTTAAAATCCCCGAATCGAACCCGGAACCCTCTGAACTGAAGGCCAGTACGTTGACCGTTCAGCCAACGAGTCGGACAAGTTAGAAGTAACAGACATGAAAGTAGCGAGAGTGATTGCTGGTACAAATAGGTGGGAACAATGGCCGGAGGGTACTCAGAATTAGGAGATACAGGCTAATTTAGGAATTAACTTGATGGATGAAGTCGTTCGCATAAACCGGCTTTGATGGTGGGTCATGTGAGGCGAATGGAGGAGGATAGGTTACCTAGGAGAATAATGGACCGTTATGGAGGGTAAGAGAAGTAGAGGTAGACCAAGACGACGATGGTCAGACTCAGTTTCTAATGATTTAAAGATAAGAGGTATAGAACTAAATGAGGCCACAGCATTAGTTACAAATAAGAGGATTGTGGCGACGTTTAGTAAATTCACAGAGGCTTGCAGACTGAACGCTGAAAGGCATAAGCATAACAGTCTATAATGATAACACTAGCTAACATGATTTTGCGGAAAAATGGAAAATATGTAATTCTTATGGAAATTGCTGCCCTGATTCCGAAAATTATGCTATTTCTTTCCTATCACATCTAGTTTTGACGCAATTCAGTGTTTTAATATCCGCATGAATTCGTAAGATGTAATGTTGAGAGATGTTCTCGTGCAACTTTCTTTTAGAATACAATTATGTGATTTGATTTGTTATTGTTTGCATTTTATTATAGGTTTATTGCTGTCTAAATTTTCATTTTGTAGTTGGGGGTTTCCTGGTATATTTATAACAAACTCCCCCAGATGCGCAATAGACCGCGAGGTATGTAGGATTGAAGATAAGACAATTGAGCGTTTGTCTTTCATTTTAGACCACTTGAATAAACAGACTTGTTAAAAGCCCCAGCCCTCATGCAATGTTTATGATGGACCAATAAAAGCAGTTTCCTTGCAAAGATAACAGTCCGAAAGTATTATACTCACGAAGATGAGCTTGTATTTTGTACGATGTTTCAAAACTTCTATGTCAATTGGGAGAGAAAGAGTATGATCCTAGTAACTGGCGTGTTTTTATTGACTCTTCCAAAAGAAGTTTAAAGGCTGTTTTGCTTCATAATACAAAAGTTCTGGCATCCGTACTACTTGCACACTTCACAAAAATTTCTGAAACATACGAGACCTTAAAGTTGGTGCTTGAAAAAATTAAATATCACAAGCACGGGTGGCAAATTTGTGATGATTCGAAGATCATTTGATTGTTGCTGGGACAACAAAAAGGCTATACAAATTTTCCCTGTTTCCTATGCGAATGGTATAGCAGGGCATGGGATAAACATTGGGATACAGTGAATTGGCCAGAAAGGAAATTACAACCAGGATCTAAAAATGTCTTGAATGTAACTCTTATTGACCGTGAAAAAATTCAACTTGCACATCAAATTAGGATTGATGAAAGAGATAAAAGTAGCCTATGCTTCCAATATTTATCCACTAAATTTCCCTCATTATCAGATGCAAAAATCAAAGATTTGATGGACCATAGATTCGTAAACTGATGAATTAAAAAAAAATTTCACGGACACGATAACCAAAATTGAGAAAGAGGCATAGAACGCATTCAAAGATGTAGTGACTAAATTCCTTAGCAACATTAAGGACCCTCAGAAATTGTAAGGAAAATGTTGGTAAAGTTTAAGAAACTCAGTTGTAATATGAGCCTTAAGCTTCATTCCTTAGCTTTGCATCTGGATTATTTCCCTCCAAATTTAGGAACTGTCAGTGAAGAACAAGATGAAAGGTTTCACCAGGATCTCAAAGATGCAGAACGACGCTATCAGGGATGTTGGGATGTGAATACGATTGCCGATTACGGTTGGTCGATTGCACGAGACGACCCTTCTAGAGATCAATTTGTAGACAAGAAAAGTGTTCCACTAGTACTGGTTTCGGCCTATCGTGGCCATCATCAGCTAGTACATAACATTTATAGTCATTTGACAAAATTACAAAGATGTTACGTTAGATCATCCGGATGTCTAATGAAGAATGGAAGTAAAATATATTGCAGTATTGTTATGTTAAAATATTTGTGATTAAAGGGGGTGGTGATGGTTACAATAAACTACAACCTATTTAGTGTACATGGATACGAGTACATTAAACACATTAAAACATATAGGCCACAGTATAAAACACTTGAAAATCATAACACATTAAAACATAGTATATATTTTAAAAACGTCTATTAAAATTTGAGTTCATGTTGTGTAGCACTCATTCTTCAATCTTCT
This sequence comes from Anabrus simplex, assembly GCF_040414725.1. Classification (NCBI taxonomy): domain Eukaryota; kingdom Metazoa; phylum Arthropoda; class Insecta; order Orthoptera; family Tettigoniidae; genus Anabrus; species Anabrus simplex. Next base: position 1,804,505,988 of record NC_090265.1, read on the forward strand.
TGTGGTTGTTGTGCTAATGTAGTTGCATTAGATGATCGTCGAGAATGTTCTATGGCTGATATACTTTATATTGATGTGTTGTAAGAACTCTTGTCATTAATTTTTTTTTTTTGAAAATTGAGTACTGTGCAATACAACTATTGATGTACTCCAGTGAGTTTTATATATACTGCGAGACAGGGTTTGGTTTTAGAGCAGTTGGTGGTGGCACCTCTCGTCTATGCACGTTATGTGGTTGTTATCTGTAAGGAATGTCTGGTGTATGTATGAAAATGAAAAGAGTACTTGCTATTGTTGTTGTGGAGGTTGTGTACCGGACAGAAAACATTTTATGTGTTGAAATGGTGTGGATAATAAATACAAGAATTGTAAATACTAATGGCTAGTGCATACGTGGAGGCCACTGCGTAGGCTACTTGGAACCACCGGCAGTGCTAATGCACTACGAGAGACCGACTCATTATGCCTGCCTGGTCATCAGATGATAAAGATGTTGATTTCCATAGGAACCTGAAATTTTGTATACATAATACCAATATAGTTGGTCCGTTATTAGGCATTATTAATTTACCAGCTTGCTCATTCTTGGTTGCCAGCCTAAGGGAATCAACATCTTTATCATCTGATTGCCAGCCAGGCATTAATTTCTGAAAATGAGTCAAAGCCTCTCATAGTGCATTGACACTGCCGGTGGCTCCAAGCAGCCTCCACGGTATGCACTAGCCATGCGTCTTGGTGGGTGTGCTATTTACCAACTTAGCACACTGGGGCTGGTATGAGTTAGCTGGTAAATTAATAATGTCAAATAATGGACCAACTATATTGGTATTTTAAGATGTATGAGACAGAAGAAGTGCCATCTGATTTTTGGCAGAATGTCCTTATACCTATTCCCAAGAAAGCCAGTGCTGACAAGTGTGAAAATTACCGTACCATTACTTTAGTATCTCATGCCTGCAAAATTTTAACATGTATTAATTTACAGACGAATGCAAAGACAAGTTGAAGCTGAGTTGGGAGAAGATCAATTTGGCTTCAGAAGAAATGTAGGAACACGTGAAGCAATCCTGACGTAAAGTCTGATCTTAGAGGATCGAATCAAGAAGGACAAGCCCACGTACATGGCATTCGTAGATCTAGAAAAGGCATTCGATAATGTTGATTGGACCACGCTATTTATGATTCTGAAGATGATAGGGATCAGATACCGAGAACGAAGAATTGTCTACAATCTCTATAAAAATCAGTCTGCAGTGATAAGAATCGAGGCTTTTGAAAAAGAAGCAGCAATCTAGAAAGGAGTGAGGCAAGGTTGCAGAGGGATCAGATACCGAGAACGAAGAATTGTCTACAATCTCTATAAAAATCAGTCTGCAGTGATAAGAATCGAGGCTTTTGAAAAAGAAGCAGCAATCTAGAAAGGAGTGAGGCAAGGTTGCAGTTTGTCCCCCCTCCTTTTCAATGTTTACATAGAACAGGCGATAAAGGTAATCAAAGAGCAATTTGGAAAGGGAATCACAATCCAAGGAGAGGAAATCAAAACCTTGAGATTTGCCAATGATATTGTTATTTTATTTGGGACTGCAGAACATCTCGAGAAGTTGCTGAATTACATAAAATCAGCTTCATGGTCCGTATCGCACTTCAATTGATCTTTTTTCATGAATTATTAAGAAAAGAATATTTATTAGGACAATTTCTCTATGGAATATTGTACAAGTGTTTCCTTGACGACTGCTTTCTATTGTAGAAATAATTTATATATTTTCTCTTGAGTTATTTGTTTGTTTTAATCTTGTCAATCTTATGTTAATTTTAAGGACACTTCCTCTAAAGCATTACTTTGTCAATTTTATACATTTTTCATCTAAACAGTGTTATGTGGCTGAAGATGTTGATAATATACGAAACATGTACCACTTTTGACCATTAAAAATTGCCTTAAGCAATCATTGTATCGACTAGGTGGAAAATAAATACTTAATTGTGAAGTTGCTGAATGGTATGGTCGAAGTCTTGGGTAAAGAGTACAAGATGAAAATGAATAAGTCCAAAACAAAAGTAATGGAGTGCAGTCGAACGAAGGCTGGTAATATTAGATTAGGAAATGAAGTCTTAAAGGAAGTAGATGAATATTGTTACTTGGGTAGTAAAATAACCAACGATGGCAGAAGTAAGGAGGACATAAAATGCAGACTAGCACAAGCAAGGAAGAGCTTTCTTAAGAAAATAAATTTGCTCACTTCAAACATTGATATAGGAATTAAAAAAACGTTTTTGAAGATTTTCACCTGGAGCATGGCATTGTATGGAAGTGAAACATGGACTATAACTAGCTCGGAAAGAAAGAGAATAGAAGCTTCTGAAATATGGTGTTACAGAAGAATGCTGAAGGTGAGATGGATAGATCGAATCACAAATGAAGGGATACAGAATCGAATAGGTGAGAGGAGATCGATTTGGCTAAATTTGACGAGAAGAAGGGACAGAATGATAGGAAACTTCTTTAAGACACCCAGGACTTGTTCAGTTGGCTTTTAAAGGAAGTGTAGGTGGTAAGAATGGTAGCGGTAGACCAGCGTATGAATATGTCAAGCAGATTAGAGCAGATGTAGGATGCAATAGTCATGTAGAAATGAAAAGGTTAGCACAGGATAGGGTGACATGGACGGCTGCATCAAACCAGTCTATGGAATGATGACTCAAACAACAACAACAACAACAACAACAACAGTCCCTGTTAGAAATAATGTTTGAATATTTGTCCTTAAACCACTTAATTAAATATTTAAATCATAATGATGGACATAGGTCCCACCAGGAATTAACCTGGGAGGAGTCCACGTGGCTTTTGTCACCACACGGCTCTGGGCAAATGGGAGTGAAACGCGTCGTTGCTTGTCGTCTGCAACTATAACGTATTGGGTTCAGCAAGAGAACCCAACTTAGCCTCTTTCACTCCAACTCCAGCATGTCCCTGTTAAACCGAGCAACCCAGTGGAAGGTTGGGTAACCAATCCCAGCGGGAAACTGGGTCGGTGAGCCGATCAGTGCTGGTGGCTTCAAGGCTTACAACCTTGATAGTTAAAAACCCGTTACCTTTTAGGTAACCACCATTACGACTCTCGTAATACTCGAAACATGGAGACAAAGAATATTCAGAAATGTACCCCGGGTGGTAAACAATCCACCCCCACACAGTCTGGGGCAAGCAGGTCATCGGATTCTGGGGAACCTGCACCTTCATGCTTCCCACTTCTATCTAATTCTGCTAAAAGACAACCAAAGAGAAACATCGAGTACTTTGCTACAATAAATATAAATTCCCTACTGAAGGTAGGTAAGCTCAAACAAACGCTTGACGTGCTGGAAAAGTACAAGGTTATGATAGCTGCGCTACAAGAGACTCAGTTTACCGACGAGGATACAATAGAGTCCAGAGTGTACAGAATCTACAAGGGGAAACCTGGTGAAAGAGTTATCAAGACACTTCCACAATTTGGTACTGGGTTTGCGGTACACCACAAGATGGTTGACCATATTTTAGATTTCACTTCACCTAACGGAAGGACCTCCACGTTATCCTTCAGGTCTCGTAATAGAGCATACACAATCATAAATTTCCACTCACCCACGAATGACACAAACCGTTCAAACCTGGAAAATGTAGAACAATGCTGGGCCACCTTAGAAGAAACTCTAGATAAGATCCCTTCCCACCATTCCATCAATGCACAAGTCGGTAAGGAGTGGAAGTACCGGAAGATAGTAGGCCATTATCCAGCCCATAAGAGAACAAACAGAAATGGAGAACGTCTCATTGAACTCTGTGACAAGTACAACTTAGTCCTGAAATCAACAGCCTTTAAACGTCTACCTAGAAAGGCCAAAACCTGAAGGAGTCCAAAACCTATGCTTGGTGAATTCCAGTTAGACCATGTTGCTATAGCACGGCAACATCATACGGACATACAGAACGTCAAGGTATTGCGAGGAGCCAACATAGATTCTGAACACTACCTTTTACTTGTAAAGATTAATATGCAACCCTTTAGAAAAACACCAAATCTCCAAAGTAGTCATAAGATACCCAGGTTCAGCACTATGCGACTGCGTGATGAGGATTGTGATTTTCAGGATACCCTCAGGAAGAATACAGAGAAAGAAGGATGGCCTGCCTTACAAAAGGCCTTGCTGGATGCCGCTCAAGAAACTATCCCTGCCTCATCAACCAAAGGCAAACACCCATGGTGGAGTTCAAAGTGTGATGAGGTTATAGAAGAAAGGCGTAAAGCCTGGACTAGGTGGAACCAACATAAAATTGAAGCCAATTATGAAGCCTTCCTCATGCAAAGAAAAGCTACAGCTAACACCATCCACAGTGCCAAGAGAAATTACCTCAGGAGCCTAATGCAACAGGCTGAAAATAATTTTCAGAGAAACAACTCAAGAGACCTGTACAAAGGACTTAAGAAGCAAACGACCCAGTGCACAGTTCCTACCCTCATCCTCCACGGGCCAGATGGTAAACTTCAACTGAACAATAAAGACTGCACCAAAACTCTTGCAGATTATTTCCAGAAGCTACTAAACGCAGAGGAACCTAAAGAAAAGCTTATTTTCCATGAGCCTTCACACAGGAACCCTGATTTTCAACCACCTACGAGAGAAGAAATAAAGAACATTATCGCTGGTCTCAAGAACAACAAGGCTTCAGGTGAAGACGGCATAGTTGCCAAGATGTGGAAACATGCAGATGACCAGTCTTTGCAGAGCATCCATCAAATCATAAAGGACATATGGACAACAGAGTCCCTACCCGAAGGATGGACGTCTGCCGTGATTCATCCCCTTCACAAGAAGGGAAGTAAGACAGACCTCAACAATTATAGAAGTTTTTCCTTGTTACAAATTACCTACAAGATCCTCTCTGTAGCCCTGCTCAACAGAGTCACCACACAGCTAGACTCACAGTTAGGTGAATACCAAGCTGGTTTCCGTAAGACTAGATCTTGTCCAGAACAGATACACAATCTTAAGACAGTTCTCAATTACAAAAACCGAGGTGGACATTCCTGGGTGGTGGTCCTAGTAGATTTTCAGAAAGCTTATGACTCTGTGGACAGAGACACCCTTTTCTCCATACTATGGGAACTTGGTCTGGATGGGAAGACCCTACGATTGGTTCAAGCCACGCTGAGGAACACGACGTCCAAGGTCAGGTTCAGAGGTGAACTATCTGAAAGCTTTCCAATCAGAACAGGAGTTAGACAGCGTGATGGTCTCTCCTGCATTCTCTTCATCTGTGTCCTGGAAAAGATCATTAGAGAATGGAGAACGATGCTACCACCGGGAGCTGGACTGAAGCTTGGGTACAAGAGAGAGAACCTCATTGTCCCGTGCCTAGCCTTTGCCGATGACCTCAGTCTACTGGCAAACAATATAGAGGAGGCTACCTACAACTTAAAGAGTCTTTATTGTGTAGCGGTTAAGACTGGTCTGAAAATCAGCATCCAGAAGACTGAATTTATGACCAATATCAAGGAGGCCCTTTCTACAATTCCTCTCACAGACGCTACCATACGAAAAGTACCTGCAGTTAAGTACTTGGGAGAATGGATCTCTGCGAATCAGAGCGAGAACCCAGCCATAGATGCCAGATGTACTAAGTTTGAAAGGGCTTATCACTCGTGTCATAGTATCTATTCATCTAAGTGCCTCTCCAAGAACCTCAAACTCAGACACTACAACTCGGTAGTCAAACCATCTGTTCTGTATGCTTCTGAGTGCCTTGTAATGGCTAGGAAGGGCCCACTCAGAAAGCTGGAGTTAAAAGAGAGGAAGATCCTGAGGAGGATATTAGGACCAATCAGAGAGGAAGGAGGCACTTACAGAATCCACCATAATGATGAACTGTATGAACACCAGGAGGACATCGTCACATCTATAAGGAAAAGGTGCCTGACCTTTTATGGACACTTGGCCCGTCTGGATTCCAAACGATTCACAGTAACAGGAAGAGGCAAGGCTTCTAAGAACAAATGGATCACGTCAATTAAGTCAGACATGGAACAACTAGATATCCCACTGGGACAAACACATGACCGACTACTGTTCCGTCAAGCCATCCGACACGGAGTTTTCCCAATGTCCCTTACAAGTAAGAAGACTACAGGAACTAAGTGGACCGAGGAGAGAAAGATGGCTCATAGTCAGCAAATGGAGTATTGGAAGAAGAAGAAAGAAACAACTTTACCCAAGAATAGATACGAGCCCCATGGTCCTCAGTAGGCCTAAACGACAAAGAAGAAGAACGATGGACATAATTTCTAGAATCAGTATGAATAAGTGATTCAGGAAAACATATTTTAAAGAAATTGTATGAGAAAAATATTTCAAAATGCAGGCAGGTGTTACGAATATGTACCAGCATGCACAAGGCAACGCTTTACAATTACATAAAGCTTAAGGCAAGAGATGATTTTCCCCTCTTCCTTTCATCATTGTGATGGACGAGAATGATACAAAAATTCAAAAGGACACTCGGAAGGAGTACAATATTAATGCTATTTGCTGACAATATATGCCTGTGGGTGAATCCAATGATCAGATGCAAATAAACGCATGAACAGAAAAGGACACAGCATCTTCAGCATAGTTAAGTCAGAAGGTCTAGTAACAGCATGTGTTTCAACGAGGAGAAACAATTGCATTTCTGGCAGCATAATGCCAGCTAAAATTATACTTACTCGTGAAGTACAAATTACTTCCCTCAGGTTGATATTCATCCAATTATCACAGCTTACTAGATGTCCGTTATAGGTTTCACCATTCTTTAATTCCACCAACTGGAAAAAAAAAAGGTCAATACATCATGCTAAAAAATTTATATAAAAAATATAAATTGTATTAAAAAATACTTAACAGAGTAACAAATGTTACAAAATTATGAGCAACTGCAGAAAGATCTCGACAATGTTATGAGATGGACAGTAGGCAATGGTATGATGATAAACAGGGTTAAAAGTCAGGTTGTGAGTTTCATAAATAGGAAAAGTCCCCTCAGTTTTAATTACTGCATTGATGGGGTGAAAGTTCCTAATGGGGATCACTGTAAGTACCTAGGTGTTAATATAATAAGAGATTATTATAGAGGTCATCACATAAATGGGATACTAAATAAAGGCTACAGATCTCTGCACAGGGTTATGAGGGTATTTAGGGGTTGTAGTAATGATGTAAAGGAGAGGGCATGTAAGTCTCTGGTAAGACCCCAAACAGAGTATGCTTCCAGTGTATGGGATCCTCAGCAGGATTACTTGATTCAAGAACTGGAAAAAATCCAAACAAAAGCAACTTGATTTGTTGTGGGTGATTTCTGACAAAAGAGTAACTGGAAAAAATCCAAACAAAAGCAACTTGATTTGTTGTGGGTGATTTCTGACAAAAGAGTAACGTTACAAAAATGTTGCAAAAGTTGGGCTGGAAAGACTTGGAAGAAAGGAGACAAGCTGCTTGACTAAGCGGTATGTTTGGAGCTGTCAGTGGAGAGATGGCATTGGAATGACATTAGTAGACGAATAAGTTTGAGTGGTGTCTTTAAACGTAGGAAAGATCACAATTTGAAGATAAAGTTGGAATTAAAAAGTACAAATTGAGGCAAATATTCATTTATAGGAAGGGGAGTTAAGGATTGGAATAACTTACCAAGGGAGATGTTCAATAAATTTCCAATTTCTTTGCGATCATTTAAGAAAAGGCTAGGAAAACAACAGATAGGGAATCTGCTACCTGGGCGACTGCCCTAAATGTAGATTAGTGGTGATTGATTGATAACTCTTTACAGAGAAAGAATCAGAATCCACAAGGGATAGGTGCCCTGGAACAAGGACAAGGGGTACTGTACATGATAACACCATTCAAATTTTCACATACAATTTATAGGATAAAATGAGTTTACATATCTTTAATTCTGAATTCCCCTGCCGGACAGCTATCTCTGATGAGGAATACTTTATTGGGCCATCATCATTTCCCCTTATCCAGTTCCTGCCGGGTCGAGGTATTTATGGCACTTCTCCATCTTCCTCTTTCCTTCTACCATTCCCCTTCCACGATCTTGTCCCAGTCTAAATTTAGTCTTCTTATGCCACTCTTCACTGATTCAATCCATCTTCCTCTTGCCCTCGCGCTTTGCCTCCAACATCTGTCTTGGAATTCTATTCTCCTCCATCCTCTTTACATGTCCAAACCACCTTTGTTTACTCTTTTCAACTCTCTCATTTAGCTTTCCTATGCCAACTTCCTTCCTAACATCTTAATTTCTCACTGTCTTTCCTATCTTACTTCTTAGGAATTTCATCTCACTGGCTGGAATTCTACTCTCTTGCCTGCTAGTCAAAGTCCAAGTCTCAGCCACATAAGTCAGTAAGGGTACATAGTACATTTTGTACATTATCTCTTTACTTTACCTTGGTACTTCTTTACTCCAAACAAGTTTTCTTACACTCTGGTAGAATGCATTACCCTGCTGTACCCTCCTGCGAATCTCCATGTCCAATTCACTTCCTATGTATTTAAAGCTGTCCAGAATTTCCAGACTCTGACTCCAATTTTTACAGTGCCCTTTCCCCTCTCGACATCACCATAGTCTTGCTTTTCTCTGAACTGATTTTCATGCCATTTTTCTCAATCTTTATTTGTTCTGTACATCTAGTTGTTGTTGCACTTCTTTCCCCAGATCACATCATCTTTTGTTTCCTTTACAATTTTGTCCAGGACCAGCACTCTCCCCTGTCTTATTCCTAAACCATTCTGTCTTTCCAACTGGGGTCAATACTCTGCTTGCACCATTCCTAACATTTCTCTTCCAAGTCTCTTTTTAACCATGGTTTCCCAAACCTTCTCTCTGGGTACACTTTTCTATATCTATGAAAAGTCATGACCAAATCCTTTCCATATTCCCAGTTCTTTTCCATCAGCTGTCTCATGCTAAAGATTGCATCAACTGTAGATCCTCTCGTAACACTTTGTTTGGGTATACCATACAAATGGCGATTTACTTTTGGCAGTGAATTAAATAAAAGATCTAAACAAATCTCTTTTAAAAATGAAACAGAAATATGAAAATGAACAAAGAAATTAACCAAAACAGGGTTCATAGTGTCTTGGCCTGTGAACTGTTGCTCCCAAGACCGATGATTCCTTTCCTGTCAATCGCAACAATGTCTGGATCCATAAATAGGAATATAATGAGTGAGTAAGACTTTTTATTCTTCTTCTTTCTTGAATTAGACCAAGGTAGTCTTCTTGCCGTGTCAAAGTATTTGTCTTGGGTTTCAATTGGTCCCTCCTTACAGATTGCTCTTGGGATCCTTCTAGGCGTATATCACCGTATCTTGCTTATTTTTTTAATATTTCAATTAACTCAGGTTCGTCGGCCAGTGAATTATATTATTTGTTTTACAACGACGATCCCTTTTCTTCAAGAATCTCCTCTAAATTCTTGTATTTTCTTTCAATATATAGCTCGTTTACCAGTTACGTCTTCACTCTTTTTTTAAGTGAAGTTTTTTAACAATCCCTTCGCTTCTATTTTTTTTGTAAAACAATTCACTTGACTCTCTACTGTCCCGTAGTGCCTTCAATATTTGTCCGTTCCCAGACATGCGTGGCCTTCTATAATATCGCACTACATATATATTCCTTGTATCTCATAGATCGGATGGCCCATACCTTCCTTCGTAGCCATTTTGAAAGCTGTATACGAGATGTAAACGGGCACATTTTGTCCCCTGTCACGGACAAAAATATATTGGTCACAATATATTTTCTCTTTTCTAACTCGAATCGTAAATGTGAGTTTGCATCTCGTATAGATTCTTTGTCATTCCTAGACTGGCTATTCGATTACCAAATATCACTAGATTGATATCGATTCTGTCATTATTGATACTATTTGTCTTCTTTGCCGATAACTGCGTATATAACAGCTGATTTCTTTCTCATGTCCAGTCCAAATGAAACCTTTTTATCATTTCCCCAGCGAATTTCATGATGGTACGTTTGTTATTCATTCTTGGACCTGTTGTTTTTCATGTTCAGATCCCACAGTCTCATTTTCTTGGAAGTAAGGCATTATGCATGTTTCGATATCTACCGTTCAAGCTTACTATCTCATATGCATTGTTTCCTAGCACACGCTCAACTTTATATGGACCATTGTACAACTGTAGGAACTTTGCACATATTTTAGCTGGTGCATTGGATAACGGAGCAGTTTTAATTAAGACGAGATTGCCTTGTTTAAATGGTAATTGAAATTTCTTGTTTCATACCCTTCTTAGCCGCTTCTGTGACTGATTCTTTAGCCTTTCTTGGATCATAACTGTTATTTCTTGCGGATCTGGCTTCTTTTCTAAGTGCATTGTGAATATACTGTCCCAAGTTCTATGCGGGTGTATATTCTTATGGGCTACGCTGGGAATCTGACCGATTGATTGGTTAACGGTATTATTTAAGCTCTTTTCTATGATGTCTAGCATGTCTACCCATTTCCAATGATGTTGGCTGCAGTATATTCTCCCGAATTTGGCAATTTCTTTCATGTATCTTTCTACGGGGTTCGCTGCCGGATGACGCACCGAACACAATGTATGCTTGATACCCTCATTTTTCATTCGCTCACGGAATATTATAGATGTAAACTGCGGTCCTCTATCAGCGAGTATTCTTTTAGGTTATCCCATCTCAGGAAATGCTTTATTAACTAGGCCCCGTATAACTTGTTTAGTATTCGCTCTTTTGAATAGCTCACAACACAGAAATGGGAAAGTTAATATCCACCTTTTCAATACAATATATTACGTGAAGGTTTACATTTAAAACATCACGTTTATTTACATTTGGTACCGGTTTCGACAATGTTTGATGTCATCATCAGCCAGGACAACTATACAAAGATATATTCCATTAATCGTGACTCCTACAGTAATATTACATTAATAGTATTGAATATAAACATGAATATAATTAAAAGTATATACACATATAAGCTGACAGTCAGTGCGATAAAAGATTGTTTTTATAAGGTGTACACCTTAGTATTTTAGTTAAAAAAGAAGAAAGTATTGAAAGTGAAGTATAATAATCGGCTTTTAGTGACATATTTGTCTGTTGAACAGTAAGGTTATGTTTATGAAGGCTTTGTAGCCATGTTTAACATTATAAAAGAAGTAGACACATGCTTAGTTAGAACTGTCGTTTGGCCTTTTCAGCACTTTTATCACATTCTTGTATGGCTGTGCAAGTTTCCAAGAACAACATCAATCCTTTTCATTGCCAAACTGGATTTGAGCAATATCATTTTAGGGTCTAGGGCAGTGAGACCCCTTGCTAAATGTGATTTCTCTCTCAGTTTTTCTAACATGTGATCAAGAGGTTTTTGAATTCATTCTTACAAGTAACCTTTTCTTTTTCAGAACATTAAACTTGTTTGAGTAAGCTCATGGCAGAATAACCAATGTCCACTTTTCTACTGAAAGCAGATAGGCACTATCTAGTAAGTCTAAATATTTTTAACTTTTAGGAAGTTCTTGCTTCAGCTATCTTTTCAGACTTAACAAATCTCATTATGTTTTTCATAAGTTCTTCAAGCGACAAAAAAAGGTAAGGCACCACAGGTTTCTGACTTTGAAATATTCTGAGGAAAGGTTCAACATCTGGCAAGATACTTCTTAAAGCACTTAATTTTGCCTTAAGTAGTGGATTCTTCCCAGCTTCTCTATGGTATTGAAGGTTTTTTTCCAGTGTACTCTTTCACATATTTGTCAATGTAATCATATATTTTAAGAGCTCGATCAACACAGCGTCCATTATCCAACTGTCTTATTGCAGAGAACTTGTAAGGAAATGCAGTGCTTGTTGTCATGTCCAAATATTTAGCACGTCGACCAGGGCTATCTTTAAAAAGACTGTACAGAGACCTGAAAAAAATTACAAAGGTCTCAGTCAATTTTGGAGATCCCAGTTTTCATGGCTCCATTCATATGCCTATATCAAGAAGTGACTTACCCTTGGGGTTTAGCACTTGCAAATGATTTTCAAGTTTTTAAAATAAAACTGAGATTAACATTCGGCCCATCCATTGAGACTTGCAAAATATTTCCTAAAGGTAAGGAGAGTCCATGTATAAACTCATTTCTTAAGTGATCTGCATTTGCCCTGCCTAAAAGTACAATGTTCCTATAGCTTGTTGCAACTTTTTGAAGATTTACATCCCAAAACCTTACACCCAAGTCCATTTGTCCTCTCTGAACAAATTTGTTTAACAATTCATCAAAACAAACAACGTAGTCAAATCACTGCCTGAAGTCATTTTGCAAGCGTTCTTTAAAATATGGGGCTAATCCATTGTTTATAACATAGGAAGCTTTAGTCTTCCCCCATAGTAAAGTTCTGAGCATTTTTACTGTCTGGGAACATTGTTTTAAATGCTGCGGAGGTTTCATCTTTCCAGTGAGAACCTGAAGAGCCCTATTTTATATGAGTAGGTCCATTAGCATGAGAAGTGACTGCTTGTACAACACACTTTACAATATACTCAAGTTGCATCATTTAACAATGTGTCCAACTAACCACTCGCTTTACTGTCTAGCAAACTGCTTGTTAGCCATAGTCATGAGTTTCAAGAAAGCATCCTAGAACTCAAATAAAAATGATTGAAACAAATGATGCAAGGGCACAACAAAAATTATAAAATGTTTTGTACTTCTTGTAAAAACATACCTGAAAAAGAAACAGCCTGAGTTACAGCAGACTAGAGCATAAAAATATCTCCTCAAATCCATCATTGGGGAATTTTCCCCCGACTTTCCAGAACGTGGACACTATGTCTCACGGACTTATTGTTTACACATGTGGGAGAGAATACGAATCACCTCGCATTGTGAACACTCTTTGAGGAAACAAAAATCCAGTGATGTAGGGGAACTTCTTTACACATCAAGCAGAGTTTCGTCCCACTGTGGCAGCCTTGTTCTCTGATTGTGACCCAACTCACCAGCTCCTTCTCTCAATAATAATAAACCTCTTCTCTTTCCAGTACATTTATTTCCTTTCCTTGGTAGCATGTTCCCACTTTCCTTTTACTAGATCTTCTTTCTTTAGAAACAGTTTTCCATCCAAGTTCTCAAGTTGTGCACCTACTTCTTTCTTTTATATCCTACAATCTTCAACATCTTTATATTTCTACTTACCTACCTAATCTTCAGAAGCACCCAGAAGTCAATGTAACTTCATACACGAATATGAATGAAGCTGCAATTCACTGTGACACGTAGAATGTTGTTACGATGCCCGGTAGGGTATACGAGGGACGTGAACAGCGTCAGAGGTCGTGCAGGACACGGAGATGCCACGTACTCGGTGAGACGGTGTTATCGGCACCTGATACATTTTGAAAGAGGCCTTATTATGGGTCTCCATTTGGCCACCTGCAACATTCAGATTTGTAGGGCAGTTTGATGTGACAATGGCCCAACGTTGGACTGCAGGTGAACACGAGGTCAAGGTTCCGGTAGATCATGTCTGACCACCACAAGGGAGGATCGCAGTATTGTGCACCAAGCACATCTGCGCCTGCCATCCAAGAACAAATAACTGACTCGCTGCAACATTCTGTGTCATCCCGGATTATGGAATTACCATCCCAGGTGTGGTGCTGCTGATGAATGGCACTGCATTGTGTTCGGTGATGAATGGCACTGCATTGTGTTCGGTGATGAATGGCAGTTCTGCACTAACCCGGACGACCATCATCTGTATGGCGGGGACCTGTTACTCCTGGAGTCATGGAGTAGGGAGCTCTGAGATACGACGGCTGATAGTGATTGTGGGAACTTTGATGGCACAACGGTATTTACCCCTCATGCAACAGCATCGTGGTGCCATTTTTCAACAGGATAATGCTCATCCACACACGGCACGTGTCTCTATGAACTGTTTGCGTGACGTTGAGGTACTCCCGTGGCTACCAAGATCCCCACCCCGACAGAACATGCGTGGGACCAGCTCGGATGTCAACTCTGTCCCAGTATATCAAGGATCAGTTACAACAGTTGCCTCAGGAGAGGTCCAATCGAATCAGTGCATGCATCCAGGCCAGAAGGGGTGCAATGTCACGTACCCTCTCAACATGTGAAGTTTCATTCTGTTTCCTCCCCCCCTTCAGGCAGTGTACTTTAGGCATCTGTATTCCGTTTTGACCCCTTCATATTTTGTATTCTTGTACTTCTGTCATCATCAGTCACGTCTATTGATTCTTACTTGGTTTTTACATTTCTGTTTTCATCAGCAGCACTACTCATTTAATTTTGTTAGGGCTCACTTCACATACTGGGTCTCTGCATCTCTTCAACTTACCTTTTTATTTATTTGATATCCTTCCACTTCAGACAGCATTTTATGACCACAAAGTTGTGATTGAAATCCATGTCAACTCTCACAAAGTCCTATAAACCAAGAACTCCAGTGTTCTCCCTGGGTGGACTGTCCTGCCGTTATTACAGACCGCCCAGCTAACACAACCTAGATATGTGCTAGTTCCATAATGTTAATATATATCCCAAGTCAATGGGTGTTCCAAATTTAAATACCGTAAAACTGTTTATTTCAAGGACGAATCTTCGTTATTGTCGGAATAATTGCATCAATTACATCGGAGTTTAAAGGTTTAGCTTGACTACACATAGTATTGTGCGGGAGCGGTGCTAGGATTAGTGTGGAATCGCATGCGATTCCGCATGTCACAAATCCGTATGGCACTCCACGGCAACGAAATGGTAAGCCCCAGTGTTACATGATTACGAGTGAACAGTAGAACACTAGAAGTTCAAAATACTCTGTTATGTCTTTGTGATAACAATAAAATAGTTCAACTCTGCAGTTGTGTATCTGTCCGATATTATTAATGCCCGGAGGGGAATAAACTGAAATTTTATCATATCCATTTTTTACACCCTATTTCCCGCCTGGCTACTCGTTCTTGACATCCAGCTGAACGCTGAACAGTTGTGTTCTGTGATTTCTGAACCAAGTGTTAGCGACGACCGAGCAAGTGGCTGTGAGCTTGCATTCGGGAGATTGTGAGACTGTTGGCAGCCCTCAAGATGGTTTTCCGTGGTATCCCATTTTCACACCAAGCACATGCCGGGGCTGTACTTTAGTTAATGACATAGCCACTTCCTAACCATCTCAATTTACATGTCTTAGCATATCCTTTCAATATCTTCATTATCTGCAGAACTGGCAGGCATGTAGATTGGTTTCTACTTTGATGATATTACCTCGACAATGACTATCCATTTGCTACCCTGTTCATAGTAATTTACTTCTCTTACTTTTATTTTGCTATTCTTCAAACATCATTTCTTCAACTAGATTCTGTATTACTGGTAATTCTCTTCCTGACTGACCTATCTCCATCAGTTATACCATCTAACTTTTAGTCCAACTTCCCTTCCAAATTCCCAAACCTATCAAAACAGTTCAGAATTGTCACATTTCATGTCTCCAAATTACAAAAATCGGCACTCATTTTACCAAGCATCATCATTTCTCTTGTAGTCCCCACCCAGAGACCAATAGAGGGGACCATCTTAATCCTGAAATATTTTATCTGGAAGAAATTTATCATCGCTACATCATGGAAAACTGTCATCAAGAGTTACAGTTTTAGTTTCCCCATTGCTTTCAGCCATGCAGTAGTGTCAACCTTGCTAAGCCATGTTGGATAACATTACAAGACCATTTTGTTACCAAACAAGGTCATGTATCATACAAATCCAAACGTCACGGCACTACAGTCCTGGAATTTGGTGTACCAAGCGACCACTGCTACAGATTATCAGGTGACACATGGTCAGTGCAAAGAGTCCTCATGGCTTTATAGACTGACGTGACTAACATGCTGAGTGGATCTCGAACCAGGCTCAGCACCCGTAGACCATGGACCCAGCTGCAGATGAAGAAACTCGTGTCCTCACCCAAAGGTGGTGCAGCTCTTTTCAGACACAGGTGAGCTGCATCTACCGTTTCAACCACGTACTAGCCCTCCTGACAGTACTGGTAAACAAACCCAGGCCCCTGAGGACAGCAGCTGTTACACTATGGACGTAGACATAATAATCATCTGATTTCAGTTACCATGAGCAGGCACCTCATTTAGACTCCTGCATGTAAAGTTTGATGTTTTATTGTACTCTACCAGATGGCAGAACAACTACTACTCTACTGGATGACTCACAGCAAATTTAATTCATTTTGTCTGTTAAACACTAAATGTGTCACCAGAACTACCTCTGCAGGTTTACATATAACATTGGATAAGGACCACTGCAAATGAAAATGGTAAACACTTGTTCATGAATCTGTTCACTGCAACTAAGCTTATACTTGAGGGGATATTTCCTTTCTTTAAAGAACAACAAGTACCGTACCATTTTACTAATTGTTGCAGCCCGCCTCGTGGCCGTGTTCCTTAAGGCGTCGTTAGCTGGTGGCCAGCAGAGTAGGAGAGGCAGTGTTAATATGTAGTGAGGGCATATGACACTGTTGATGGTGATTTGTCTGTCGGATGGAGATGTTAAGCTCAGAGCAGAACCCTTGGTACTATTCGACAGTAGTAGGCTTCATGCCTCTCCCTTCCTAATATCATATACCACAACCATTCATTTCAACTCATTAACTCTCTGATGAGGTTGACGTCAGTAAGGCCATTCGGTCGCAAAAACTCCCTATGAAGGTTCATCTCGCTTCATACCCGACCCCGTAAAGGAACGGAACACTGGTTGGACATACAATTTTACCGACTGTTGTAAACTACAGTATGTAACAGAGTCCTGCAGCCAGACCCACCGCGCAGCACTTCAAACCCACGGGCTCCGGCAGCCCAGCCCGTGCAGTGCAGTTCTCTTCTGACGCGGCAGTGTACTGGCCCACAGCACTGGGCTCATACAGCCCACCGCAGTTCACCGCACTGGGCGGGCTCTGTAGAATAACGTTGAGTACTTCTCCACAATAATGTGCGCCGTCTGCAACGAAATGTTCACGTCACACTACTATTCGGATCATTCACTCTACGAATTTCCGTGCGCTAATAACATATTTTAAAGTAGGCTAATCGCATTTGAAAATCAAACGGTAGAGATTTCTCCTGCACTGTAATAATAATAATATAACAGGAAGGAATAGGAGCAATGAGGGAATAACAGAGAGGGTAAAGAAGATGCGATCAGCCTTCTGTATGACCAGAGATATATACAATAAAAAGAATGTATCTACAGACGCAAAGATTAGACATTACAAGGCAACGGTGAGAAATGCTTTATTATATGCTGCTGAGACAATAGCACTAGGAAGAAATGGTGCGGAACAACTAGAGAAAGAGGAAAGAAAAATATTGAGGAAAATACTAGGCCCTAAGAGAGGAGGTGAGAGATGGATGAGGAGACCCAGGGAAAAACTATACCGGAACATGAGAACAATCTCAGAAGAAATCAGACTGAAAAGAGCAAGGTTTGCGGGACATGTAATCAGGATGAATATGGATAGAATGACGAAAAGAGTATGGGAAACAACAGCGAGGACACGAGGAAAGACAGGAACCAAGTGGGTAGTTGAACTCCGAAAAGATTGGTCGGAATTGGGGATCAAGGTGGAAGAAAAGGAAAATTGGAGAAGCAAGTACATACCGACTAATATGCCAGAGATCAATGATAGGGATGGGTACAGGAAAAGGATTGAGAGTCACCAGTGGAGTAGACAAGAGAAGAGGATACTGAATATCTCGGAAGAAGAGCGGGAGAGAAGAAGAGAAAGGATGAAGAGGTTCTGGGAGGACAAGAAGAAAATGCAATCCATGAAGGAGCTGTCCGTGGTCCTACAGAGGCCGTAACGCAAGAAGAAGAAGATAATAATAATAATAATAATAATAATTGAAAACACAGAAACTTTATTATAAACTAATATTCGTTTGCAATTGACACCAAGTTAACTGAAAATGAATCTAAATAACACGAAGCATATTCATAGGACTTCATTCGCATTTACCTCAAAATAAAATACAAACAGAAATGATGTACAATATGCCAACAATAAAAAGAAACCTGAATATAGCTTTTACTTAGTGTGCGTAGTTTATTGGTCATTATTAATGGTGGTGGAATAGAATTACTGTGAATGAAAAGAAGAGCATCAGCAATTGTCTGGTTGTAGAAGAGAATGAAGCCCGCTGAACTGAAATTTCTCTCTGAAGCTGAACTTGATGCTTGCATACATATTACTTTCTTACCAATCTAGTGAAGTTTTGAATAGTTTTGTCTGTTTGTTCTCCAATAGGACGCTATATCCATCTTCTTCCATTCCACAATTTTGCTTTAAATATCTCCAGCTCATCTGTTGGAATAGGAGCATCATGAACGTCAATCCACGAAGAAAACTTCATTACTTTGGCAGGTTGTGGCATAGTCGTGGAGTCTAATGACACGGAAACATTAGAATGCTTGTCATTCAAGCACACCTCGTTCATCGTAAGTTCTATATTGTACCCGTAAAAAGTGTTCATATCTTTAAGGCGCTTGAAATTAAATTAACGAGCATGGATCTTATCCTAGGGAGTGGCTTTATCATTGGAGTTGGTACAGAGAGGGGTATAGTTATCAATTTTAGAGATTCTTTTGATAAATTGAGTTTATTGATCATCAAAAGCAAGTTCATATCACCTTCGTACAGCAGCATGGAAGTGTCGTGGCTGGTTGGTACCTCCGAGTCCTGGGATGGCGATGGACATCGCCTGGGCAGGGACCACACCTGCTCGGATGAGGAGTTCTGGAATGTCTCGAGGTTCTGGAATGTCTCGATGTTCTGGAATGTCTCAAAGATTGGCACACGTTCCAGGGTTCGATTTGGGACGTAATTCACACTTGAGTTTTCTGCACGGCACTCCACACATTCATGGCACTGTCTGAACAGATATGACCTTTTAATTATGGTTACTGCACTCTAGATATTAAATCAAAACATTCTGGAATAATCACTCGAAGAACAAGACGATTTTGACTTTGTACCGGTAGAGATGCAAGTTCATAACGCAAGCTTACTGTAAATTGGAATGTTCTAGAGGATTATAGACACCACAGTTCTTAATGCATAGTTTCTGAAGATTTAAAACACATTGGCAATGAACTGAATAAACAGCACTCGGAAACTGTCTTGTTCCGTCAATAGGCGAAGTGAATAGTCATTAAAGAAAATGATATTTGAAAGAAAAAGTCTGACTTCATAAATTATGGATTCACTCCAACTATTGGAAAGTTCTAGGCTTTCTGGGAACGCGACATGCGTATTCTGAATTGTCACAGTCTTTAATGAGGATAAGAATCAAAACACAAGCCCCAGTGCAGCACTTGGAAAGTATTGCATATTTCACATTTAAACGTAAATTCAATGAGGCACTTGGGAAAACAAGTCATATCGTTCACAAGAAAGTTTATGTTGGTAGGGCACAAGTTCACCCTACATGCTCGGAAAATTTCAATGTTCCAGAAATTGATTCACAAAATACAAGTTCGAATAAGTTCGAAACGTAAGTTCCATGTGGTACACAACACTCGTGGAAATTCAAAGTCCTTTCAATCGTCGTCGAATAACTAAGTTCCAATGTGTCAAAATATTAAAGTCCCAACACGACACTCGAAGAAAATAAAATTCCGATGTGTCAAAATATTAAAGTCCCAACACGACACCTGAAGAAAATAAAGTTCCGATGACAATGTTCCAGTATGTCACCTTAAGAAAGTAATAAAGTATTACCGTGACACTTGGCGAAAATAACTAAGTTCCAATGAGAAGCTTCAGAAAAATAACGAAGTTCCTATATGGCACTTTAAGAAAATATCAAAGTCCAATCACGACACACGAAAAATAACAAAGTTCCAATGTGTCAATATGACGAAGTTCCAACACGATGCTCGCAGAAAATAACAAAGTCCCAATCAGGCACTTCAAGAATATGATAAAGTCCCGACACAACACTTAGAGAAAATACCGAAGTTTCAATACTTGGATTTCGAAGACTGTCAACTATTAGTTCGACACACACAATACTCCTCCTGTCACCCGTGTCGCAGAGACGGCGGAGTGACAGATACTGAATTCGTAGGTTGGGTGGTCCTCCTTTTATACCCGTTCGCGTGGAAGTGTCTAGAACCCGGGTATTATCTACCCTTATAACTCCTATAATACTCGGTGGATTTTCTTGAAATCTTGACAGATGACGTCCATTGTAATGGTTTTTAAGATGGCAGTGTCGAAATAGCGATAAAGTAGTGCAAAATGTACTTTTGAGGGTAAGCTGGAACATTACCATATATGGTCGCGTATAGCTGGCTTACGGCGGCCACGTCGCTCGCTGGATACGTCACTGCGTTCGGCGGGCTGCCTACCTTCCACCTTGCGCAAAGTTCAACAAACATACTTCGGACTTCTCTCGTAGCGGCGTTCCCGGTACAATATCTAATCATAAAAAGACAAAATCAGTCCGACTCCTTTAATCTATACTAATATAATAAAGAGAGAGCACGAAATGTGTTAGTTTGTGTATATCTGGATGGTAATCTCAGAAACTACTGGACCGATTCTAAAAATCCTTTTACTAATGTAAATATACATTATCCCTGAGAGACATGGGCTGTATTTTATTTTCAAAACAATTCGAGGTGGAAGGAGATATAAAAAGAATAGGCTAATATAGGTGAAATATCGAATTTGTCGTGCAAGGACAAGACTAAGCTCATTTTAAGCCCCTTGACCCAAAGAACAAATCTCAGTAAGCCCTATGGGTCCGAAAACCATGTTTTAAGGCCCCAAAACCGACCGTTATGGAGATATTGGCGCCACACTACCCCTGCTCTCGGAATTGGATAAGGAAATGAACTGCCGTAACCTTAGCAACGCCAGCTCCAGGATTCTACAGCAATGAGATTATGCATGTACGTTTGGGCATGGCTGCCAACCAAAATTTGTACACATAATCCCCGAGCATATGTACAATATACTGTATCTCGAAAACTTAACACGTTACAGATGTGAAAATTAATATTTTTAATATTTTAAAAATAAATAAAAAACAACAGGTATTATTTGTTTTTTGAAAAACCACTTAACGTTGGGGCGGGGGGGACTGCAAAGGGGGTTGAATTAATTTTATTAGGGTACTGATATCTCAAAAACTGAAGTTGTTACAGGCGTAAAAATTAGTATTTAGAGTCTCCTTTAAGAAGAAATACGTATATGTTGCAGACGTGAAAATGGGTATTTGAAATCACGTTTAAAAATTAAAAAACACTCATTTTGGGGGGTAAAATTAACTTCGGAGGGGGGGTGTTGAAATAGGTTTTGAATTCTTTTTATGAGGATACAAATATCTCAAGAACTGAAGATGTTACAGTCGTGATAATTGGTATTTGGCAGCTCCTTTATCTTTTTGGTTTTCGGAAAAACCACTTAAGGGACTGAAAAGAATTGAAAAAGCAGGTGAATTTTTAAAATGAGTACTGGTATATCTACAGTGTATGTCAAAAACTTTACATAGTACAGACATGGAACTTGGTACTTGGAATGTCCTTTAAAAATGAATAAACATGTCACTCTTTTTTGTTTTCGGAAAATCCATGTAAGTGGGGATGGAGGAAGGGCCGATAAAGGGGTTGAATTCTTTTTATGCAGATACATAGCCTATATCTCAAAACCTGAAGATGTTACAGATGTGGAAATATGTATTTGTAATCTCCTTTAAAAATAAACTTTTTTTTTTAACTTGAGAGAAGACGTTCTCACGTGTACAGTTCTATGTCGCATGGTCATCTCAGCCCCAAAAGGCAATACCACACACTTGGTTTACAAAGAGTTTCTGGGGTAAATGAAACTCAGGGATTTTCAGATAATGTCTTAGTACAGTACCGAGGAACGATTACTTTTATCAAATTACGAAATCCACGCGAGAAGCCGCGGGTAACTGCTAGTGTGTACATAAAGTTCACTGCAGATCGTACAGCACACAAAATTAACATCTTTCCCATCACCGTCAACTGCAGGCTTGAATACCAACCAAATACTACTTTTAAGTGTAGGATCCGGTTCAGAAGTCTTGTATTGTGCGGTTTTTAGTTTGTTTGTTCTTTTTTTTTTACTTCACGATTTTTTGCCACGGTTTCCTTTCTTTTGGAACTACAGTCCACATTCGTTTCGGATAACAGGATAGATAGGGAAGTCAAAGTGAAAACCACAGCAAATTTGATCGGCTCCACTCGACCGTAATGCAACGCACTCCGCTGACACACAGTACACTGTACACATTGAAGCAGTCAGCCCATAGAACTATCACAGCGCTGTCCTTGGCTCACCGCGTACGAATGACATAGCGCTGGCCCAGACCGGCCCGTGCGATGACGTCACGGGCTTCTTATGTTCACGCCTTTCAAAGCCCATTGCAGCCTACTGCCGAAGCAGCTCATAGGCTGGACCTCTCTGCAGGACTCTGCTATGTATCCATTGTGTTGGTTCACCAATTTCTCCCATATCTACCAGATGAAACCTTCACGGACCAATAATTGATTCAATTTTTATGTTCTTTGCATTCAATCGTATGTCATCAACAGTGGTAGTCATTGAGACAACAGTTGTTCAATAAGAAATCCTGTCGCACCTAATCTTATCAGTGGTTTTCGGTGGATTACAATGGTCTTGTCACTAGGGGATGCTAGAGGCCTGCTGGCCACTCCTCAACCCTAACCCCAGGGCTTATGCTCCCAGACCCCCCAACCCAATGGTCTTGTCACTAGCCAGACCTACCCAATCGAGAACATCATGTTAGCTGCGCTGTAAACATCTCTTTCATAAACCAGTTTTTAAAGCTTTACCAAAATTATCCACCATTTCTCTTTTTTCTTCACAATTTGTTTTGCATCACACCAATACAGTTCGGTCTTAAGGCAACAATGGGATAAAAAAGGGCTAGGAGGGGGAAGGATGTGGCCGTGTATTGAAGTAAGATACAATCCCAGCAATTGCCTGGTGTGAAAATGGGTGGAGGAAATCTTCAATTTCCCAATACCTTCAGCCATGACGTCACTTGACTTATACCAGATGTTCTCTGAAGGGCAGTATTCTGTCAAGTGTGACCCCCAAGAAACTCTGGATATTTATTATTGACTAGAAGACTGTTCTCAAACTGAATATTCAGTTCGCAGCTGGCGTACTTCTTGCTGAAGTGAAAAAATGCTGCTTCAGTTTTATAAGGATTATGTGTAAATCTCCACTGTCAAAAATACGGTAACTATTTACATCCATGACGTGTCCCCTGAAGAACTGAAGCTTAGAAGATAAAGGTAGCCAGATAATCCAAGCGATGTGATTTAATTACATAACTACGAGTGAAACTCTTGAACCAATAACATTACACAACACTTGCCCCTGATGCTTTCATTATGGTACTTTGTTCCAAAACTTTTAAAATATCTAATAATCATAAAATGCTGTGCCTATTTGTACTATTATTCTTTTTTTTTTTGCTAACAGCTTTACTTTGCACGTCGCAGTGATGGGATAGGAAAGGGCTAGGACTGGAAACGAAGCGGCCATGGCCTTAATTAAGGTACAGCCCCAGCATTTGCCTAGTGTGAAAATGGGAAAGCACGGAAAACCATCTTCATGGCTGCCAACAGTGGGGTTCGACACCGCTATCCCCCGGATGCAAGCTCAAGCTGAGCACTCCTAACAGCACGGCCAACTCGCCCGGCATACTATTATTCTAGGAAGTAACCAGGCTGTACTATACAATTTGTATGTCCACTCTATATCATACTTAAGATAACAATAATGGGTGAAACTTTATTAATTAGTTTGCAAAAGACAGTTCAAGAATACATGGCACAGCTCACCTGCCAAGTTAGGAACTTAAAACAGACTAGTGACAGGAACATGACAGAATCTGAGATACGTCTAGCTAGCGACAAGAACATAACAGAATACAACATACGTCCGACTAGTAACAAGAACACGGCAGAACATGAGACACGTCTGGCTAGTAACAAGAACATGACAGAATATGAGATATGTTTGGCTAGTGACAAGACCATTAGTCTGGATTGGTTATGTCCATCTAGTGACAGGACCATGCGCTGGGGGGCAAGGAAACGGGCCTATAGTACCCCCACAAACTAGACCATTGAATAGTTACGTCGTGGATACTGCAACTGCATCTGGCACACGGCACAAATCTTTCAAACACCGTGGTTTCATTCACAGAATGTGGTGGTGTGCACCACATATGATGTAAGCTCTATTGGAAATAATAAGAACGGTCCTGGAGCCATTAGTAACACAGGAATTTCAGAGACTGACACAGCATCTGTTTTAATTTCTCTGTTAAAGTATGAAAATTTCTAGGGGCAAGTTGGTGGGTCACTGGCAAGCACAGAGGAAGGATCCTTTCTCTCATCCACTTTAGACATCGTTTCATCATTTTTAGCATAAATTTCACCTTCCTAAAAGTGTGAAAGAGCTAATAAAGTGTAACCCAATCATGATAATGATTATGAGTAGTTCAGAATGGCCTTCTAAACTCACAATGGTAGGCTGAAGATGCTAAAGTACATTAGCCTCTATTGACCAGAATATAAAAGAACTCCTGTAGTAAAAAAACTATAGTAATACGTAGTCTCCAAAAAACATGAGAGGATTTAGTCACAACATAAAACCAATAATATTATTAATTACAAGCAGTTGCTCATTAATGCTGGCTGCTTATACAAGTGCATTCAATTACAGAATGTTCCTAATAAGGAAAGAACTTCAAAAATAAAATTTAAAGATATCTCACATTAAACCATGCTTATAAATGATATTATGAAAGTTAGAGGCTACTACACCACACTAATGAGAAATTTTCAGCATGAACAGACAGGTTTGGTTGTTGAAATAATCACTTTCAAGTTCTTCACCTGGAAGTCCACAAGTTACAGCAGTAATATTTATCAAAGCTAATTTAATTCTCATAATGTTTTTGGTAGGTTTACATAATGTCTCAGTTTGTAATTTTGACAAGTCACTTTTTCATAGCTTTGTGTTGCTTATGAAACTAATATGGGACAAAGTCGTATTCGGTTACCAGTATCGGTATTAAATATATCTCCCTATGAGATTGAGATGGACGGTGGTGGTGATTGTTTTCAGAGGAAGTACAAGTATGCAACCCTCTATATTACACTAATAGGAGAGAAAATGGAAGCGATCCGAAACTTCGAAAAATGAAGGTGTCGGTTAAAAACTGCACGTCTGTAGACAATGAAAATAGCGTACGGTAACGGTACGTAACTACTCAATACAGGAGCACATAGCAATTATCAGCAACACACTACCGAAGAAATAATACTCTTGGTGCTTACCATAGGATGGTTCTGAGCAGTTCTCAAAAGTGATAGCGGCAACTGCAAAAAAAGAAAAAGAAAAAATCAACCAGTCACCAGCACTATCACGAAATATGTCATTTCCCCGCATTTGGAAGGTAAGGTTAAGTAGTACAGACTGCGAGTACACAGTCTCTACAAAGAAATATAACTTACACAGTACAAAAAATAAAATATTAACTTACCATTTTCCATTCACATAATATTAATTTCAACACTAGAATAAAACTCTCCAGCTATTTATCATCTCACTTTATATATAATACTTGCCCCATTCAAACATTCCAAAAAGGAACACAACAACAAAACAAATGAAGGAAATACTTCTTCTTCTTCTTCTCTTACTGCTTGGCGGGGGGGGGGGGGTGAGGAGTTGTTTTTTTTTTTAATGTTACCCAGTCACAAATCAGTGGTATAATTATCCTGTTTTTGTGTTTGAAAAGGCCGGTCTCCACTGATTAACATGTTAAATGTTAGAAGTGTTGAATGTTAACTGGTGACACCATCGACATGTTAAGTGTTAAATTTTAAATGTTGAATACTGTTTCATTTAACATTGTGTCTACACTTAATAAACATGTGTAGTGTAGTGTAGATACATTGTAGTATAGATACAGTACATTTATCTTTCGTGTGTATCTGTTAGACCGTAATACTAATAATAATCTGTCTAAGCAATTAGCTTCGTTGGTAATCTTTGAGTACGGTAGTTCTTGCAAATTTCATTTCTGTTGTGCTTAGTAGTGACATACGGTACGGTACCGATATCATAATTAGGATACGTCTGAAAGTAGTTTAAAATTACTGTAGTGTACTGTACAGTAGTATACGAGTAATATATATTAGAATTTAGTGTGCTTATTTTATTATTGTAAAAAATTTGTTTACTACTGGTGTAGTAGAGGTATCCGTAGAAACTCTTACTAAAATACTGTTGTTGTACTTAGGATAGGCTTAATTGCAGTTTGGAATTGTGTAGTTCTTGTGTATTACTTTCGATATTCAGTAATTAACAGCAGTTTTTATCCTCTTAGGGGTTGTAGGATAAAAAAATAGAGCACGACTAAGTAGTATTGTAATGTAGTCGTATATAAATTACCTTATTGTTGTGTACTATCCCAGACAATATATCCCTCCGTTCATTTATTTTTTGCAAATAAGTTATTTTATATTTAATTTCATTTTTTTCCATAAAGAATGGCTAAGGAGCGCGAGTATACGAACTGTGGGTGTGGCGAGGCATTGAGGGGTATGAGGGAGGAGTTGGAAAGTTTGAGGGAGATAATTAGGATTCTCACAGAAGAGAAAGGAAGATAGGACTCCCTCAAATAATGTACAGGTTACAGTAGGTGTACAAGAGTGAGGGGAAGGAAAGGGAGGAGTTATAGAAGACAGGTGGTCTAATGTTCTAAGGGAAAGGGGATTGCAGGCTAAGGGCTCTATTCAGGATCAGAATTCAGGACAGGTGTCTGTGCGAAATCGGTACGAGTCACTCCAGGTAAAACAACAGAGGGAAGATGAAGGACAGGGAACTGTTGCTGAGATGTGTGGAAGTAGGAGGAAGGGAAATGGTAGGAAAGGGAAATGTAGAGTAGAGGATAGGAAAAGACAGATGGAACAGGGTCATAGGAAGGAGAAAAGGGAGGAGGAAGTAGATTCTGCAGCTGTCAGGAAAGATAGGGCTGACCAGGAGGGAAGGGGATCAAATGAGGTGGGTAGGGTTGAGGCTCTGGTCATGGGAGATTCCATCGTTAGACATGTGGGGAAAGTGTGTGGAGGAAAGGGAACCAGGGTAGAATGTTATCCAGGAATTAGGTTGAGGCAGATGTTGAGGAAAGTAGAAGAGAGGGAGGAGGGGTAGGAGAAGGTGGTAGTGTTTCACGTTGGTACCAACAACGTAAGGCAAGCTGATATACGTACCAACATAGTTGGAGATGTGTGGGATCTGGTAAATGCAGCACGGGTGAAGTTTAAGAAAGCGGAAATTGTTATTAGTGGAATACTGTGTAGGAGGGATACTGACTGGAGGATGATTGGGGATTTAAATGAGACTATGGAATGGGTATGTGGGAAGCGGGGAGTGAAATTTCTAGACCCTAATGGGTGGGTAGGAGATAGGGATCTGCGCTCGGATGGCCTTCAATTTAAACCGCAGTGGTACGTATAAGTTAGGAAATTTGTTTGGAAGGGTAATAGGGAGGTACATTCAGGGAAACGGGATGGCCTAGGGAGCAGTGATAAGGGAACAGGGAACTGGAAATCAAGTAGGGATGACATAAAATTGTTAGTGTTGAACTGTAGAAGTATTGTAAAGAAAGGAATAGAATTAAGTAATTTAATAGATATATATTTACCAGATATTGTAATAGGAGTTGAATCATGGCTGAGAAATGATATAATGGATGCAGAAATTTTCTCAAGGCACTGGAGTGTGTATCGTAGAGATAGGATAGGAATGGTGGGTGGGGGAGTGTTCATTCTGGTGAAAGAAGAATTTGTAAGCTACGAAAAAGTTAAAGATGAGACACATGAAATTCTAGGTGTAAGGCTCATTTCTAAAGATAATAGGCAACTTGATACATTTGGAGTGTACAGATCGGGAAAGGGTAGCAGTCATGCGGATTCAGAATTATTCGATAGGATAGTCAGCTACGTGGGAAACAACATGGAAAGAAATGTGATTGTAGCGGGAGATCTGAATTTTCCAGATGTAAATTGGGAAGGAAATGCGAACGACAGGAAGCATGACCAACAAATGGCAAATAAGTTAATATGGGAAGGACAGCTGATTCAGAAAGTGATGGAACCAACCAGAGGGAAAAATATCCTGGATGTCGTGCTGATAAAACTAGATGAGCTCTATAGGGAAACTGAAGTAATAGATGGTATTAGTGATCATGAAGCTGTTTTTGTGGTAGTTAAAAATAAATGTGATAGAAAGGAAGGTCTTAAAAGTAGAACTGTTAGGCAGTACCATATGGCTGATGAAGCAGGCATGAGGCAGTTTCTAACTATGATCGCTGGAAAACGGTAAATAAAAATGTAAACAGACTCTGGGATGGGTTTAAAGAAATTGTTGAGGAATGCGAAAACGGGTTTGTACCTTTAAGGGTGGTAAGGAATGGTAAAGACCCACCTTATTATAATAGAGAAATAAAGAGACTAAGAAGGAGGTGCAGACTGGAAAGAAATAGAGTTAGAAATGGCTGTGGAAGTAAGGAGAAATTGAAGGAACTTACTAGAAAATCGAATCTAGCAAAGAAGGCAGCTAAGGATAACATGATGGCAAGCATAATTGCCAGTCATACAAATATTAGTGAAAAATGGAAGGGTATGTATAGGTATTTTAAGGCAGAAATAGGTTCCAAGAAGGACATTACAGGAATAATTAATGAACAAGGGGAGTGTGTATGTGAGGATCTTCAAAAGGCAGAAGTATTCAGTCAGCAGTATGTAAAGATTGTTGGTTACAAGGATGATGTCGAGATAGAGGAGGAGACTAAGGCCAAAGAAGTAATAAAATTTACATATGATAACAATGACATTTACAATAAGATAGAAAAGTTGAAAACTAGAAAAGCGGCTGGAATTGATCTGTTTTCTGAGGATATACTAAAGACAATGGGTTGGGATATAGTACCATACCTGAAGTACTTATTTGATTATTGTTTGGTCGGAGGAGCTATACCAGATGAACGGAGAGTTGCTATAGTAGCCCCTGTGTATAAAGGAAAGGGTGATAGACATAAAGCTGAAAATTACAGGCCAGTAAGTTTGACATGCATTGTATGTGAGCTTTGGGAAGGCATTCTTTCTAATTATATTAGACATGTTTGTGAAATTAATAACTGGTGCGATAGAAGGCAATTCGGTTTTAGGAAAGGTTATTCTACTGAAGCTCAACTTGTAGGATTCCAGCAAGATATAGCAGATATCTTGAATTCTGGAAGTCAAATAGACTGTATCGCGATTGACCTGTCTAAAGCATTTGATAGGGTGGATCATGAGAGACTACTGGCAAAAATTAGTGCAATTGGACTAGACAAAAGAGTGGCTGAATGGGTTGCTATATTTCTAGAAAATAGATCTCAGAGAATTAGAGTAGGTGAAGCTTTATCTGACCCTGTAATACTTAAGAGAGGAATTCCTCAAGGCAGTATTATCGGACCTTTATGTTTTCTTATATATATAAATGATATGAGTAAAGGAGTGGAATCGGAGGTAAGGCTTTTTGCGGATGATGTTATTCTCTATAGAGTGATAAATAAGTTACAAGATTGTAAGCAACTGCAACGTGACCTCGAAAATGTTGTGAGATGGACAGCAGGCAATGGTATGTTGATAAACAGGGTTAAAAGTCAGGTTGTGAGTTTCACAAATAGGAAAAGTCCTCTCAGTT
This sequence comes from Anabrus simplex, assembly GCF_040414725.1. NCBI lineage: Eukaryota > Metazoa > Arthropoda > Insecta > Orthoptera > Tettigoniidae > Anabrus > Anabrus simplex. The sequence continues at coordinate 1,804,535,910 of NC_090265.1, forward strand.
TTAATTACTGAGTTGGTGGGGTGAATGTTCCTTTTGGGGATCATTGTAAGTATCTAGGCGATATAAGTAAAGATCTTCATTGGGGTAATCACATAAATGGGATTGTAAATAAAGGGTACAGATCTCTGCACATAGTTATGAGGGTGTTTAGGGGTTGTAGTAAGGATGTAAAGGAGAGTGCATATAAGTCTCTGGTAAGACCCCAACTAGAGTATGGTTCCAGTGTATGGGACCCTCACCAGGATTACCTGATTCAAGAACTGGAAAAAATCCAAAGAAAAGCAGCTCGATTTGTTCTGGGTGATTTCCGACAAAAGAGTAGCGTTACAAAAATGTTGCAAAGTTTGGGTTGGGAAGAATTGAGAGAAAGAAGAAGAGCTGCTCGACTAAGTGGTATGTTCCGAGCCGTCAGCGGAGAGATGGCGTGGAATGACATTAGTAGACGAATAAGTTTGAATGGTGTTTATAAAAGTAGGAAAAATCACAATATGAAGATAAAGTTGGAATTCAAGAGGACAAACTGGGGCAAATATTCATTTATAGGAAGGGGAGTTAGGGATTGGAATAACTTACCAAGGGAGATGTTCAATAAATTTCCAATTTCTTTGAAATCATTTAGGAAAAGGCTAGGAAAGCAACAAATAGGGAATGTGCCACCTGTGCGGCTGTCCTAAATGCAGATCAGTATTGATTGATTGATGTCAAACTTTACTTTCTTTGTTTATATATGGGTAGTTCATCATATCAATTTGCGGTAATACATTTAGGTGGTGTCTAGTATTTTCAAACAAGGAAAATGGACTCAGATGAAGAGGATTTGGCCTTTGTTATTACCACTGTTGCTTCTTGTTTTGATTTAGAAATGCAGTTATTAGATACATTTTCTCCCCTCATCCTGCTCATTGCTTCGAAAGCAAACATCTTTGAAGTATAAACTTCGTCTGCTCTCGCCCCCCGACTTCCGACTTTTTCTGATTTTTTGCAATAATCCACTGTACTGGGAGCGGAGGGACGCTAGATTTTTTTATTCACTCGCAGGAATAATTATAGATAATTTAGAGTTCCTGGAAACTGTCGGCTTTGTTCGCTTTATCTCTGTATACCTTTGATGAGACATCCCACAAATAAGGCCTTTCTATTATGTCATCAATTAAGTCCAAAATAATCTTGCTCCACTCCATTTCTGACTATAAATTTCAGTATAGTGCAGAGAGAACGACACTCGTGCGCGTACCGGTAGCGGTACTGGATTTGTAGCTTATAACAAAAAGAATGAGTGTTGCGGAGTGTTGTAACTATAATCCTGCTTCACGAGAAGCACGTCGTTTGCGTCGTCTGGCTATATGTTGATATGGAAACGGCAAAGAAGTTGCCGAAGCTGTGCCAACATCTCACGAACAACGAATTGACTTGACGTGTTTTCCACTTGGAGCGGAAAACACGCCTACATGTTAAAAGTGTTAACCTCAACATTCTGAGTTAACATGCAAAGTCAATTGGAAGACACAATCACAATATACATGTCAATTGTAACATGTTAAATTTAACATGTTGGTGTTAAATGTTAATCAGTGGAGACCGACCTAAAGGTTTCCACACAAAATTCACTCAGTAATAAACTACTCACTTACTTATCTACACCACACATTTATGTGTGGGAGCTATGAAACAAATCGTAGACAGTTGCCGCAGTCAGAAATAATTATCTGTAATCCTCATATTGATGATGTACAAATTTTATATACCGGTATTGTATGTGTTTATATGCTCAACCATTTACTAATAATATTATATACACAAACTATATTTTGATGTGTAAGTGCCCGCCAGTATGTAATGTCCTGTACAATTCCTATGTATGACCGAGCTCGATAGCTGCAGTCGCTTAAGTGCGGCCAGATCCAGTATTCGGGAGATAGGTGGTTCGAACCCCACCGTCGGTAGCCCTGGAGATGGTTTTCCGTGGTTTCCCATTTCACACCAGGCAAATGCTGGGGCTGTACCTTAATTAAGGCCACGGCCGCTTCCTTCCCAGTCCTAGCCCTTTCCTGTCCCATCGTCACCATAAGACTTATCTGTGTCGGTGCGACGTAAAGCCAATAGCAACAACAATGCCTATGTATGAGCCTGCAGGCTCGTTGGAATTAATTGAATAAATGAATGAATGAATGAATGAATGAATGAATGAATGAATGAATGAATGAATGAATGAATAACAAAGAAATGCAGGAGTGTAAAGTCTTTAGGAATAAAACAAAAGAAGATGGTCTGTTTACAAAATTAATTTAGCGTGATCAAGAAACTGGTTTATTAGTTTAAGTATATCCGAAGAAGGTTCGAATAATAAACAAGAAACACTTGTTGGCATGTGGAATTTTACTAATTGTTTGAATAAGATACGTTGGGAGGAAGAATATTGAGGACATTCGAAAAGTAGATGATGACTATCGCCTTCGGGGTTTCCACATATACAGTAAGGGAGATTAGAGATGTTAAAACGGTATTTATATAAAGGGGTCAGTGCATGATTGAAACGTAATCGTATAATGTTGGTAATATATCGTCGTGTGTATGAGCCTTTTAGATACCAAGGTTTCAATGGAATATTAGGTTGTAATTGGTAATAGAACTGTCCTTTCGTACATGAGGTATGTTATTCTGCCAAGTTTGTAAAGCGTCACCTTTTAGAATAGGAAAATAATCAGTAAGAGGAATCTCAATCTGAAGAGGTTCTGAAGAATAGTTACTTTTTTCTTTCGCGGCAAGATCAGCTTTGTCGTTACTTGGGAGTGCTGAATGTCTTTTTATCCATATTAGTATAAGGTAGATACCCGAACTATCTAATTGATGTAGAAGGTGTTTAACATTATATAAATATCCATTGTACGAATGTATATTGGGACTTAGAGATTGTAGTACGCTTTGGGAGTCTGTAAATATGTTTACTTTTTTGAAGGAATATTGTTGGACATATAATAATGCTTGCCTAATTCCAAAGAGTTCAGCTGTAGAGACAGAGATATTATTTGGGAGATGATACTGAAAACTTGTTAACGTATTTGAGTCAGAAAAGGCCCCGCCTACGCCTCGCTGGGATTTTGATCCATCTGTATAAATGTTCACGTCACATCCGATTGACGAGATTTTGAGCTTCTTATTCGGCGAAGTAAACAACGGGGTATATAGTGAGCGATTAGGGGGCCATATATGGGGAAGTAATAATAATATGGGGCATAAAGTTTAAACTGTTGTAAGGAAAAGAATGCATTGATAACTGAGAAGAACGTAAAACTGAGAAGCGTAGAAAATTCATCTCAACATAAGCTTCCGTTTTTGGAGGGCGTTGGCGATAGTATTCGTGGAGAAATTGCAGCTTCGGTATAAGGGTGGAACGGGATAGGGCGAGATGTTTCAGTATATATTTTTTTTGCAAGCACGAGGCGTCTAATAACAAGGGGACATTCACTTGTTTCGACAAGTAGCGCATTAGTGGGAGTTGTTTTTAGGGCGCCGATGCAATGTCTTAAGGCTTGATGTTGAATTACATTAAGTTGAGATAAGGTGGTTTCAGACTCTGTATCAGTAATATGAGCGCTGTAATCCAAATATGAGCGTATAGTTGTCCGATAGAGCGTTAACGCAATTGAGGGTTCTGCTCCCCACTGACGTCTTGTACCGGTAACTGTTTTTAAAATTTTGAGATAACTATCTGCTTTTCGTCGTAAGGTCTGAATGTGTTGTTTCCAAGTTAGATTACGATCAAGAAGTATGCCTAAATAGGTATGGCGGGTGGTGGTAGGAATACAGAAGCCATCGAAGGAAATAGGACTATTATCAAATGAGCGTTTGTGTGTGAATACCGTTGCAGTGCACTTTGAAATAGAAAGATGAAGGTTGTGTCAGTTGAACCATTTAATATGTCGCTCATGAGAGTTGCTATTGCTTGTCTACATTCATCAATGCTTGTATGTATAACATTGATGACTAAGTCGTCAGCAAAAGCTAAAACTCTATCAAGCGGTGTTATGATCTGTTCTAAGTCACTCATACATAGGGCAAATAATGTTCCACTTAATATTGAACCTTGAGGCAAACCATGCGATGTCTGTCGACTCGGAACATGGTAGTGTGATGATTTAATCGTAAATGTACGATACGAAAATAATTGATGCGGCATAAATAAGAATTTGAAAGGAAATCCCATTGCAGCCAGTTTTTCCCATAGGAGGTGTAACGGTACCGAATCATAGGCACCTTTTATATCAAGAAATATAGCAATAGTGCTATGTTTCCTCCAGTGGGCTAACAGAATATCAAGAAGAAGTATATTAATCGGATCTTGGGTATTACGACCTTTTATGAAGGCATATTAAATTTGGGAAAAAAGAAATTATAGTCAAACAACCATTCCAGTCGTTGTAGTATGATTTTACAAAAGGGTTTGCGTATGCAGGAACTCAATACTATTCCGCGGAAATTCTCGGGGGTATCGGGAAGTTTATGTGTTTTTAGTATGGGTTTTAAATGAAAATCGTTCCATTGAGTGGAGATGCGTGTAGTGTGTACAATTTCATTATAATAATTAAGTAGTAGAAGTTGTGCCTGTGATGGAAGTAGTCGCAGCAATCTGTAAGTTATAGAATCCGAACCAGGGGAAGAACTGTTTGCAGATAACAGCACAGCTCGTAATTCATTTAATTGCATTGGTTGTATTAACGTAGAAAAATAAGAGTGTGTCGCGTAGGAGGGGGACGGGAGTTGAGGTACCGTATAATCTGGAGTGAGGGAATTAAGAAAGGAGCAGAGAATAGGTAGTTGTGATTGATGATGAGAGGCTCTTGTAATCATTCGTATAGCATTCCATAATTGGGTCGCTGGGAGAAGTTAATGATGATATGAATGCTTTCCAGGCATTCTTCTGTTGGGTGACGAATTGAATGCTGTAGCACACATGTTGTATTACTAAACAGCGATGATTACTCTGGTAGTGGACTGTAGTTTGGTTAAGCACGTGAGAAGACCATAGGACCGAGTCATGCATCAATATTACACGTAAATAAAACTTTTATTACAATTAAACAATACAATCAATACTGATCTGCATTTAGGGCAGTCGCCCAGGTGGCAGATTCCCTATCTGTTGCTTTCCTAGCCTTTTCCGAAATGATTTCAAAGAAATTGGAAATTTATTGAACATCTCCCTTGGTAAGTTATTCCAATCCCTAACTCCCCTTCCTATAAATGAATATTTGCCCCAGTTTGTCCTCTTGAATTCCAACTTTATCTTCATATTGTGATCTTTCCTACTTTTATAGACGCCATTCAAACCTATTCGTCTACTAATGTCATTCCACGCCATCTCTCCGCTGACAGCTCGGAACATACCACTTAGTCGAGCAGCTCGTCTTCTTTCTCTCAATTCTTCCCAACCCAAACATTGCAACATTTTTGTAACGCTACTCTTTTCTCGGAAATCACCCAGAACAAATCGAGCTGCTTTTCTTTGGATTTTTTCCAGTTCTTGAATCAGGTAATCCTGGTGAGGGTCCCATACACTGGAACCATACTCTAGTTGGGGTCTTACCAGAGACTTATATGCACTCTCCTTTACATCCTTACTACAACCCCTAAACACCCTCATAACCATGTGCAGAGATCGGTACCCTTTATTTACAATCCCATTTATGTGATTACCCCAGTGAAGATCTTTCCTTATATTAACACCTAGATACTTACAATGATCCCCGAAAGGAACTTTCACCCCATCAACGCAGTAATTAAAACTGAGAGGACTTTTCCTATTTGTGAAACTCACAACCTGACTTTTAGCCCCGTTTATCAACATACCATTGTCTGCTGTCCATCTAACAATATTTTCGATTAACAAACTGCATAGAAATTATTTACACATTAACAATGAACTGAAATGCCTGGATGGCTATTAAGTTAGAGGCCATGTGGCCGCGAATGCTTCTCTAGCCGACATGTTGTCTTGTTCGAGCCTGTCTCTTTTTCTTGCCGGAAAAAAGATGCATTCTGGACACTCAATAGAGACGCGGACAAGAGCGCGCTCTGTATAAATTTTCTAAGAGGACGGAACATTCTCCCCTCTGTTGATTGCATTCAATCAAGACAAAATACAATTTCAATGAAAATAACACTAACATAAAACAAAATGTCATCAGAATACAAATACATAATAATAAATGTTGCACTTAAATGAACGTCAATCACTAATTAACATAGATAAAATGAAACAGAACTGTACACTGGTGTGCAGGCTGATGCATTGTTTTGTTTACAGCTGCACAATGAGAGTTTTTGAATTGTTCATTTGTTAAATGACTGTACAATATAACTACAAATACAACTTTATACACCAATCAACTCACTGACACTGTAAGGAATCATATTGTCATTAAAAAGAAAACACTACTCGATGGTAAGGGGACACAACTTCACTATTGGTCTCTTGAAATTTCCATGAGCAGTTTTTATGGTGACTGCTCGCACAAGTCCATCGAGACCTGGGTGAAGTTCCTCAACCACACCTAGTCTGCACTGAAGCGGGGTAAATTGTCCTACTTGATAACCACCACTGCTCCAAGTTGTATACAAGGTTGCTGGGAGGCCCACTTTGGCCTGTTTTGTAGTTGGGTTAAGTATTCCTTATGCCATCTGGTCCAAAAGTGTTGCACCATTTGCTGCATCCGTTTCCATGCTGAAAGTTTATTGCTGGGTACAAGTGTCAGATTGGTTTCAGGAATGGAATTCAAACTGTTACCAGTAAGAAAATGACCTGGAGTCAAGGGTTGAGGGTCAGTCGGATCTGAGGATAGGACTGTAAGTGGACGAGAATTTAAACAGGCTTCAATTTGTGTGAGCACAGTACTAAGCTCTTCAAATGTTAATGATGAGTTTCCCACAACTCGGTGCAAATGATATTTAACTGACTTGATGCCAGCTTCCCATAATCCTCCAAAATGGGCTGAACGAGGTGGAATGTAATGCCAGTTGATACCCTTGTTTGCCAGATTGCTTACAACTTCCTCTTGATGCTGCGGTGATGCCATGAATTGGTGAAGATCTTTTAATTCTCTATCGGCTCTAATAAACGTAGTAGCATTGTCACTGTAGATATCTGCGGGCTTTCCTCTTCTGGCTATGAAACGGCGAAGTGCGGCTAAGAAGGCATCTGTAGTAAGACTGCTGACTACTTCCAAATGTACAGCCTTTGTCGTGAAGCAAACAAATAGTGCGATGTATGCCTTGATACGGACATTGCTCCTCTTGTTAATTGGGCGAAGTAGAATAGGACCTCCATAATCAATGCCACAAACACTGAATGGACGTGCTGGTTGAACTCTATGCTCAGGATAGTCAGCCATGAGTTGATGACTAGTTACGCCTTTCAATTTGTAACATGTTACGCATTTGTGCACTTGCTGTCTGGCTACATTTCTGCCATACAGAATCCAATAACGTTGACGAAGGGTTGCTAACAACAATGCTGGTCCTGCATGAGCTTGTGGTAAGTGTTCATGTTTGACAATTAGAGTCGTCAGGTGATGTTTTGATGGTAACAGTATTGGATGTTTGGATGAAAACGGAATCGATGCATTCTTCAACCTGCCTCCGACCCTTAGAATATTGTTGTGTAAGAAGGGACATAGGTTCCTTGTCTGGCTCTTCTTAGAGACCACGCCTCCGTTTTTCAGGTCTCCAATCTCTTCTGAGAAGGCTGCATTTTGTGCAATACGAATGCAGACTTCTAATGAATGTTCCAATTCTTCAACATTTAAAGGTCCAATTTTCTTGTCCCTGGCATGCTTAGTGTTATGCAAAAATCTGTAACAATAAGCTATTACTCGTTGCAGTCTTATTAATGATGAGAATTTCTCAATAATAGTTTCAGCTTGTGTCACTACTAATAGTGTGGATGATTGTCGCTGCTCTGCTATGGCGAGCGAATCCTCAACATTGTTGTTCTGCGGCCAATTTAACTCAGAAGTGGACAACCAGGCGGGTCCTGACCAACAAATGGTTGAGTTTTGCAGATCTGCTGGTCTGACGCCTCGAGAAATCAAGTCCGCTGGATTATCTTGTGATGGTACATGATGCCAATCACTAGTGTTCGTTGATTGTTGAATGTGAGCTACCCTATTTGCTACAAAGGTCTTCCAACGTGATGCTGGTGATGCTAACCATGACAGTACGATAGTGGAGTCTGTCCATAAATGTGTTTCATTAATGGCCAAGTTTAAGACTGGCATGGTTTTGTGTACCAACTGAGCTAATAATGCTGCACCGAGAAGTTCCAGACGAGGAAGAGTGACTCGTTTAGCCGGAGCTACGCGCGATTTAGAGCATAGCAGTTTGACTGATACTTCACCCTCCTGATTCACTGACCGAAGGTAGATGCATGCGCCATAAGCTCGCTCGGAAGCGTCTGAAAATCCATGAACTTGAATATTTGCCAAGCCACCCTCAATTAATACGTGGCGTTCTACTTGTATATTGTCAATGTGTGCTAGCTGCATTTGTAATTTTGCCCAGTCTGATGCTAATAGATCTGGCAGTGGGTCGTCCCAGTGAAGTTGATGTAACCATAAGTCCTGCAAAAATATCTTGTATAGTATCACTAATGGGCTGATCAATCCTAATGGGTCAAATATAGATGCTACAACTGACGTAGTGGTGCGTTTAGTAATGTTACTGTTCCCTGGAATGTGTTTGATTCTGTTTGCCACTAAGAATTTGTCTGACGTAGGATGCCATGATAATCCTAAAGCTTGTATGGTGTCATCATTATCAAACTGGAAAGGTAAGTTAATTTCTCTGTCTTCACGTGGAACAGCGGCAAGTATAGCTTGATGATTTGAGCACCATTTCCTGATGGGAAAACCACCTTTATTGAGTAAGGCTATGAGTTCACTTTGCAATTTTAATGCTTCAGCGATGTTGGACGCACCACAGAGGGCATCGTCAACATAAAAATCCCTTTGTAAAACCGTTGATGCCAGTGGAAATGAAGTTGCTTCATCTTCTGCCAATTGTTTGAGGCACTGTGTTGCCAAATATGGAGCTGAAGCTGTACCATACGTGACAGTCAATAGTTCGCAAGTCTTGATAGCTGTTTGTGGCGATTCCCTCCAAATAATTCTTTGCAAGTGCGTGTCATTTTCATGAACCCGAACTTGTCTGTACATTTTCGTGATGTCTCCCGTAAATGCAATGTTGTGTGTCCTGAATCTCAACACAATGGAATAAAGGTCTTGTTGTATAGTAGGCCCTACTAACAATGTATCATTAAGCGACACTCCAGTAGTAGTTTTGGCTGATGCGTCAAAAACTACTCTGACTGATGTAGTTGTGCTTAGTTTAAATACTGCGTGGTGTGGCAAGTAATAATGTTCAGAATCATTTGTTGCATGTAGGCCTACCTCCCTCATGTGAGATAACTGTTCATACTCGGACATGAAGTTTGCATATTGTTCATGCAATACTGGATTTTTCTTGAATTTTGCTTCCAGTTGTTGAAATCTTTGTGTTGCCATATCACGAGAATTCCCCAAGGGTGATCGAGATTCTTTACGAGGTAACCTGACAACGAATCTTCCTTCAGGAGTGCGTGTGGTGTTTTCCTTGAAGTGCTGTAAACACTGTTGTTCATCCTGAGTTTTAGGTTTAGTGTGCAATTCTTCTATTTCCCAAAATTTACGAAGTCGCGTGTCGAGTTGATCTTCCTTTTTGACAAAGAGAGAAGTGACTGTGTTGCATGCAGGATGGCTGTTTGACTGAGGGCATTTACCAGAAATTATCCAACCCAGATGAGTGTCCTGCAATACCGGGTAATCACCTGCACGTTTTTTCCCATCTGTCTTTAAAATGTTTAAGAACATCTCTGCACCAATGATTAAATCTACCTTGCCTGGACTGTAGAATTTAGGATCTGCTAGTGTGATGTCATTAGGTAGGTTCCACGATTTGTAGTCTAACTCCATGGAAGGCATTTCTCCTGTGATGGCAGGAACCACTAAACAATTTATGTTAGTGTTAAAATCTGATGTTGTGGACTGGAGGTGAAAATCCACACTGTGTTTCAGAGTTGATGAAGAATTGTTAATGCCTACAATATAAGTGGTGTCTTCTTTACATTTTAAATTTAGTCTGCTGACAGTGTCTGTAGTAATGAGATGAGTCTGACTGCCGCTGTCCAAGAGTCCTCAAACCTTGCGAAATTTACCACTGTGATCCTTGATTTTGACAATAACTGTGGATAACAACACATATGGTTTGTTTCGAGTACATGGATGTTCATTCTTGGTGGTTGTGTGAACGCTGGCAAATACCACCTTGTTGTTAGAAGTAGTTTCGTTAGTTGTACTAGACTTGTGATTTTCAAGATGTAGTAATGTGTTGTGGGCCTTGTTGCATTTGCGACAGTGACTGGATGTACACTCTGACGTTTTATGTGATGCTCTAAGACAATTTAAACAGAGTTTGTTGTCACGAGCATATTGAATGCGATTTGACACTGTTAACTTGAGAAATGCTTCACATGCAAAAAGTCCTGGTGTATGACCTTGTTTACAGTAAGAGCACTGATTGTTAATGCATGCAACATGTGTATAGGACGACGGTTTTTTCTTGTGTGAGCTTTCTTTACTACCGCGCACCTTGACTTGACTGACAGATGTTTGCATGCTTTCAAGGACTTGGCAGCGATGTTCAATGTAAGATGTTAATTGTTTGAGGGAGGAATTTTTGTTGGCGTTTGCTTCTAGTTCCCAGCCCCTCCTGGTTTCATAATCAAGATGATCAACAATATGTTGTGATAATATTACTTCTTCGAGAGGAGTATCTAATTTCAATGCTTTAAGTGCTTGTAAGTTGCTTGAGAATGTGCCGATGAACTGCCTGAGGTCTTCAGCGGTTTCATTCTCCACTGTTGCAATGTTTAAGATTTCTCTAACATGCTTTGCTGCTATTAGTCTCTTGTTTTGAAACCGATCACATAATAGGTTCCAAGCTACCGTATAGTTTGTTTCAGTAGTTGGAAGGTTCTGAATTAATGCTTTAGCTGAACCTTGAACTGCTCCTAGTAAGTAGTGAAATTTCTGAATGGTTGCTAGACTGGAATTTTCATGCACCAATAGTTTGAAATTATCTTCAAACGACATCCAATCTTCATAGTTACCACTAAACATGGGTAGTTTAATCGCGGGTAATTTGATGTTGATATTTTCATGCGACGAATTGGAAGTGTTACTTCTGGTACTACCGGCATTTTCGTGTTGGTCTGGCGACAATAATACCTGCATTTTTGCCTTCAAACTGTACACAATGTCATCTACTTCATCTCTATCTACCCCATGATCTCGTTTACTATCCTCCACCTCAAGCTGCGATTGAACTAAATCGTATTTGCTTTCTAAATCAATAAGTGCATCATATCTAACCCTAATGTCTGCTAGGTTTTGAGTAGTGTCGTACTTTTCGACGAAAGTTTTGATTTTTGTGATTCCACCTTTCAGATAACCCCGTTGCTTGATCAGCTTTGCGATTTCGTTCTCGTCCATCGTAAAGCACTGGCTCACACAAATGTAAATAATATAAGGAAAAGGTAATTAAAGGGAATCTGACCTTGTAAACTGAAGAGTCCCACGTTGCATTGTATGTTTCTAATCCTGCGGATATTTCACACGCGTTTCACTTTTACCGTGTAATATCGGGCCCGGAAATGGACCAAAATGTTGGGTGACGAATTGAATGCTGTAGCACACATGTTGTATTACTAAACAGCGATGATTACTCTGGTAGTGGACTGTAGTTTGGTTAAGCACGTGATAAGACCATAGGGCCGAGTCATGCATCAATATTACACGTAAATAAAACTTTTATTACAATTAAACATGATTAACAAACTGCATAGAAATTATTTACACATTAACAATGAACTGAAATGCCTGGATGGCTATTAAGTTAGAGGCCATGTGGCCGCGAATGCTTCTCTAGCCGACATGTTGTCTTGTTCGAGCCTGTCTCTTTTTCTTGTCGGAAACCAGATGCATTCTGGACACTCAATAGAGACGCGGACAAGAGCGCGCTCTGTATAAATTTTCTAAGAGGACGGAACATCTTCCTTTTAGCATTAAATATAAGTTTGGTTTTAGCGATATAATTTGCTTGCGTTAATGATTGACGATATGTTTTAAATAAAATCTTGCGTGGTTTGATGAGTTCATGGCACTCTTTATCCCACCAATGTATAATTTGGAAAGGTTGGGGGGAAGATAAAACTATGGTTTTAAAAGGATGATGAGTATTTAGATAATTATTGAGGATTATAAGAATAGTTGAAAATGAAAGTTTATGACTGCTCATTTGTAAATAGATTATTTACGTACGCAATGTATGTATCGTTATTAAAATTTCTAAAAGAACGTATGTTACTGCGTTGTTCTACTAATCGCATCGAGGTTCGTGGTTTACCAATACCGTAAGTAATGATGATTGGGAAATGGTCGCTCGTATGAGTATCTGATAAAGTGTGCCAAGTAATGTTTGGGACGAAAGATGTACGACATAAAGTTAAGTCAACAGCGCTGGAGGGAGACCCCGGGGGGCAGATTCGCGTGGGAGAACCGTCATTAAGGATCGTAAAATTATGCTGTTGAGATGCAAGAAGAAGTTGTGAATCTTTCGGTGTGTCATTTATACTTCCCAATTCTGTATGGTGGCAATTGAGGTCGCCAAACACAATGACATGTGATAAAGAATCGAATTGCGAAAAAAATGAGACCATTGTTTTGTCGAAATATAAATATCAGGGGGACTGTATATATTAACTAAATGTACATCATTATGTATGATACCAACAACATAAGTTTGGGGGATCTGATTGTGGATTGGAAAAGGCAGATAGGAATATAAGTTGTGTATACATATCGCTACGCCAGCAGAGCCGGAGCCATCTTGTCTTACATTATTATATCCCTGGAGAGAAAAGTGGGATTGAGGAGTAAACCATGTTTCTTGAATCATAAGAATATGAGCCAAAGTTTCTAGCATTCCATTGTAAGATGTTTGTCATACACGTCTAGAATGCTGGCTATGTGGTCTCGTAATTTATAAACCACTTGAGTAGATATAAAATGGGATTCGGCGGCCTCCTACTCCTCCTACGGCCCACCTCAGAGGCCTCCGCCTCCCGCGAGAAATTTGAATTTTGACGGGAGATATGAATTTTGGCACGAGATTTGAATTTGTAAACAAAGCCACGTGCTTTTCGACAGCTGCCATGGACAACAACGCATCGCTAACCTCACTGCTGCCATCTTGATGGGCTTAAACCTCATTGCTGCCAACTAAACCTCACTAGCGCGAGATTTGAATTGTAAACAAAGCCACGTGCTTTTTGACAGCTATCTTTAAACAACAAAACATCTCTAACCTCAGTGCTGCTATCTTGACGGTCCTAAACTTCATTGCTGCCAACTAAACCTTACTAGCGCGAGATTCGAATTGGTAAACAAAGCCACGTGATTTTTTGACAACTGTCATCCGCCATCTTGCATCGCAAACCTCAGTGCTGTAATCTTTAGCTACTTACCTTTGAAATGTGGTGGCGGACAATTTGAAAAATTCTACATGCTTTTCTGTCAAGCTGCCATCTTTAATCAACAGAGCACGTGCTGCTATCTTTAGCTACATACCTTTGAAATGTGGTGGCGGTAATTGTTATTCGCAATCTTGCATCGCTTACCTTAGTGTTGCTATCTTTTCGGTACTACCTTTGAAATGTGGTGGCGGCAATTTCCACGTGCTTTTTGACAAGGAGCCATCTTTAATCAACAGAGCATCGTGCTGCCATCTTTATGATACTAAAACTTATTCTTTGACATGCGATGGTCGTGGTGGTGGGAATTTAAATTCTATGTGCTTTTTGACAGCTGTCATCCGCCATCTTTAATCAACAGAGCAGCGTGCTGCTATCTTTATCGTAGTAACAGGCAATTTAAAAAATATTCCTTCAGCTGTCATCCGCCATCTTTAATCAACAGAGCACCGTGCTGCTATCTTTATCGTAGTAGCGGGCAATTCCATATGCAGCTGTAACCATCTTTAATCAACAAAACATCGTGGTGCTACCTTTTTTAACTACATACTTTTGAAATGTGGTTGCGTTGATTTGAAATACTATTAAGCTACTATCTTTAGCTACATACCTTTGAAATGTGGAGGTGGGTAATTTTACAGCGACTATAAACAAAGTGCTAGCTAAATCTACATGTTTGCAACTTTACGCAGGCAATTTGTTAGACGCTATTTTCTTTGTTGACGGTCCCTATCCAACGGATCTGTTTTAGGATTCGAGTTAAAGCATGCAGAAGCAACTACAGGCTTAGTTGAATGCTGCTCAGCACGACTTGCATCTGACATGCCCTTGTTCAAGCAAAACGGAAGTGACAAAGTAAAAATAAATCCCGGACCTGTTACGTCAGGAAGGGAAACCGGCTGTAAAACAATTGTTCGTGATGTATGACACTAGATATTGTGATTTAAAATCCCAGTTCTCGCGTCAAGAAAGGCATCTAACTGTAAAACGGATTCTTGCAATGTAAAATCTCAATCCTAGTGTTAAGAAGGGCATCCTGCTGTAAAATAGATCTTAGCGATTTAAAAACTTGCGTCAGGAAGGGCATCCAGCTATAAAACAGGTTCTTGCGACTTAAAATCCCCAGTCCTAGCTTCAGGAAGTGCATCTGGCTGTAAAACAGGACTAGGAGCGGGGAAGCAGCTAGCCGCTGCCTAGTGCAGTTCGGGAGTTATGTTATGCGAGTAGGTATGTACCAGCACCGGGTTTCGAATAAGCAGAGTCTAGAGTTCCCGAGCAAGAAAAATATCTGGGGGGGGGGTGTTTTCCTGAAACGTTGCATTAGAGTCAGCTTGAAAGCAAACCCACACACAAGCTACATCAAGTCGGCCAGCATATGGACACAGCTGGAATGTGATCCTTCAGCGAGTTTCGCTCAGTACAAAGTTCACTGCTTACCTACAGCCTGCATCAAAAGTAACAGCGGCAGCCTGAGTAGCTCAGAGCCGCTACCCTTCTAACATAACAGGTTCGATCGTGGCATAGTCTGAAGGTGCACAAATACGTCCGCCTCGTTTTACTAGCAGAACTTCTAAATTCCGGCACCTCAGCGTCTCGTGTTGTTCTCACCCTAGCTCAAAGGTCGCAAGAGGTCGCTATCACGCAGGGGATATTGTAGATGTGAGCTTAGCTCAGTGCACGTGGATCGCTTCTACATAAAACTCAGCTCAGAGCCCCGTCTACCTACATGCAGGGGATACCGTAGATGTTGGCTTCCTCCCTTTTTGCTCAGCTCAGCACCCCGTCTACGCTTCCTGAGTTCAGAGGTCGAGGATCACGCGCTGGCCTTCTAACACCATTTTCGATCCGCCAGTATTTAAAGGTGCTTAAATATGTCAGCCTGCAGAACTCCTAAATCCCGACACCTCGGCCTCTCTGAAAACAGCAGGTTCGATCCTGGCTTAGTTTGGTAGTGCTCAAATATGTTAGCTTCGTGTTGGTGGCAGTAATCCTAAAGTCCAGCACCTCGGCGTCTCCAAGTTCGATCCTGGCTTAGTCCGATAGTGCTTAAATACGTCAGCCTCGTTTACTAACAGAACTCCTAAATTCCGGCACCTCGACGTCTCCGAAAACAGCAGGTTCGATCCTGGCTCAGTCTAAATGTACTCGGTAAATTTACAGAGAACTCTCGGTGCATAAACTGTTTGTTACAATTGTAGTGCAGACGTTACAAGTGTAGTGCGCACGTCTGCAGATTGCATAACCCGCCTAGTAAGAAGTCGCATTTTTATTGGGTGTAGTCTGTACGAAGCGCACGCAGTTATCCGTATGTGTTAAGTGTGTGTGCATATACAATTCCCCTACTTTATCGCCTACGTCTAGTGTAAAACAAAAGGTAAGATTAATTCTTTGATGATGATTATTATTATTATTATTATTATATACGATTTCTTTTTTCTTTGTTTTTATAAAATCACCGTCTGTTGTGAACATTATTCCAGTAACCATTCTTCAGTTTGCAGCCTTCAACTTAAAGTAAGCCTAAACTGTTGGTTAGTGTTTGCATTTTTGTTCGAAAGCAACTTCTATGCTAGCTAATA
Source organism: Anabrus simplex (assembly GCF_040414725.1). Taxonomy (NCBI): domain Eukaryota; kingdom Metazoa; phylum Arthropoda; class Insecta; order Orthoptera; family Tettigoniidae; genus Anabrus; species Anabrus simplex. The sequence continues at coordinate 1,804,552,110 of NC_090265.1, forward strand.
AAATCTGCGAGCTGCATGTTTGTAAAGATAGCTAGGCTTCCTGTTAACGAACCAACTTACCTTTTCATATCCTATCATCACTATGTGCGATGCAGGTGCTGTGAATGTAAACATAAGAATGTGCTAACGATACTTTCAGACAGTTAGATGATATTTATAACAAGTTAGCTGTTAACAAACCAAGTAACTTTTGTAGCCCTTTCATATCCTATCATCACAATGTGCGACGCAAATGCTTCTACGCTAGGTAATAAAAATCTTCGAGTTGCATGTATTTTAACTCAGTAAAGATAACTAGGCTTCCTCTTAACAAACCAACCTACACTTTCATATCCCATCATCACTATGTATACAATTCACTGTGGAGAAGGAAAAGGATGGAGAATTAGCTTTCCTGGACGTGCTGGTGAAGAGGAAGAATGATGGATCCCTAGGGCATCAAGTATACCGAAAACCAACACACACAGACCGATATTTAAACAAAAATTCGAATCACCATCCTGGGCAGAAGCGCGCCATGATGAAGACTTTGGTGGATCGCGCCCTTCGTGTCTGTGAACCAGAGTACATCGAGAAGGAACTACGGCATCTTGATTTAGCCTTACAAACCAATGGCTACACGGTACAAGAGGTCAGGAGAGCACTCCACCCCAGAAGTCAGCCAGCGAATAGTAAGCGAGAAGAACCCAGGAAGAAAGGTATCGCTTATTTGCCGTATATACGGGACGTCACTGATCGTATTGGAAGGCTCCTTGAACGTCACGAAGTTAAAACCATTTTTCAGCCGACCCAACAGCTACGAAACATGTTACGTTCTGCCAAAGATCCACGTGACCCTTTAACATCTACTGGGGTCTATAGGATACCGTGCAGCTGTGGAGCTGTTTATATTGGCACGACTGGCAGAAGTGTCAATACTCGCCTGACGGAGCACAAAAGGAATTGTCGCTTGGGACAATACGACAAATCAGCAGTAGCGGAGCATGCACTGCTTGACGGAAATCATGAGATCCGTTACGAGGTAACCTTGGAGAAACTCCACAGATGGAGAGAACACAAAACAGAAATAACGCTGAAAGAATATTCAGAAGAAAGGAGTAAATACAAGGAATTAATCAGAAAGAAGCGACAAGACTTCATTGTAAAGCAAGAGCTGGAGACAATAGCAGTAGCAGAATCAAAACCGTATAGAATACTTGAACCCCACAGAACGAAAGTGAATCCCACTATACCGATAAAAATATGGGAGGAGTATTTTTCAAGTATATATCAAAGGACCCAAATGGCCGTCATACAGACTCGAACCACGCAGCAGGATCCAATCGTGCCAATCACAGTGGAAGAAGTATGGAATGCATTTCAAAGATGTAAACAAGGAAAAGCATCGGGTCCGGACAATCTCACAAACGAGCTTCTAAAAGAATCAGTTTCTCTAACTGTAGTTATATGGACAGCAATATTCAATGAATGCATCGTACAGAGGAAAATCCCTAGGAGGTGTAGGGAATCTACTATCCAGGTGCTATATAAAGGAAAAGGGCCAAAGGACTCACCAGATTCTTATCGTGGGATAGCCCTCGAATGTGCTCCTTTTAAAGTATTTACCAAGTTAATATTAGATCGCATCCTACCACAAGCCATGATGTACATACCAGAATAGCAATATGGATTTACTGCCGGTAGATCAACAATCCAAGCAATTGAGAGGGTACTTAGCATCATATGTGATGCTACAAGCATAACTGGAGGCTTCGTTTACGCTATCTTTGTGGATTATACTAAAGCGTTCGATGGAGTTAATAGAACCATTCTATTTAGGAAACTATCTTTATCTTAGGACCAGGGAATCCACTATTGCACTTATTGGAAGATATACTAAGTTCTAACTAGCTTACGGTTAGTGATAAAGTAGGCCGGTCTGGACTTATAACCCAGACTAATGGCGTACTCCAAGGGGACCCTCTCAGCCCAATGCTTTTTAATCTGTTAACTCACGATGTCATCAGTGAGGTGGCCTCGGAAGATATTGCAATGTTCCTGTACGCTGATGACATGATATTGCTATCAAAAACAGAAAATCCCTGTAACAAGGACTCAATAAGCTACACGAAAGGTCTCTGAGAAATGATATAGAGATAAATACCAGCAAAACAAAAGTTATGAAATTTAGTCGAGGAGGAAATATCTCTACAGAAGATGTCTTTGACTGCGGCAATAACAAACTAGAGCTAGTAAACTCGTATCGTTATTTATGCTTAACCTTGCAAGTAACTGGGAAGACGTTTACTATCAATCAATCAGTCACTACTGATCTGCATTTAGGGCAGTCGCACAGGTGGCAGATTCCCTACCTGTTGTTTTCCTAGCCTTTTCTTAAATGATTTCATATAAATTGGAAAATTATTGAACATCTCCCTTGGTAAGCTATTCCAATCCCTAACTCTCCTTCCTATAAATGAATAGTTGCCCCAATTTGTCCTCTTGAATTCCAACTTTATCTTCATATTGTGATCTTTCCTACTTTTAAAGACACCACTCAAAATCATTTGTCTACTGATGTCACTCCACGCCATCCCCCGCTGACAGCTCGGAACATACCACTGAGTCGAGCAGCTCGTCTCCCCCCTCCCAAATCCTCCCAGCCCAAACCCTGCAACACCCTTGCAACGCCACTCCCCCGCCGGAAACCACCCAGAACAAATCGACCCGCCCTTGTTTGGACCCCCTCCAGTTCCCGAACCAAGCAATCCCGGTGAGGGCCCCGCACTCCAGTTGGGGTCTTTACATCCTTACTACAACCCCCAAACAACCCCAGAACCATACGCAGAGATCTGTACCCCCATCTACAATCCCACCCATGTGATTACCCCAATGAAGATCTTTCCCAATGAAGATGATTCCATTGTTGGGTGCGCTAGCGAGTGGTTGACTGTTCCAAGAGCTCTGTGTTATCTCAGTGATAAAGTAGTTAATAATTGTAGAAATTTGCCAAATTTTGTGTGTGTGTGATACATTTAGCTCCACAAATAATTGTGTTTTGTGTTTATTTGTAGTAATCTGCGATTAGTGGCATTTATTTACAGTTTTCACACTGAGTAGTTCCGTAGGCATTCTCTAGATTACAACTGGTAATTTAGGTCTGCGTGAAAGAAGAAATATATCTTTCTTTTTAATAGTATTATTAAAATATCAATAGGTTTGTTGATAAAATACGGTACTTACAAAGACGGGATATTAAAAAGAGTCGTAACTTCGGCAGCGGTTATAGTCTATTAGTGCAGGCATTTGGCAGGGCATTTCAAATAGCAGTTCAACGGTCCCATTTCACGAAGGTAATAACTTCTTTTAATAACGCGATACTGTTGTAAATTTTGTTTAAAGAAAGAATTTCAACAGAATAGACAGTATTTCACTGGCGACACATAGAGGAACGTTGCACTGCAGCGATCAAATCCATATTTGAAATAAAGAGCATTGAGAAACTATCAGTAAGATCCGCCCTCATTCTCTTTAACATTAAGATAGCTCCAATAGCCTGCTATGCCATCAGCAAAATATGGACGCACCTCACTATGGCCAACCTGGGGAGACTGGAAGCTGTGAAACCCACCTACTTGAAAAGAGCATTACGGCTACACAGAACAGTTCGGACACGGTTAGTGGACAAACTGGTAGACACGGACTTTTTCATAAGGGAGATAATGATAAGCAATAATCTAGAATCCACCCCAGCATATGAAGCCCACATGGAACAAAGACAGCAAAAGCTTGCAGCAATAGATCCAGACTTCTATGAAACTCCAGCAATGAACACAGATGTATGGAAAGAGTCCAACTTTGAACTCCGACATGTTTGTCACCAACGAGGTTACCATCATGCTTCAACCCAGTGTTCCTGTACGCTCTGCGGCTTGTATTGCCCTGAGTACCACTTGATCGATTGTAAGGAGAGGATAAATTGCCTGAATTTCTATGCAAACGATGATAACTTTCAAGAGACCTTATAACCATTATTTGTTAAAAGTACACAGTGTGTTTAATAAATCTATTCAACTACCTTATATTCTTTCTTCCTCAACCCCAGTGCAGGCTTCCTTGTAATGACTGGAACGTTATTAATCATTACACATTTTTCTTCACTATAGGTAATCGATTCAAGGAACTGGAACTTATTCCTTAAAACAATACCTAGGGCTATGACCCCATCATGATTAGTTTTAGGCCTAATCTTTCAACTCCTCGCAATTACTTCCGACCATGTCTCAGTTTGCACTTTAGTCACACCAATTTAACTAAGTCTACTACGTTTAATACTTTCTTTGAAATCATTTAGGAAAAGGCTAGGAAAGCAACGGATAGGGAATCTGCGACCTGGGCGACTGCGCTAAATGCACATTAGTATTCATTCATTCATTCATTCATTCATTCATTCATTCATTCATTCATTCATTCTTTCATTCATTCATTCATTCATTCATTCTTTCTTTCTTTCAAAGTTTTGTCCTTAACATTAGAATAATTTTATCCCTTGAGGCCAGTCCGGATAATAAATTAACACAGTCAACACACTTTCCCGCTTCCGCATGCACGATGCGTGCGTAACATACACAAACACTTCGCGAAATGACTTATGGCATGGTCCAGTTCCTCAGTCATTACATGTTCATGTAGGCGTACATCATTTGTTCCCCCCATTTTCACGAGCACATCTTTCTCTCCTAACTTTTCTGTCTTACTTTCAATTTTTCACAATTTCCGTTAAAGGCTCATTCGGTTTAATAATAATTGCACTTCGTTACCTGGGCCTAATTTGGAACGAAGGATTCCATTACATTCCCGACCGTGACTGTCGCTCGTTCGGTAGCCTTGTTTCCCATCCTTTCGCCACCGTCGTCGTCCCAGTTGTCTTCTTCTCTTCTCTTATCTTCTAAAATACACTGACTGACAGAGCAAATGCAACACCAAGGAGTGGTTCGAAAGGGATGAAAGTTGGGGAAAAAACAGAGACGGCACGGACGAATAATTGATGTTTATTTCAAACCGATATGCAGGTTACACAATGCGCACGGCATCGACTCAGTAGGATGTAGGACCACCGCGAGCGGCGATGCATGCAGAAACACGTCGAGGTACAGAGTCAATAAGAGTGCGGATGGTGTCCTGAGGGATGGTTCTTCATTCTCTGTCAACCATTTGCCACAGTTGGTCGTCCGTACGAGGCTGGGGCAGAGTTTGCAAACGGCGTCCAATGAGATCCCACACGTGTTCGATTGGTGAGAGATCCGGAGAGTACGCTGGCCACGGAAGCATCTGTACACCTCGTAGAGCCTGTTGGGAGATGCGAGCAGTGTGTGGGCGGGCATTATCCTGCTGAAACAGAGCATTGGGCAGCCCCTGAAGGTACGGGAGTGCCACCGGCCGCAGCACATGCTGCACGTAGCGGTGGGCATTTAACGTGCCTTGAATACGCACTAGAGGTGACGTGGAATCATACGCAATAGCGCCCCAAACCATGATGCCGTGTTGTCTAGCGGTAGGGCGCTCCACAGTTACTGCCGGATTTGACCTTTCTCCACGCCGACGCCACACTCGTCTACGGTGACTATCACTGACAGAACAGAAGCGTGACTCATCGGAGAACACGACGTTCCGCCATTCCCTCATCCAAGTCGCTCTAGCCCGGCACCATGCCAGGCGTGCACGTCTATGCTGTGGAGTCAATGGTAGTCTTCTGAGCGGACGGCGGGAGTGCAGGCCTCATTCAACCAATCGACGGGAAATTGTTCTGGTCGATATTGGATCAGCCAGGGTGTCTTGCACATGCTGAAGAATGGCGGTTGACGTGGCGTGCGGGGCTGCCACCGCTTGGCGGCGGATGCGCCGATCCTCGCGTGCTGACGTCACTCGGGCTGCGCCTGGACCCCTCGCACGTGCCACATGTCCCTGCGCCAACCATCTTCGCCACAGGCGCTGCACCGTGGACACATCCCTATGGGTATCGGCTGCGATTTGACGAAGCGACCAACCTGCCCTTCTCAGCCCGATCACCATACCCCTCGTAAAGTCGTCTGTCTGCTGGAAATTCCTCCGTTGACGGCGGCCTGGCATTCTTAGCTATACACGTGTCCTGTGGCACACGACAACACGTTCTACAATGACTGTCGGCTGAGAAATCACGGTACGAAGTGGGCCACTCGCCAACGCCGTGTCCCATTTATCGTTCGCTACGTGCGCAGCACAGCGGCGCATTTCACATTATGAGCATACCTCAGTGACGTCAGTCTACCCTGCAATTGGCATAAAGTTCTGACCACTCCTTCTTGGTGTTGCATTTGCTCTGTCAGTCAGTGTATATAGTTCGGTATTTGTTCACTAAGGAGGACGAATCTGTTCGAAAGTTTAACTGGATTTGTATCCACTGTAGCTTAAGTCGCAAGCGTGTTTTATCCACTTAACCTAGGCCTAAATTCGATCTCCCTTCGAAGTTCACCAACCTATTGTGTATGATCGTCGTCCATTGCCTTCAGTCGAACGATTTCCATTTGTGCAGCGCTTAAGTCCTCTTCCATTACCTTCATTACCGCTGCTTTATTTATACACTCGATTCGCAATTCGTGACACACTGTACATCCAGCACACAGTGTTTACACTATAAATACCATCTAGAACAAACTGCACTGTACATCATATCTCAGACGCTTTTTGTTCTAACTGCACTTATTTCCACTCATTTTACAAAAAAGTGAAGGACCAGCGCACTCCCGTGTACATGTTTCCCCCGCCTTCTTGATTGTCACGCAGCAGGAAAAGCTTTCTGGACAGCAGTAAAGAATCTTAGGAAGGGACGAGAAAAGGAAATGAAGAGTGTTTTAGGTAATTCAGGCGAACTCATAATAGATTGCAGGGAATCACTGGACACATTGAGAGAATATTTTGAAAATCTCAACGTAAAAGTAAACCTTCCTGTTCGTGTCGCAAACAACCAAGCTCATGGGGAGGAAGAAAATGATGTTGATGAAATTACGCTTGATGAAGTGGAAAGGATGGTAAATAAAATCCACTCTCATAAACCAGCAGGAATAGATGAAATTAGACCTGAAATGGTGAAGTATAGTGGAAAGGCAGGGATGAAATGGCTTCATAGAGTAGTAAGATTAGCATGGAGTGTTGGTAAGGTACCTTCAGATTGGACAAAGGCAGTAATTGCACCTACCTATAAGCAAGGGAACTGGAAGGACTGCAACAACTATCGAGGTATTTCATTGATTACTATACCAGGGAAAGTATTCACTACTATCTTGGAAGGGAGGTTACGATCAGTCGTTGCGAGGAAGTTGGTTGAAAACCAGTGTAGTTTCAGACCACAGGGGGACTGTGAGGATCAGATATTCAGTATGCGCCAGGTAACTGAAAAATGTTACTAGAGGAACAGACAGTTATGTTTCGTAGATGTAGAGAAGGCATATGACAGGGTACCGACGGAAAAGATGTTCGCCATATTGGCGGACTATGGAATTAAGGGTAGATTATTATTAAAAGGCATTTATGTTGACAATTGGGCTTGAGTGAGAATTGATGGTAGAATGAGTTCTTGGTTCAGGGTACTTACAGGGGTTAGACAAGGCTGTAAACTTTCACCTTCGCTGTTTGTTAAGTACATGGATCATCTACTTCAAGGTATAAAGTGGCAAGGAGGGATTCAGTTATGTGGAAATGTAGTAAGCAGTTTGGCCTATGCTGAAGACTTAGTCTTAATGGCAGACTGTGCCGAAAACCTGCAGTCTAATATCCTGGAACTTAAAAATATGTGCAATGAGTATGGCATGAAAATTAGCCTTTCCAAGACTAAATTGCTGTCAGTAGGCAAGAAATTCTACAGAATTAAATGTCAGATTCGTGATACAAAGCTAGAACAGGTAGATAATATTAAGTATTTATGCTGTGTTCTCCTAGGATGGTAATATATTGAGACTGGATTAAGGTGCAGTAAAGCTATTGCAGTGAGCTCGCAGTTGCGATCAACAGTATTCTGTAAGAAGGAAGTCAGCCGCTGGACGAAACTATCTTTACATCGGTCTGTTTCCAGACCAACTTTGATTTTCGGGAGCGAAAGCTGGGTGGACTCGGGATATCTTATTCATAAGTTAGAAGTAACAGACATGACGGTAGCAAGAATGATTGCTGGTAAAAACAGGTGGGAACAACGGCAAGTTGATTTGGATCCAACAACTCAACAAAGCGGATGCTTTCAAAATCGCCAAACCCTATTTCCATTTGCATAATTAAGGTGTCACCACCAAACAAAACACACGTACAACCAAAAAGGTCATTGTAGAGCTGGGAACGGAGCAGTTGCTCCTATGATTGCAATCGGTAGTGCGAGTGCAGCGCTCCCTCCGGTATTCTCCGGTAGTAAACTGTTACTTCGAAACCAATCGATGTTTTCGGTGGGCGAACGGAGGGCGAGCGGAGGACAGAGGAACAATACTGAATGTGTACTACTTGGCATTTCCAGTAGTGGAGCGCAACGGACGTGGTAGCGACGTTAGTGTGAAGAAGGCGAACATATACATTCTCATTGATCGTTAGTGTTATATCCGATAAAAGTCCATATTTCCTTTGAACTATGAACAGTGTTGTCCAGCCCCGCGGTGTACGGAGCAACGCGTCTGCCTGTCACTCGGCGGCCCCGGGTTCGATTCACAGCCGGGTCAGGGTTTTTTAAATTGTAATGATTAATATCCCTGGCCTGGGGACTGGGTGTTTTTGATGTCCTTAATCTTCCTTTCCTCACACACAACATTCCACACTACCGCCATTCCAATTACACGCAGGTTCATACAATATGGTTCCAGTAGGAGCAAAAGGGCCACATGGATGGACGCCGCGAACAAATAGCGTTTTAAAGAAAATGACCAGTGTTGAAAAACAAAACGAGAAGCGGGACTCGAACCAGCGATTACGGAGCTTGAACACTAACCACTCGGCCACAGCCGTTTCGTGTTCGTGACCCCAACGCTACGGTACATATTCGACGCGAAAATTTCTCTTGCGATTTTCTCGATAGTAGTACGCCTTACTACTTGCACATTATATTGTCCTAATGTGCACAAAGTTTGAAGGTAGTCCGTGATCCGAACGTCGTGGCCTCCCCTTGTAAGTGTATTGTACCTGTATTCAGTATGTGCTTATTAAATATGCGTCTATATTTCCTCTGCTTGTTGTGTTTTGCAGATAATGCAAAGTATATTACAAAATAATTTGGTATTAGTTTGATATTTAATCCCATGTTTAGATGCTATTCATGTTTTAGAATATTTAAAGGAATTTAATAAATTTTTACAGAAATTTGTTCCACAAATGCCACGAAGACCGTCTGTTGCATGGCATTTCTTTGAAATTACTGATGATAAACATCACCAAATTTGCATCAGCATTTACGCGACGGGTGGTAGTGCATCAAGAGGCATCACAAGGATGAAATGAGCAGATCGGCTTCAGCAGCAGAAAACAACATTGCTGTATTAAGCGAGACAGTTATCTTGTGAGAAAAGGGCATTGAATAGACGGGTGAAATACCTTTACGTTGTCATACCAATAACGCGTTTAAAAGTGCCGCTACATTACATTCACTCCGTAGTTTACTCGGTACAACCGGGTGATGACGTCACAACAGCTGCTCCACTAGCCAGCGCTCTACCGTCTGAACTACTCAGCCCGGTACAGCACATCAGTTCTTTCTCTTCAGTAATAAATGAGCTACGAGTATAATTTATGTAAGAGCATCGTATATAGCACCTGTTCACATGCAATGGAATATAATTATTACTTAAACATTTTGACTATTATAATATTGTAAATGCATTTGTAAGGGCACAATATATTGCAATATTCAGTCTACATTATTCTATCCACCTGCACCTATTGCAAACTGAATTTCTTCTTCTTCTCCTTCTTCTTTTATTTTTTTACCCTCCAGAGTCGGTTTTTCCCTCGGACTCAGCGAGGGATCCCACTTCTACCGCCTGGAGCTTCAGACGCTGGGTCGGGGGATACAACTGGGGAGGATGCTCAGTACCTCAGCAGGCGGCCTCACCTGCTATGCTGAACAGGGGCCTTGCGGGGGGATGGGGAGATTGGAAGGGATAGACAAAGAAGAGGGAAGGAAGCGGCCGTGGCCTTAAGTTTGGTACCATCCGGGCATTTGCCTGGAGGAGAACTGGGAAACCACGGAAAACCACGTCCAGGATGGCTGAGGGGGGAAGCGAACCCACCTCTACTCAGTTGACTTCCCGAGGCTGAGTGGACCGCGTTCCAGCCCTCGTACCCCTTTTCAAATTTCGTGGCAGAGCCAGGAATCGAACCCGGGCCTCCGGGGGTGGCAGCTAATCACACTAACCACTACACCACAGAGGCGGACGCAAACTGAATTTCAACAGATCAAAATCGGTTATTCATAGCGTAACAAATAGGATGAGGCAATATTGAAACGACTGCAGCATTTGAATGACAAACGTAGAAAACTCATGCACCCGTGGACTTAGTACTGAAACCTAAATTGTAATTCCACCCAAGATCACCGGCACTACATTGCCCACATTAAAGCATCGAATTTTCCGCCAGTGAATTCAATCGGAGGATTACCGGACGTCTCCAGAGGAAGAGAGAAAACAGTTGCTCAGCTCCGCTCCTACCGTTCTCAGCTCTAGCCAGTCTCTCTTCGTCTTAGCTATGTCATGTTCCACAGTTTCATCTGAGATTACATCGGTTCGTCAATGGACGTAGAGCTGGGAAACGGAGCAGTTGCTCCTATGATTGCAATCGGTAGTGCGAGTGCAGCGCTCCTTCCGATATTCTCTGGTAGTAAACTGTTGCTTGGAAACCAATCGGTGTTTTCGGTGGGTGAGCGGAGGACGGAGCAACAGTACTGAATATGTGCTAGCTTGCAGTTCCAGCAGTGGTGCGCAACGGATGTGCTTTATAAGGATGATGAAGGCGAATACACATTCTCATTTATCGTTCGTGTTTCATTTGTCGATTACTGTTGTAACAATTTGCTTTACGTCTTATGGCGACCATGTGAAAGGAGAGCAATTTCTAGGCGTGAAAATGGAAAACGACGTGAAACCATCTTCAGAGCTTCCGACAGTGGGATTTGAACCCACTTTCATCCGGGAGATAGTGGGTTCGAATCCCACTGTCGGCAGCTCTTAAGATAGTTTTCCGTGGTTTCCAACTTCTCCAGGCAAATTCCGGGATGATATCTAAGTGAAAGCCACGGCCGCTTCCTTCCCACTCCGAGGCCTTCCCTATCCCATCGTCGCCAAATGACCTATCTGTGGCAGTGCGACGTAAAACAAAACAAAAAACGTATCCCCGACCCAAAGTCTCACACTCCAGTACACTGTCCTTGAAGCGGTATAGGTGGGATCCCTCTCTGCGTCCGAGGCAACACTCAAACCTGGAGGGTAAACTGATAGAAAGATTATTATTATTATTATTATTATTATTATTATTATTATTATTATTATTATTATTATTATTATTATTATTATTGTACTCCCATAACCACATTTGTGGTTTTGTGCGAAGCTCAGATGCCGGAATTTTGTCCCACAGGAGTTCTTTCATGTGTCGGTACACCTGCCGACATGAGACTCTCGTATGTGACCACCTTCAAGTACCGCCGAGCAAAGTCGGAATTGAAACCGCAAGCTTGAGCTCAGAAGGCTATACCGTCTGAACTACTCAGCCCGGTACAGCATATAACTAGTTTCAAACAGTTCGTACTCTTCAGTAAAAATTGAAATGACTCTTAGTGCCGGGAGTGTCCGAGGACAAGTTCGGCTTACCAGATGCAGGTCTTTTCATTTGATGCCCGTAGGTGACCTGCGCGTTGTTATGAGGATGAAATGATGATGAAGACGACACATACACCCAGCTCCAGTGCCAGAGAAATTAACCAATTAAGGTTAAAATTCCAGACCCTGCCGGGAATCGAACCGGGACCCCTGTGACCAAAGGCCAGCGCGCTAACCATGTAGCCATGGAGTGGGACGTACTCTTCCGTAATAAATGAGCTACGAGTATAATTAATGGAAGAGCATCGTATATTGTACATGTTTACATGCAATGGATTATAATTATTACGGTACTTAAACATTTTTACTATTAATAATATTGTAACGGTATAACATATGCCAATATTCTATCGACCTGTACCTGTTGCGAACTGAATGTCAGCTGATCAAAATCTGTTATTCATAGCGTAACAAATAATGCGGCGATCTTGAAACGACTACAGCGTTTGAGGGGAACACATGCATCTGTGGAATTAGTAATGAAATCTAAATTGTAATTCCTCCTACGATCACCGTTACTACATTGCCCACATTCAAGCATTTGAATTTTCCGCCAGTGGATTCAATCGGAGGACTACCCGAGGTCTCCGGAGGATGAGCGAAAACAACTGCTCCGCTCCGCTCCTACCGTTCCCACCTCTAGGTCTTTGCTTTCGGAACAGGCTGTTAACCACGATTATCGTGCATACCAAGAAAATTGAAATTTTCTCGCTACTTTACCGTCAAAATACTTAATATCCAAATTAGGCATACCGTACATCTTTTGTATTTGGCTTCACTCTTCTCTTCGTAAGTCTAAGAGAGAACGGTTTACGGTTTTAAGAGTTCAAAAGACTCGTTAATTTCCCGAAGGGGCCTACATCACATATCATTTCAACCGGATGATGTCAGTCTCGTTTTACGCAACTAACAGTCCATGTCTAAATTGGCAAAAATAAAGCCAATAATGCACGGATTGCCTACTAATTCAAAAGAAAGAAAAACACACACTTAACAATAGGGTACCGCTACTTCGCGCTGGGAGTTACTACGCTCTCAAATAGCACAGGAGGCTTGCCTCTCTGGGGTCTTGAGAGGAGTGCGGGCGGTAAACCTATCTTCACTCAACCGCCCCGTGCCAGTCGCCAAGCTGACTGAAGGGAAACAAAACAAAAAGTCCCGGGTGAGACAACTTACAGACTGCCTCCCTGTCAGAGCAAGTAGTCTGCTGTCGCCATCTAGCGGGGCGATCAGCGAAGCACATCATCTGCTGTCATCATGTAGCACATATTAAAGAGATTATTGTTGATTTAATACAATAACAACAGCAGGTACATTTGTTACGAGATTTATGTTTAATCGTATTTCTTAGGGTAAGCATTGTCTCAAATGACTCCAAGTAGTTTCGCCACTAGTTTTTATATGTATATTTTACCATTTTCATCAATCGAAGGTAGCATTACTTAATCTGTAGATTGAAAATCAAGCAAATTGAGAATCCTACGACAGTAAAGCCTGTTGTAGAGGGAGAATTATCAACGTATTTACAACTAATGGAATATTGTCGTTTATCAAACAATACCGCGTAAGGTGCTCCGGGGTTTCTGGGCCCAGCGGGTAATTGGACTAGGGGCTATTCATATCCATATTTGTCGGAATTGCAATATTATTCGGTTGGCACACCTTCATCTTCTTTGTTTACCTCTAGAACAATAGTCATTACTTCAATTGGAGCCACTTTGTAGTTCTAAGAGGATCCATAATTTTAATGAGTATTTTTCAGAAATAAGGTCGGGTTTTCAAACGTTTTACGGGCTTCCACACTTTTTAGTAAATACCTGTTTCTTTATTACCAGTTAGTCATGAACATAATGAATGGTTTTATCTATGAATATGATAATAACCACTCCTGAGCTTGTGGTTTGTCTGGCAGCACTGGAGTAACTGAGTCCCCCGGACCCAATTATCCCAATAATGTATAAGAACTACCATGTAGCCTAATACGTTCTTGCTTTGGTAAAACCTTGTTATATCAAGTCCGGTATTGTTGTCAAGACTTCTTGTTCCGTACAAGACATTTCATCAAGTCTAGTGAAAAACTAAATAAGCAAGATAAGAGAATATTCCTGAGAAAAAAGGAAAGAAAGGAAAAGGAAAATCGAAATCACAAGAAGTTCATTACCGCTACGAATCAAAATCAAATCAAATCAAAATCTCTTTATTTGCAAATAAGGTGTCTACCTCGGTGGCAAATGGTTCACTAAAATACATTATTGTCAAGTACTAAATATTAAATTAACAAGAGAATAAAATTTTCCTATAATACATACATACATACATACATACATACATACATACATACATACATACATACATACATACATACATACATACATACATACTGCCCCATTTATGCCGGGCTCAGCTCGCCGGAGAGCGAGGGTCTCAGAGGTGAACCGTTCGCTATCGGCTGTGCAGAAATTTTTAAAGGCAGGGATAGATGAAGGACTAGCGACAAATGAAAGGAGACTAAAATAAGTTTACACATTTATTAAACTAACACTCTTTTAAAGAAAACAATTAAATTTACCAAATCTGGGTTTGATTCTTGAAAAACATCTTCTCTCGTGCTATCATTCATGAGGGATCTCGCTCAAATAAATTTTCAATGATTGTTCTTTTCTGCAATAATAAATATAGAAATCATTAATTTACTGTAAAATTGATAAAAAAACAAAATAATATCTGATATCCTTCTCCTATGATGATAATCCAATTATTTAAATTAAATATATTCCCTTCTGGATTTCACTTATTTTCAAGAAAATGATTATTTTCTCCTCCTTATTTATATTATTGAAAATTATCTAATTCATTAATTTATGATTAGCAAGTCTTCCTTAGACTTTCCTTTCAACAATTACTTCATTTTCATAATTTTTGGATTGAATAAACTTCTTATAATAAATTCTACTTGAACTTATATCATCCTAACTTTTGCTCAATTTTATGCAGAAAGTGACTGTACAATATCTAACAATTAAATCTCGTGACATCAGTCCACGGACGTTGCCTTCTCTTATTCACTTTGACTTAGTAAATTAGGCCCTAATCTACTTTAAATTACGATAAAATCTTCTAAAGATTCAAAATTGATCCAATTACGGACACGCGAAATAATACAAGTCGGTCAAAACTTTGACGCACATAATGAAAATTACCATCACAAATTCGTACATGAAATATTCAAAAAAACACAGATTAGGGTCAAATCTCACATCACACATTCACACAGGGGTACACGTCATTATTATAATATTATTTACACGAACACTAACCCATTATTATTAATTTTAGGATTTAATGCAAATTAGGGAAATCATTCTCTAGATGACACTATCACACACATCCCAGGTATCAATTCAGAATGTGATAGAATTAAGGTTATCACTTATACAAAGAAATTAACTATACAACGATGTTCAAGGAGTATTTTAAACAGAAATCATCCTAATTTAGCGAGTAGAATAATTATAACACAGGTCAAAATAATAGAATACGCGCTTACGGTACATGAGTTGCGGCATTTATTTTTATTCATCATAATGTCGTGGCTCTCAATTATTCTGCACTGAAGCTCGAAGAAATCATGTCCAGTGACACATCTCTTCCCAAAATTGACTCTAATGGGTGCATAAATTATTACTCAAAATATAATGCCCATCTGCAAGTCATACTCAAATTCATAGCGCAGAAATATACCTATAATTCGTCGATACTCCGTCCGGAGAATTTGCCATGTCTCAGGCTTACTTTACCTCAAGTGAGCACACGATAATACTTCCCAAAATAACTAACATTAAACTCATGACCTTATTCAATCATTTTAGCCCGTAATTAGCTTTAATTATTTTTATTCATTATTATTATTATTATTATATTCCTGACCGTGCATAATCTCATTCGCAAAGTTGTCGTGTGAAGTTATTCGGATGACTCTAAATAAATTCGAACCCACAAACATGTTGTACAATCGTAGAATGAAATTCTACACGAAGAAAAACACTAAAATACTGTCCTAATTTGTTTCAAATAATTTTCAAATTATTTCAAAACCAATCAAAATTAACGCGGGGTTCATTTAAATTTTATCTCTCCTGTCTTCTAAATTCTTAGGACAGTTAAGGTCTCTCTCGATGACTCACACTCATTTCTAACTAATAGAGCAAACACACACTCATTCCAAGGTTCTAACTACCTCTCACCAAAGAAAGAAGAATGAAAAGTCAAACTACTGCAAAACTAATAGAAATCTAAATGAATAAGTAAGGCTACGCTTACAAATATTTACAAAGATAGAAAGAAATTGAATTCTTAAAGAATACTCATGTGACTGGTGTGAACTGGATTGTGGCTGATGACCTAGCACGTGGTCACATCACCTTCCATCGAACGAAGTCTCGCCCATGTCCGATGCCTTACATGTTTAGTGACTCATGGAGGCGCTGACGATGTACAGGAACTTGCAGTATTCTTCGCGGAACTGGATAACCATCTTGCAGTAAACTCGAACTCAGGACCTTTCTTCTTCCAAGTTCTTGTAGAAAGCTGAAACTAACAAAGAGTCTTAGAAATAGCCCAGGATTCACTCTCGATGCTTTATAATTTGGCTGAAGACACTTATCTTAGGACAACCCTAAATAAACCGTAGTGAATTTTTCGAGTGTCTGAATTGCTGTTTATACAGTGCTCGATGCTTTCTCCAATGTAAAGTCTTCCGATGAAGCAAACGACGTCCAGTCTCTTCGGTTGCTGCAGTCAGAGTAATGCTCAAATTTAGCGTTCATAAGTATAAAACCCTCTACAAAATTTTCTTCTGGAATTACCATTAATTTCCTGTCGTAAGACATAGGTGTGTCTCTTAATTACATCTAATTGGTGGATTTGTTGAATTCCTATGAAGCTTGTCACTTTTATTGGCTGCTCCAGTTTTACGTCACTTGACTTTCCATTTATTGATCGATTGAGATCAGGCTGCTCGCCGGGTCACGTGGTACGCACACATGTGTCTGAAGGCCACATAACAGGAACTACACCCTGCTCCTTCGTTCTCTCTAGGTCGGGAAAAACAGGTTCGCGAAGTGACTAGCTCGCACTGGCACGAAATACAGAATCTCACCCTCTTGTCGATTAAAATAATGTCCCAACACGCTGATGAAATAAATCATTTTCTTTCTAATAAATTATTACCACTTTTGAAGGGGACATATTTCTCCCTTGGTTAAATAATGATTCGATCTGAAGATGGAATCATTATTACAGGAAATCTCCAATTAACATGTTCCCTGAAAATTTAGGTGGTAATCATGTGTCACTTCCATTTAGGGTTCTGTTCCAGCACGAAGCCTCGCGTTGTCTGCCTCGAGTGCAGCACCAAGCCGTCGAAGTTGATCCATTACCTTCTCTTGCAATTCACGGCATTCTTCACAAATCTCATCTTGTAAATTTACTTGGGTCGAAACATGGTGGTAGTTTGGATCTTCATCTATATCTCGCGGTGTTTCTTCTTCTATTATGAGATTGATATGACGACCATCTACAGGTTTAGACGAATAATAACTTTTTAGATTCTGGGCGTTATGAATACCTTCATAATTTTTATCTAGACTTTGGATTCTGTACGCGTTATTCCCATAAACTTTTATAATTTTATAAGGACCTATAAAAAGTGGTGCAAATTTGGCGTAATATTTGCTGGTTGTTTCTGACGTAGCTGGCTTTTTCAAAAGAACATACTCATTGAGTTTGAGGGGTCGGCAAAACCTTTTATCCTTCACTCTGCGTTGTCTCCGCTCAGCTTGTTCGCGCAATGAAGTGGCGGCTTTCCGAGTGTTTTCTTCCAGCGTAGGCTTCAGATTACCGGGGCATTGGACAATATCGTCCCAAGGTCGATGCGGTTGTCGGTCGAAGTGAAGAGTAACAGGAATCTGTGACGTAGCTTCGTGTACTGTATTGTTCAAACATTCCATCATAATGGGTAGAACATCAATCCAAAGCCAGTGTGCATTTCCACAAAATATTCTGCAGAATTTAGATAATTCTTGCATCACTCTCTCTGCTGGGTTACTAGATGGATGTCGGATCGAGTTTAATATGTGTTTAATCCCAAGCTGTTCCATGGCTTCACGAAATTCAGCAGATGTGAACTGCGATCCGTGGTCAGTGAGAAGTGCTTTAGGCTTGCCCATATGCGGAATTAAATTACGGGTGATTCGTCTAATGACAGATTTTGAGTTGGCCTTTTGAATTGGGTACAAAGTCACATATTTTGAGAATACGTCAATGGTGACGACAACATGCCGGTTACCTCTCTTTGATGTAGGAACGGGACCGAACAAATACATTGCGTACAGCTGTTTAGGCTCGGAAGGTATGATTGGAATAGGATTATGTTGCAATAAATGTGAGCTCGGCTTTACCCTCTGGCATGTGTCACAGGTTCGAACTATGTTCCTTACTATTGATCTTTGTTTGTCCCATATACATTTTTCTTGGATGGTAGCCAGTGTTTTATCGATACCACCATGTCCAGTAATTCGATGTGCATGCCAAATCAAAGGTTCAAATAATTTCGAAGGTACAACAATTCTCAATTTCGATTTTTCCGGATCCACAAATTTAAATAGAATGTTATCTGAATACTGGTATCGGGATGCTCTTCTTCTTATTCTACGGTATCCAGGATCTCTAGGTTTAATTTTACCCTCTAGGAAATCAATGATAGGTCTTAAGTCACTGTCTCTTTTTTGAGCTTGCCGTATATATCGGAGTTTTCTTAAGAATTCATGATCCTCAGGAACTAGTTCAAGTTGGTTGATTTCCAGTACTTCCTCATTAGGATTACGGCTCAGACAGTCGGCCAGTAAATTACTCTTCCCAGAACAATGTTCCAATTGAATGTTGAATTGTTGCACAAACATTGTCCATCGAAATACTCGTTCTGATGCCATAGTAGCCTTTAGCATGAAGGTTAAAGCTTTATGATCTGTTCTAATAATGAACGGATATCCGTAGATGATTTTCTGCCAATATTTCAATGCAAATACTATGGATAACATTTCTATTTCGGTTACGGAATAATGTTTTTCATGATTTCGTAATTTCCGACTAACGAAGGCTAGGTAAGTTTTTATTTTCCGGCTCCTCTCCGTCTTCCTGGAATAATACAGCCCCAATTCCGATTCCAGATGCATCCGTTTGTATTATAAAGGGTTTTCCAAAATCAGGATATCCTAGCTTAATGTAATTCAACAGCATCTCTTTGGTCTTGGTAAATGCCAGGTCACACTCTTCGTTCCATTTCCACCTGTTACCTTTTTTTAATAGATCTTGAAGTGGAGCTACCGTTTGTGTGTAGTTGGGACAATGGCTCGCAAAGAAGTTGGCCATGCCTAGGAACTGCCGTACTTGTTTGACACGTATCGGCCTCGGAAATTTGCTAATAGCTTCAATTTTTATAGGGTTCGGCCTTCTACCTTTTCCATCAATAATATGGCCTAAAAATAATATTTCAGACTGGCAGAAGCGTGATTTCTTTAGGTTGATGTGGAACCCAAATTTTGAAAGATTGCTCAACAGTTTTTCTAGCTTAACCAGATGTTCTTCGAATGTTTGACTCGCCATAAGCAGATCATCAACATATTTAGTAATAAAACTCTTGACTTCATCTGTAAGGCATCTATCTAAGGCACGGATAAGAGCAGCCGAGGCGTTAGAAATGCCAAAGGGCAATTTTCTAAAAACGTATGTTTGCTGGTCAAACATAAATCCAGTCAATAATCTTGACTTTTCTTCCAAAAGAATGTGGTAATACGAGGAGGTAAAATCCACTGATGTAAATAAGTTCATGCCACGGAATTTTCTAAGGACATCTTTAATTGCTGGCGCCTGATCTCTTTCTGGTATCAGTTTGGAGTTAATATTTCGCGCATCTAAACATATTCTCAGAGATCCATCTGGTTTATGTACCACCACTAAAGCACTTATGAATGGTGTACTGGATTTCATGATAATCCCGTCTCTCTCCATTTCTGCAATAATTTTCCCTACGCGAGAATGAAATTTCTCAGGGATTGGATAAGGCTTCTTTTTAAACGGAGTCCAGTCTGTGACTACTAGAGAATATTTAAAGTCAGGGATCTGGCCAGGTTTATCATCAAACACTGATTTATATTTTAACAATAACTCTCGGAGTCGGCCTCTTTCTTCTTCCGTTCCTATAGCTTGGTTAACCTTTGAGTTTATGAGGTCATACGGGTGTGTTGCATCGTCGCCCTCTTCTATAATATTATCCAGAGCCTGATTTACCTCTTCTGTGGCCTCCTGGTCTTCGGATTCCCACGGTGTCGAGGCGTTATTAATGAGAAACACACTCTGATCATTGATATCGGCTGGATTAACTATAGCCGTTTCCAATGTCTCATCCAATCGAAAAAGAATCTGGTTGGAATTCAAGTCAATATTGGCATGGTAAGATGTCAAAAAGTCAACTCCTAGAATGATGTTAAATTTTATATTTGACATAGCCAAGAATACGTTCTGAAATTTTGTATTTCCAATTTCAACATCCAACAGCGTCTGTAGTTTGCATGCCACAGTCTTATCCGGGATAATTCCTTTTATTTTAATGTGAGATACTGGTATAATCGGGATATCATGTCTGTCCTTTAAACCATTTAGGAAAGAAGTTGAAATGACACTAATTGTAGATCCAGTATCCACTAAACATTTTACTTTTACGCCACATATTCTAGCCGAAATTATAGGTAGTGTTTTTAGGTAGTTCGTGTTCGACTCCAGATTTTCTTCGAGTAGGTCATCTGATCTTGTCATCCAGGAATCAATTTGAACAATAATCCACTCTTGCGTTTCACTATTACTATAAGGGTTAGTGTCGAGACTATCTCCTACTAATTCAGGGGTTGTTTTTTTTTGATGGCACCTTGATTGTACCCATCATCTTCCGAATGTCCTTTCTCTTCCCTTTGTTTTGCTCTTTGGTACTCCAAACTCTCCGCTCCAACAATATCAGGGTTGACGTCCTGCTCATGTATAGCCCGATGCCATTTCTTACGTTCTTGACTGGACTGCTGGAGTTCACGCAAATACTTCTCTCTCTCTTCCTCTCTCCAGTTTCTCTTCCGTCTCTCAGGTCTTCTATTCTCTGGTTCTCTTCTCCATCTGTCCCTGTTGTTTTCATATGGTCTTCTTCGGACATTACGTTTGGAATAATTCCATTCTTCATCATCTCGGCGTCCTGGTCTCGGAGATCGGTCTCTGGGTTGTCTTCCTTCGATATTTCTACCCCAATTTCTCCCTTGGTTAGCAATGTTCCTTTCTTCAGATCTGGTAACATTGGTTTGGAAAACTTGCTGTTCTTGGCCGGAATTTCGCCTCTGTGGCTCTCTAGATGTCATGTCGAGCTGTCGCAATATGGCTTCAGCTTGAATTGCGGTTTGTACATTTGAGGCAATCATAATTCGTTGCGTCTCTGCTGGAAGTTGCCTGCTAATAACCTTTATTAATTCAGCCTCCGATGGCGGTGTGTCTAGCTCTCGTAGCTTACGTAGCTGACTGGAGAAAAATTCTGAAAATCGTGTTGGCGTGGATAAGGCATACCTCTTAGCGTACAACTCTGTCTTGAGATTATGTTGAATGTCCGTGTTCCAATATTTTTCTAGGAAAGCCCTCTTAAATCCTTCGAAATTGTCGAATGAATATCGGAACGCTGTGAACCATGTCAATACAGAATTCTCCAAATATCTTTCCGTTACTCGCAGTTGGCGCTCTTCTGGTATTTTGTTGTCCCGAAAATATTCTTGTAGTTCATTAATAAAACTCCTGGGAGTTACCCCTTTTACGTTATTAAATTTTTTGGATGGTCTTCCTGCATTCGAATTATGTTTACTATTTGCGTTTGACCTGACGTATTAAGTTGACTTACTCCTCCGCTATTATATCCTTGAGCTGGATTGGTGACATTTACGTTGTTATGGGCATTCATTGGTCGTCCTGCTTCGGAGTTGAAGATAAGATTTCTCCGGATACCTTCTTTTCTAAATTACTTTGCCTCTCTAACAATGTGTTGGTTACAATATTATGGCTTTCGCCTTGCAATTTAAGCAATTGTAATTCTTTAGTGAGATCCTGAATTCCATTCTGTAGTTCTTGTTTATAAGATTCCGAACTAGCTTTGACCTCTCCTATTTCTTTATCTATTGAGGTTTTCATAGTTTGCAAACTCTGCTGTGTCTCCTCAATCGTTTCGTAAAAATATTCAAGTCGCTCTGAGTTGGTGACGTGAGCTACATTTATTTCAGCAATAACGCCCTTTTCTACCTGTTTCACTGTTTCGAAAATTTGAGTGAATTTCCTAGACCATGCTGTTTTGGTTGCTGTTAAGTCCTGTGCATTCTCATCGATTTTCTCCTCAATCGCTTGAAATTTATCTTGCACCTCGTCCTTATACTTGCCTAATCCTTGCAATATCCCAGTTTGTACTCTAGCCAGTCTTTCACTAAATTCATTAGACATAGCTGACATGGCATTGTCTATTCCGACCTGGATTTCTCCCTTTAAATTTGAAAAATTTTGTTTCACAGATACCAATTCACTTTGAACTGAAGCTAACTTTCCGTTAAATAATTTAACGTCCATGTGTAGCTTTTCGATATTTTCCTCTGTCTTGCTTTGAATTTCCTCAATAGTACCTTTGAGTTCCCTTTTTATTAACTCACTATTCTCGCTAAGTTTTTGTTCTAAATTTTCACTAAGTTTTTGTTCTAGCGACATACTATTCTCGCTAAGTTTTTGCTCTAAATTTTCACTAAGTTTATGCTCTAATAATTCACTGTTTTCATTAAGTTTTAGCTCTAATAACTCGTTATTTTCACTGAGTTTTTGCTCTAGTTTAGTTTGATTCTCATTCATTTCCCGCTTTAAATTATTATGTAATTCTGTCACTACTCCGTCTAAGAGTCTACGTAAATCCTCCATTGTTACAGTACTCATCTTTCTTTGAAATAAACGGCAATTCAGACATGGGAGGACTAAGTTCGATGGCCACATACCAGAATCCAATTCATCAGTCACAAGTGGATTGATGTCACAGCCTTCAGAGAAGATTAACGTCGCAAAATACAATCCTACAGCCTAAGTCCAAATTATGCGGAAAATAGCCGCTACAAGAAAATTTTGACAACTATCATCCAGATTTAATTTATAATTAAACAACAAGGCCCTTCCTAAACTTAACCTGAGTGAAGTTCGCCACAAAATTTTGGGCTAATAAATGTTTCAAAAATAACCTGGAAAAATTTTATTTGTCGCCGCATCTTGTTTTTGTCCAAATTCTGGACTACAAGATCGAGTCCTTTTATTGGTACAGCCAATAAATCGGGCCTAACCACGTTGGCCGCCAAATCTATACCTGCCCCCTTTATGCCGGGCTCAGCTCGCCGGAGAGCGAGGGTCTCAGAGGTGGACCGTTCGCTATCGGCTGTGCAGAAATTTTTAAAGGCAGGGATAGACGAAGGACTAGCGACAAATGAAAGGAGACTAAAATAGGTTTACACATTTATTAAACTAACACTCTTTTAAAGAAAACAATTAAATTCACCAAATCTGGGTTTGATTCTTGAAAAACATCTTCTCCTCGTGCTATCATTCATGAGGGATCTCGCTCAAATAAATTTTCAATGATTGTTCTTTTCTGCAATAATAAATATAGAAATCATTAATTTACTGTAAAATTGATAAAAAACAAAATAATATCTGATATCCTTCTCCTATGATGATAATCCAATTATTTAAATTAAATATATTCCCTTCTGGATTTCACTTATTTTCAAGAAAATGATTATTTTCTCCTCCTTATTTATATTATTGAAAATTATCTAATTCATTAATTTACGATTAGCAAGTCTTTCTTAGACTTTCCTTTCAACAATTACTTCATTTTCATAATTTTTGGATTGAATAAACTTCTTGTAATAAATTCTACTTGAACTTATATCATCCTAACTTTTGCTCAATTTTATGCAGAAAGTGACTGTACAATATCTAACAATTAAATCTCGTGACATCAGTCCACGGACGTTGCCTTCTCTTATTCACTTTGACTTAGTAAATTAGGCCCTAATCTACTTTAAATTACGATAAAATCTTCTAAAGATTCAAAATTGATCCAATTACGGACACGCGAAATAATACAAGTCGGTCAAAACTTTGACGCACATAATGAAAATTACCATCACAAATTCGTACATGAAATATTCAAAAAAACACAGATTAGGGTCAAATCTCACATCACACATTCACACAGGGGTACACGTCATTATTATAATATTATTTACACGAACACTAACCCATTATTATTAATTTTAGGATTTAATGCAAATTAGGGAAATCATTCTCTAGATGACACTATCACACACATCCCAGGTATCAATTCAGAATGTGATAGAATTAAGGTTATCACTTATACAAAGAAATTAACTATACAACGATGTTCAAGGAGTATTTTAAACAGAAATCATCCTAATTTAGCGAGTAGAATAATTATAACACAGGTCAAAATAATAGAATACGCGCTTACGGTACATGAGTTGCGGCATTTATTTTTATTCATCATAATGTCGTGGCTCTCAATTATTCTGCACTGAAGCTCGAAGAAATCATGTCCAGTGACACATCTCTTCCCAAAATTGACTCTAATGGGTGCATAAATTATTACTCAAAATATAATGCCCATCTGCAAGTCATACTCAAATTCATAGCGCAGAAATATACCTATAATTCGTCGATACTCCGTCCGGAGAATTTGCCATGTCCCAGGCTTACTTTACCTCAAGTGAGCACACGATAATACTTCCCAAAATAACTAACATTAAACTCATGACCTTATTCAATCATTTTAGCCCGTAATTAGCTTTAATTATTTTTATTCATTATTATTATTATTATTATATTCCTGACCGTGCATAATCTCATTCGCAAAGTTGTCGTGTGAAGTTATTCGGATGACTCTAAATAAATTCGAACCCACAAACATGTTGTACAATCGTAGAATGAAATTCTACACGAAGAAAAACACTAAAATACTGTCCTAATTTGTTTCAAATAATTTTCAAATTATTTCAAAACCAATCAAAATTAACGCGGGGTTCATTTAAATTTTATCTCTCCTGTCTTCTAAATTCTTAGGACAGTTAAGGTCTCTCTCGATGACTCACACTCATTTCTAACTAATAGAGCAAACACACACTCATTCCAAGGTTCTAACTACCTCTCACCAAAGAAAGAAGAATGAAAAGTCAAACTACTGCAAAACTAATAGAAATCTAAATGAATAAGTAAGGCTACGCTTACAAATATTTACAAAGATAGAAAGAAATTGAATTCTTAAAGAATACTCATGTGACTGGTGTGAACTGGATTGTGGCTGATGACCTAGCACGTGGTCACATCACCTTCCATCGAACGAAGTCTCGCCCATGTCCGATGCCTTACATGTTTAGTGGCTCATGGAGGCGCTGACGATGTACAGGAACTTGCAGTATTCTTCGCGGAACTGGATAACCATCTTGCAGTAAACTCGAACTCAGGACCTTTCTTCTTCCAAGTTCTTGTAGAAAGCTGAAACTAACAAAGAGTCTTAGAAATAGCCCAGGATTCACTCTCGATGCTTTATAATTTGGCTGAAGACACTTATCTTAGGACAACCCTAAATAAATCGTAGCGAATTTTTCGAGTGTCTGAATTGCTGTTTATACAGTGCTCGATGCTTTCTCCAATGTAAAGTCTTCCGATGAAGCAAACGACGTCCAGTCTCTTCGGTTGCTGCAGTCAGAGTAATGCTCAAATTTAGCGTTCATAAGTATAAAACCCTCTACAAAATTTTCCTCTGGAATTACCATTAATTTCCTGTCGTAAGACATAGGTGTGTCTCTTAATTACATCTAATTGGTGGATTTGTTGAATTCCTATGAAGCTTGTCACTTTTATTGGCTGCTCCAGTTTTACGTCACTTGACTTTCCATTTATTGATCGATTGAGATCAGGCTGCTCGCCGGGTCACGTGGTACGCACACATGTGTCTGAAGGCCACATAACAGGAACTACACCTTGCTCCTTCGTTCTCTCTGTAGGCCGGGAAAAACCGGTTCGCGAAGTGACTAGCTCGCACTGGCACGAAATACAGAATCTCACCCTCTTGTCGATTAAAATAATGTCCCAACACGCTGATGAAATAAATCATTTTCTTTCTAATAAATTATAACCACTTTTGAAGGGGACAATACATACATACATACATACATACATACATTACATACATTATCATTATAGACTGTTATGCCTTACAGCGTTCAGTCTGCAAGCGTATGTGAATTTACTAAACGTCGCCACAATCCTCGATTTGCAACTAGTGTTGTGGCCTCATTTAGTTCTATACCTCTTATCTTTAAATCGTTAGAAACCGAGTCTAACCATCGTCGTCTTGGTCTTCCTCCACTTCTCTTACCCTCCATAACAGAGTCCATTATTCTCCTAGGTAACCTATTTCCTCCACTCGCCTCACATGACCCCACCACCGAAGCCGGTTTATGCGTACAGTTTCATCCATCGAGTTCATTCCTAAATTAGCCTTCATCTCCTCATTCCGAGTACCTCCTGCCATTGTTTCCACCTGTTTGTACCAGCAATCATTCTTGCTACTTTCATGTCTGTTACTTCTATGAATAAGATATCCTGAGTCCACCCAGCATTTGCTCCCGTAAAGCAAAGTTGGTCTGAAAACAGACCGATGTAAAGATAGTTTCGTCTGGGAGCTGACTTCCTTCTTACAGAATACTGCTGATCGCAACTGCGAGCTCACTGCATTAGCTTTACTAAACCTTGATTCAATCTCACTTACTATATTACCATCCTGGAAGAACATACAACCTAAATACTTGAAATTATCGACCTGTTCTAGCTTTGTATCACCAATCTGACATTCAATTCTGTTGAATTTCTTACCTACTGATATCAATTTTGTCTTCGAGAGGCTAATTTTCATACCATACTCAGTGCACCTATTTTCAAGTTCCAAGAGATTTGAATGCAGGCTTACGGCACAGTCTGCCATCAACACAAAGTCGTTAGCATAGGCCAGACTGCTTATCAAATTTCCACCCAACTGAATCCCTCCCTGCCATTTTATAACTTTCTGCAGATGATCCATGTAAACTACAAAGAGCAAAGGTGAGATTACAGCCTTGTCTAACCCGTCTAAGTACCCTGAACCAAGAACTCATTCTACCATCAATTCTCACTGAAGCCCAATTGTCAACATAAATGCCTATGATTAATTTTAATAATCTACCTTTAATTCCATAACACTCCCCCAGTATAGAGAACATCTTTTCCCTCGATACCCTGTCATATGCTTTCTCTAGATCTACGAAACATAAACACAACTGCCTATTCCTCTAGTAGCATTTTTCAATTACCTGGCGCATACTGAAAATCTGATCGTGACAGCCTCTCTGTTGTCTGAAACCACACTGGGTTTCATCCAACTTCCTCTCAACGACTGATCGCACCCTACCTTCCAAGATGCCAGTGAATTCTTTGCCTGGTATAGTAATCAATGAGATACCTCGATAGTTGTTGCAATCTTTCCTGTTCCCTTGCTTATAGATAGGTGCAATTACTGCTTTTGTCCAATCTGAAGGTACCTTACCAACACTCCATGCTAATTTTACTACTCTATGAAGCCATTTCATCACTGCCTTCCCACTATACTTCACCATTTGTGGTGTAATTTCATCTATTCCTGCTGCTTTATGACAATGGAGTTTATTTACCGTCCTTTCCACTTCCTCAAGCGTAATTTCACCATCATCATTTTCCTCCCCCCCCCCATGAGCTTGGCTGTTCGCAACACTACCAGGATGATTTCATTTTACATTGAGATGTTCAAAATATTCCCTCCACCTCTCCAGTAATTCCCTGGGATCTATTATGAGTTCACCTGGGTTACTCAAAACACTGTTCATTCCCTTTTCCCCTCCCTTCCTAAGATTCTTTATTACTGTCCAGAAAGGTTACCCTGCTGCTTGACCTAACCTTTCCAGGTTGTTACCAAAATCTTCCCATGACTTCTTTTTGGATTCAACAACTATTAGTTTCGCTCTGTTTCTTTCATCTACATACAACTCCCTATCTGCCTCGGCCCTTGTGTGGAGCCATTTCTTATAAGCCTTCTTTTTACGTTTACAAGCTGCTCTCACTTAATCATTCCACCAAGATGTTCGCCTTTTCCCATCTTTACACACAGTTGTTCCAAGGCATTCCCTGGCTGTTTCTACTACAGCATCCCTGTATGCCACCCATTCTCTCTCTATATCCTCAACCTGCTTAATGTCTACTGTTCGAAACTTCTCACTAATCATATCCATGTACTTCCGTCTAATTTCCTCGTCCTGGAGATTTTCTACCCTTATTCGTTTGCAGACAGATTTCACTTTCTCTACCTTAGGCCTAGAGATACTTAGTTCACTACAAATCAGATCGTGGTCTGTATCATCGAAAAAACCCCGAAAACTCGTACATTCCTAACAGATTTCTTGAATTCGAAGTCTGTTAAGATATAGTCTATTATGGATCTGGTACCCCCAGCCTCCCATGTGTAGCGGTGAATAGCTTTATGCTTGAAGAATGTAATTGTAAGAGCTAAACCCATACTAGCACAGAACTCCAGCAAACGCTTCCCATTCCCATTAGCTTCCATATCTTCCCCACATTTACCAATCACCCTTTCATATCCTTCAGTTCTATTCCCAAATCTCGCATTGAAATCGCCCATTAGCACTATTCTATCCTTGCTGTTCACCCTGACTACGATGTCACTCAATGCTTCATAAAACTTGTCAACTTCATCCTCATCTGCACCCTCACATGGTGAATACACTGTGACAATTCTCGTCCTAATTCCTCCAACTGTCAAATCTACTCACATCATTCGCTCATTTACGTGCCTAACAGAAACTATGTAGCGTGCAATAGTATTCCTGATGAACAGCCCTACTCCAGACTCTTACACATGTCAAGTACAGTTTATAATCTCCTCTCTCTTCCTCATTATCTCCCCTTATCCGAATATCACTTACTCCTAGCACATCCAGATGCATCCTCTTTGCTGACTCAGCCAGTTCTACCTTCTTTCTTCCATAAGCCCCATTAATATTGTTAGCTCCCCATCGAATTCCATTTCGTTCGCCAAGTTGTTTCCAAGGAGTCCCTCGCCTGTCAAATGGGAGTGGGACACCGTTACTCCCATAGGTCATAGGCTTGCTTAAAATGTTCTGAGCTCGGTCGATTCATGAAGCAGGATGCTGCCCTACTTGCACATAGTCCAAGTGAGGATCTCTCCTCTAACGAGTTATGGACCACCGGTGGATTGTATAGTCCTAGCCGCCTGAGCACAAGGAGGGCCAGGACTCAGAATATGTCCGAGGTGCCCACTCCCATTCCATAGCAACTGGCATCCCGACTCTCAGGACCACTTACTAGGCCACTCAGCCGTTGCTCATGGTTCACGAACTAGGACTTGACTACAGTAACCCACAAACATGAACCAATCCTATAATACAATATTATATAATTTACGCTAACAATTTTTTCTATTAAACACACAGCTCATCCTTAATAAATTTATATTGTTTACAAAATTCTACTTATAATATCTCCTGTATTACTTACAAATATAGTCAACTGATATACAGTATGTGGAATTACTTCAAATGATACTGTACAACTGGTATAAGATTAAAATTTACATTGCATTTACTTACTTTTTCTTTTCTTTACCCATTCTGGAACCTAAGTAGCATAGCGAGCTGCTGCGTCTTAACCAGAGCCCCTTTTACCAACACTTTTCAGAGTTCCTGAAGGGCCTTCACAGCTACCGTAGCGGTCCCAGGGCCCTCGAAGTCCCCACTGTACTTCACCCCTACAGGCAGTCCCCTACTTTGGCTGTCCAAACTCCTTAGACCAGGGGATGGAATTAATTTATTCACACACATTTTTTATTTACATTAACCTGCACTGGTCGAATGCCCTCTAACATTTCATTTATTTTCTCTGTTGCTGTTTATTCTCTTTTTGAATATCTGTACAGATTTTGGAAAAGGATCAAACACTACCCCTGGTAAACTGTTCCATTCCTTCACACCCTTCCCAATGAATGAAAAGTTACCCCAATCGCTTCGGCTAAAATTCCTTCTAATTTTATATTTGTGGTCAGTCCTGCCGATATAATTATTTTCCAACTGAAGCCCCTCACGAATATCTCCCTATGCTTCTTCTCCTGTATAGGCTCTATATAATCCTATAAGTCTAGTTTTCTCCCTTCGCTTAAAATTTTCCACCCTAGTTCCTTTAACATTTCTGATACACTACTCTTTCTCCTGAAATCCCTTGTTACAAATCGTGCTGCTTTCCTCTGCACACTATCTATTTCTTTTATTAGGCATTCTTGGTGAGGATCCCAAACACTGTTTGCATATTCCAATAATGGACGAACCATTCTTAAGTAACTTTTCTCTTTTAATTCTTTGCTGCATCCTTTAAGTAGCCTCATTATGACATGTAATGATCTGTATGCTTTCCCAACAATGTCATCCATATGACCCTTCCAGTGCAAATTACTTTCAAATCTGACATCTAAGTATTTGCACTTGCCATCTTTTGGGATAACTACCTCATCCAAAGTATATTCAAATTTAGTTTTAAAACTCTTGTTTGTAAATGTTGTAACAGTTGAATTCTGAACAATCCTCAATGGTATTTATTTCCCTATAAACAATTATGTCATCTGCATACAATCTTATTTTTGATGTTATATTGTTCCCTAAATCATTTACTTGTATTAAGAAAAGTAACGGACCGATTATAATACCCTGTGCAATTCCCTTAGAAACTTTCTCTTCCTGCGATACGTTAATTCCTACTTTGACTTTCTGAACCCTTGAATTTAGAAATGGTTTTACCAAACGTGTAACCCTTACGTCCAATCCTATTCCCTCCAATTTCTTTAATAATATTCCATGTTCCACTCTATCAAAGGTTTTGGAAATATCTATGGCTATGCAGTCTAACTGGCCTCCTGAATCCAATTGGTCTGATATGTCCTGCTGAAATCCCACCGGTTGTGCCTCACAAGAAAACTTCTTTCTAAATCCATACTGGCTCCTCATGAACCAATTTTATCATCGCATATCCCTCTGATGTACTTTGATACTAAACTCTCCAGTATTTTACAAACTATACTGGTCAGGCTGATTGGTCTGTAGTTCTCTGGTTTCCTTTTATCACCCTTTCCTTTATAAATTGTTATTATTATAGATTCCTTCCATCCTTTGGTATTACACTATTATTTATGACATAGTCAAAGAGAAATTTTAAATAAGGAACTATCTACCACCCTATAGTCTTTATCACCTCCCCAGTAATTTGATCACTTCCTGCTGCTTTTCTTTGCTGAAGCAGTTGGATTTCTCTGAAAATATCTTCATTTGTGAATGAGAAGCTTCTTGTTTCCCTCTGTATCTTCTGTTTCGGTTTCCAACTCCTGACAATCATCTACTGAATCTCTGATTTCCCTACTAAAGAGGTTTGCTTTCTCAGTATCTGTTAAATAGTGTTCACCCCCTTCTCCCGCCATTGTAGAAATTTGGATTCTTTTTCCTTTTTGATTCCTAATATATGAATACAGCTTTTTCCATTTCCCTTTGTGGCCATTATGCTCTTGAAGAATGCCATTCATATAATTCTCTTTTGTTTCCTTTTTAACTCTATTCAGTTCCCTCATTAGCTGTTTTCTACTTTCTCTATTCTCCCTTCCCTCTTTTATTTTCTTGTTTACTATTCTACATTTTCTTTTTAATTTTCTTATTTCCCTTGTATAATAAACAGGGTCTGAGGTCATTTTACCCTTCTTAACAGGTACAAATCTCTTCTCTCCTTCCCAAACGATTCCTTTGAATTTAGCCCAAAGTGTATCCACATTACTCCCTTCACTTATCCAACAACTGAATTGTGATTTAAGGTAAGTCCCAAATTCATCAACTTTAGTTTTTCTGTACAATTTCTTGTCTTGTGTGACCCTCTTATTAAGCCTTTTTGGTACCAGTCCCACATATATTATTACAGCCTTATAGTCACCTATTCCTTCAATTACCTCAGTTTTATCAACTATTTCCCATTGTTTAACCAAGAATACATCCATTAAGTTATTGAGACGAGTCGGTTCTTGTACTACTTGTGTAAATCCTCCCTCCCAAATTAACTTATTTGCCAGTTTCTGTTCATGGGCTTCACTTGCAGCTCCATTCCTTTCAACCTCACGCAAGTTTAGATATCCCCAAATATTACCACATCATTATTATTGTTTTTATGGGTATAATCTATTATTTTCTCAAATATTTCCATGTCTCTTTCATCTCTTCCAGGCCTGTATGTTCCTATAATTCCCACCTCCTTCATATTATCACAAACTAATTTTATCCCTAATATTTCATCCCTTTCATCAGTAAACCATTCATTTGAACAATAAGTTTCCTTCACCAGAATAAACACCCCCCTCACTTTTTATCTCCTCGGTCTCTACGATAGACTGTGTACCCTTCTGGAAATACTTCTCTGTTATCCACCCCTTCTCTCAACAACGATTCCACTCCTATCACCACATCAGTCTCATAAGATTCCATTAATGTTCCGAATTTTAATTGTTTATTTACTACACTCTGACAGTTTACCAAGAACAATCTCAGACCCCCTTCCTCCCTAAAACTTGACTGTTGCAACTGGGTAACTTGAAATTCCTTACCTTCCTGAGTTTCATTTTCTAGTTGGCTGAGCCAGCTTGAAGTACAGCTGGTCAGAATTATAACTCAAGGGAGTTGCCTTTTTTACAGTACATATCTTATGATTAATAAAATCTAGAACAATATTTGCTATCTTTCGTTTACCTGAATTGTTTAGATGAAGGCCATGTTTTGTGTAACAGTATCTCTCGAAACTGCTGCTATCAATTACCTGTGTATTACGAAAATGTTTACAAATTTTAACCATATCTGTATTAACTTTGTCCACTTCAATATTCACACACGAGTCTCTAATCAAATCATGCCTGTGGGGCACGTTCACTACAAAGATGTTAGTGTGAGTCAGCTTACCTAGTGTACATTTAAGTTCAGAAATGACATTCTTAGCGTCGTTGTGAGCTACGTCGTTCGTCCCGCTGATGATCACTATTGCATCACGACTTCCGAGATTTCTTGCCGCTTGCTCCGTGTTTTCCAATACCTTCTTCATTTGGGCCCCAGGATAGGTGACAGCCGATGCTGCAATATCGTCATTGACCATTTTCTCCGCAATTCCCCTCGCCTGGCTATCACCAAATATAAGAATGTTCGACACATTCGCCGGTGCACTGTGTGGGATTTTCGGCCTATCTTTGCCGCTTCTCGTACCGGTAACGGATTTTGCGCTATACGTTTGACTGCTTCTCATACGGGTACCTTGCGTATCGCTTACTTCCCTCAGGGCTGAAAATCTATTTTTGGTGCCAATTACAAAGTTGTCCTTATTTAACTGTACACTTATCCTCCTAGAATCTGAAGCAACTTGACACCACGCGCTAGAATTCACGGAGCCACCTGTGTTCTGAGTGTTTACTGGTACCGGTACTTTCGATTCCAGTAAACGTAGCTTCTCCTTTAAAATCTCATTCTCCGCTTTTAATGCTTTGTAAATCCTGTTGCAATAAAGAGAGAATTACAAGTACATTATCATTACCTTCATCCTCCAAGGAATGAGACGCCAGCGATTCGTTTACCGTTGTAGGCCTAGGTTTGTTACCGCTATTCAAATTGCTTCCCTGCTATTAAATAGAACAGTCTTACGAACATTTATCCCTTTTTAATAGGGAATTATTGGAAAATGAATTGATTAACATTTATTCCGATATAGAAAAACATTTGTCCCCTCAAAAATTTACATTAATTTGTCCTCAATGACCTCGAACCAGTGTATGAGGAAGTGTCAAAAATGATTCATTTAATATTAACATTTCCTCTACCGGGCGAGTTGGCCGTGCGGTTAGGCGCGCGTGCCTGTGAGCTTGCATCCGGGAGATAGTGGGTTCGAATACCAATGTCGGCAGCCCTGAAGATGGTTTTCCGTGGTTTCCCATTTTCACACCAGGCAAATGCTGGGGCTGTACCTTAATTAAGGCTACGGCCGCTTCCTTCCAACTCCTAGGCCTTTCCTATCCCATCGTCGCCATAAGACCTATCTGTGTCAGTGTGACGTAAAGCCGCTAGCTAAAAAACATTTCCTGTGACCACGGCTTCCTCTGTAAGGAGTATGGTCACTCTGAAGAGCAGAAAAACATTTTTGCGTAAGTCAACGAACATTGAAAGACTCAGCAGTCTTAGTGCCATTTCTATCAAGAAAATGCTTGTGAAGGAATTGATGAGTGGTCAAGTACTGAAGGGCCGTGTGACTGACCATTTTACAACCAAGAAAACTCGACTTAAGGAACTCCTCAACAAGAAACTTTAAGGGAAGGTTTCCTGCCTACCCGTTAATTAACTGATAGCTTCGCCAATGATAAAAACCTAACCTGTATTTTTAATGATTCCAATGTAGAACAACTGCTGTAAACTGGAAGGACAAACTGGGACATGTTGATCATCAGTACGAATGTTATTGTATACATTTTAAATTCAGACTTTAACGATTTCACTGTTATTCAAACTTGACCGAGTGATTGGCTGCGTGGTTTGTGTCATTTAGCTGTAAGCTTGAATTCGGAAGATAGTGGGTTCAATTACCACTCTCAGCAACCATCAAGTTCCGTTGTTTCGCACAAGGAAAATTCTACGGCTGTACCACAATTTAGTGTTTTCGTTTCCTATCATCCCCATAAGAACTGATCTGTTTCAGTGCGACATAAAGCAAATTTAAAATTTAAAAATAGACTGTGCGCAGAGAAAAGAATATGCGATTGAAATGCTCAAAAACAAGATATAACTCATTTCTAAATCAGCCATTGCCAGACCAGTGAAATTTGAAATGGAGACCTCAATAACCTCGAAGCAAAATTTTTCTTTTTGAAAGGACAAAATGTCCATAATCAGGGCTGGGACGTCTGATCCGTTTACCTATAATTGCCAAAATACTTACAATTAATAAAATAAACGTTCTCTCGTTTAACCTCTATCCACGACACTTAACAGCAAGAAGGAAAACAAAGCACACAATTTATACTGTGGTCAAAATAAACGTTGCATATTGCTTTATTGTCAATAATGGACACAATAGGAAAGAAAACCGACTTTGTTCTGTCAGGTACAGTCACAAGAAACCGAAAATAATGAACATAAAAAACATATTTCCACTTCATAAACAAATTTTACCTACAACCTTACAAACGTTTCTACTGCAAACACCAGAGTCTCTTCTCACTGTCACACATTGTTTATGAACCACTTGCTGTCCTCGTAATTGGAGTCACCTTTGAACGTCCAAAAGCCCCTGCGAGATACTGTCCCAGTCCTCCACAGCGGCCTCAATATTGACGATTGACGATTGAAAAACCACTCGTTTTAGCATGGCCCATGCATTCTCAGTGCAGTTGAGATCTGGAGAATATGGAGGTCATTCCATTTCGTGCTCCACTAGGTAGGTGTTCTGAAGATTGTGATGATGGGCGCATGCATTACCGTCTATCAGCGCGAATCCCGCTCCAAAATGTTCACCACATGGAGCCACAATGCGTGCAAAGATGTCGTCACAACTCAACCTTCCACTTATCGGCACTGGTGGTGGTGATTGTTTTAAGAGGAAGTACAACTAGGTAACCATCCTGTATGTAACTCTGATCAGAGAGAAGTAATGGAAGGAATCCGACACTTCGAAAAATGAAGATATCGGCCAAAAGACGTCAGGGGCAACGAAGGGCGTGAAAATGAATGATCCCTAGGATTCACAAACCTAATACAGTCGGGGTCGGAAAAGAACAAGAATTGGCTACGAGAGGTCGGGTAGGATAGATGAAATTGAGGAGCCTGGCATAAGAAATTGGAAGCAATTCCAGGGCTCAGGTAAGGACCCCGTTGTCCCAAGTTGAGAGACCCTGGAGCCACGAGGGGTGTCCTGCGGCCATACACGATTCCACTTTAAAACATGACTGAAGAGCCCTGATAAGGGTAGTTGTCCTCGTTGCCTCAGTACCGTCAGTGTGGAGCATTGTGTCGCACTGCTGTCTACGACACGAGCCACTGTCCAAACCCGATTTAGTGCAGGAGCGTTTGGCACGTTGCAGATTCTAGTCATCACTGTTTCATGCGCTGCTCCATTTGAACGACTATACGGAGCCTGTGATCATACGTTATAGTCGTACGAACCACAACTCTCGTTATGACACAAGCACTGCCATATGGTTCATGCGTCCATGAACGTACCATTTTGTTGGTAATTTTCACTATTTTCGGTACCTCACCTACTTGTCTGAGTTTATGTTAGATGTTGCTCTAACCTTAATTGCTTTAGGTTTGTTACTTTTCGTTGATTTATTATAAGTTCCCTTTGAACGTGCAATCATGTCACAGGTTATACGAACACTGCTTGCCTATTTTCTTTCTCTGGCTCCGCTGACTTACGTCATGTTTTCTGGCCTATTGATCACCTTGACATGACTGCGTCACCGGCAACTTCATTTGCAGTTGGTACCGAGAATATAGTCTTCGGCGTCTTTCTACTTTTCATTGGTCATTTCTGTTATTTGCTTTTTGCCTTTGTTATATTATTAATTCATTGGAAATTATTAATATTCTTTCTGAACTTCTTTTCTCTCGTCATTTTGTATTTTTGATAAGGTTTTTATATACTTTTTAGCAGTTACAAATGTTAGTTTTACAGCGCTACTTTATGTCGGATCTGGAACCTTCTGGAGTGCTCTTAAGGACTGCCCCTCATCAAGCTCTCCAGGATTTGGCTCCTCACTCTCAACGAGCAGCTCACCATAATTGCCGCGTATGCTGACTTCTCGTCCAGGCTGATATTTTCGCTGCGCGCACTGGAGGCGGCATTTTGACGACATGCATTTCACTTCGCCTTGCTTGGGGCCGTTGACCTGGGCTTTGCTCACCTGTTTGAACTAAAGCATTTCAAGACGAGCAATCTCGACACCCCTGCAGCTGGCCTGTCCGGCACTTCTATTCTCTTTCTGAATTCTACTAATCGCGGCCTGGACATTGCATTTCGCACAAACTTGTGCATTAATCTTATGAATATTTTAATCTACTTTTTTTAGCATGTCTGTTTCTGGAAGACGACATTTTTACTCAACTTGTTTGCCTTCGAAGATCTGTCTATAGCAGTGCAGTGTTCAACTATTTATTTGACAGTTTAAGTTTTTTCAACCATTTCTTTCAATTGTTATCTCCCGGGTGGAGAAGTTAGTGCTGCAAGTCTTGCTTCAAGTTTGGTCATTCAATTTCGAGTCTTAGTTAATCCATTGGTCAAGAGACCACTTTTATATCCAACTTTGTCATTATTGATGTCTTTAATATCTAGTCACGCTGCTAAATCCAATATTGGTCTGGCTTGAACCAGCCTTCAAGTTAATATATATTTTTTCAGATATTCTGTTTTTTGTCAGCTTCAATTTATATTTACATTTATGTGCACAGCCGGTGGCCGTTTCTGGATCAAGGACATGTATACGCTACCTGACTTTTAGCCATTGTTTAAATCATTCAAATTATTTATTGTTATCTTAAAGATAATAATAAATGTTTTGACTGCTGATCCCTTACTATTCTCATTTTCCGTAAAACCTGGAAACCCTCTCTGGCTTTTCCTTGTTTTCTCCACCATAGACTGCAAATACTGCCCTATTAGTGTAGAAACATGGACTGTTTACAAACATGATGACAACAATGATGCTTGTTGTTTTGGTTTGCTATTTGCTTTACGTCGCACCGACACCGACGATGGGATAGGAAAGGCCTACGAATGGCAAGGAAGCGGCCGTGGCTTTAATTAAGGTACAGCCCCAGCATTTGCCTGATGTGAAAATGGGAAACCACGGGAAACTATTTTCAGGGCTGCCGACAGTGGGTTTCGAAACCATTAAGCTCACAGCTGCGCGTCCCTAACCGCACGGCCAAGTCGCCCGGTGCCTGTTGTTTAAAAGAGCCTAACAATCTGTCATCGGCCCCTAATGGTATGAAATGCAGTGAGTAATGACAATTTAAAATTCCAAAATGTGTCCACTGACCAGAATTCGAAACGACAATGAACAATGATTATGAACTTGAAAACAATCAGTGGATCGGACCCGCAATACCCAACCCACAGACCAGAATCGATGATGCTTGTTTTCTTAAGGGGTCCAGGTCAACAGCCGGTCATAATGGTACTTCCTGCTAGTAAAGTTGAACCATAGTATTTCTCATATAGCGGTACTAATCACAAGTAACGTAGACACGGTGTTCCTCACATTGTGGTACTACTCAGAGGTAGCGCTGACCTATGGTGTTTCTTACATAATGCCGCCAATTATAGGCAACGCAAACCCATGGTGTTCCTCACATAGTGGATACTACTGTATTCACAAGCAACCCAGACTCACGGTGTTGCTCAAAATCACAAGCAACCCCAGACCCGTGATGTACCTCGGATCGCAGACCCATGATGTCAACATCCATGTCATGAAACACCCAACGAGTGTAGCCTACGTCATAGAGGCTATACAGGTTGTTATTGGTATACGTGCAGATGTTTCTTGTAGCAATAGAGAACGATGTGAAGAACCACTATATATCAAACTTTTAGTAATCCTCGGAAGTTATTTTCGAGAGCAAGGGGATAGGATGTTTAAGAATAGTGAATATGCCTTGTTCTTGCGAATGAATAGCTTTCCTTTGATAACAGGCAAGTTACGCGCCATCCGTGCCAAACTGGTTTCTGTTTAAGAGCAAATGTACTACTGTAAGAGCTGAACGCTGCCTATGCAATTTCACTTGCCAAACTTGTTTTATGTTTAAGAGCAATTGAACACGATAACATCTGAAGGCTGCTATTAGTGTATGCCATGTTACGTTACATTCTCGCCAGACTGGTTTTGTGGTTGTTTGTATTTAGTTTCCATCTTAGGGGCTTCAGACAAACCTAGTCATCGGTTTCGGACCCTGGAGACGTTTAGAATTGTCAGCGTTAATACTGGTTGGTTTGCTGTTACGTCCTGTAGGGGATTGGGATATATGTGGTCATCAGCATCGTGGTCTAGTGAGTATGGAAATGACCTGAAAACATGTGTCCGTACGGGACTGTACGACCGTGTGATATATTTGTTGGTTGGGATGGGCGTGCCGGGACCTGAAATACGGTACGATCCCCGTTGTGCATTGCGTAGAGGTAGAAGAGAAGAAAGAAGGCAGTTCTTTATGCAAACGAAAGCATGCATGGGATAGGATGTATTGTATTATCGAAGCACATCGAACGTTTTGTTTCAAACGAATAATGGACATGTTATACAACTAAATGAATTACACGTAACTACAAATTGTGCTTCCTGCCTGTCTGAGTGGCTCAGACAATTGAGGTGCCGGCCTTTTGACACCAAATTCGCAGGTTCGAACCTGGTCCAGTCCCATGGTATTTGAAGGTGCTCAAATACCTCAGCCTCGTGTCCGTAGATTTACGGGTACATAAAAAGAACTACGGGACTAAACTGCTGCACCTCAGTGTCTCCGAAAACCGTAACATTTCTTAGTGGGACGTAAAGCAATTATCATGATTAAGATGGTTATTATTATTACTTTTACAGAGATATCCGTGGAACGCAGAGGTGGAAGAAGGTGCTTTAATATAGGTTATATTTCTTTTCAAAATACAAATTTAACAACTTTTCACTTAGTGAAAGAATAGTGATAGGTAGAAATAGCAATCTAGAAAACAAGAATTGGAAAACCCAAGATTAGGGAATTTTACAGATTTACAGATTTTAACACTTTACCAAAAAAAGAAAAAGTTACAAGATCATAGTCAACTCAAATTAAATTGAAGGGGAACACAAGAGGGTAACGCACCCTCTATCCCCGATTTACAGTTTTAAGAATGTATGATATTTTACATTAGCCGAAAAAGTTTACATTTTGGAAAACAGGAAGTTACATAATTAGGAATCTGAACCTTCCCTTCGTGCATGTCTGGGGAGGTAGCTACAGAAAAATAAGCCTGGTGGACATTACCTTGGCCGTTGGACTGCGTGGCGAAGAATGAGGCGTCCCGCCTCCTACCTTAACACACACACTCAGAAATTCGGTGATCAATAGACAAGGTGGCCAGAAAAGCCGCGGTTTATATATACGAGGGGACGGTTGTAGGGGGTCTGGACTAATCCGTACACACCCTCTCAATTTTATTGGCTTAATCAAAAGTTACACCCAAAGAACAAACAAGAAGCCTGTGATAGGCTGACAAATAATTGCGGAAAATTCCTATTGGCCAGATTCAAAACTGGTTGAATGAGAAAGAAGTGTTGCAAACTTTGAAATATAAAAAATTAATGAAAGTTAATTTACTTGAAAAACTCATAAACACAAAATTCTTTCAATAACAAATTCCTTTACCTTGCACGAGAGTGCATGACCTCAGTTTTTGTAATGACATCTGTGGAGGAATGTTCAAACTTCTTGAAGTAAACAAACCCAAAGCAAATAAATCCAGTCAGATTAGCCAACTTCACAATAACACAATTACTCAATACTTCAGTAGTGACATCTTCTGATCAATGTCCCAACTTCATGTAGTACCAATTTCGTGTTTTGTTCGATAGAGAGAGTCCGTCCTTTATTGGCGTTTCTTTCGAATGAGCGGAGTTGAGGTGTACCTCTCGGTACAATTAGTTTTATTATTATTATTATTATTATTATTATTATTATTATTATTAT
This sequence comes from Anabrus simplex, assembly GCF_040414725.1. Lineage (NCBI taxonomy): Eukaryota > Metazoa > Arthropoda > Insecta > Orthoptera > Tettigoniidae > Anabrus > Anabrus simplex. The sequence continues at coordinate 1,804,593,022 of NC_090265.1, forward strand.
TATTATTATTATTATTATTATTATTATTATTATTATTATTGTTCCGAGGTATCTGTAGAACAGCAGAGGTGAAAGAAGGTGCTGGGTGGAACAGGTCTCAACTACGAAATTAAAGTTAATTTAAAATTTAACAAAGGTTATATTTTCATTTCAAGATCAAGAAATAACAAGTATACAGGTACTCAGTAGCACATCAACAAATTAAGAATGTACAATAGCAATTTGTTAATGGATTTGGGCTTCGAGCCCCCAGACACGCAATCCTTGAGCAATGAGCCCAACTTTACCTATGTACAAAGTTCAACGAAGGGGCAGAAAACCCCAATCATGCCAAGAAGCACTAGCTCCCAATTACCCAGTTAAGCCTGCTCGAGGCACACAGAAACCAAATTTAAGAAAGAGCAACCCGCTCTCAAAGTTCAAGCCTATTCAAAGGCCACACCAAACTCCACCTTCAAGCTGCCCTCCGGGCACACAAGAACAGGGGTAATGATACCCAACCTCCTGAGTCATATTCAGTATAGAAACAGGTCAATTACATGGCCCAAAATTCTGATTTGAATGGAGGCGTAACTTGCACTCCTAATACTTTTTTAAAACCTACTTGGCACTAGGCCGCATACACAAGGGCTAATCCCATACTAAAGAGGTGACTTGTATCAGAAGACTTTATTACATTAAGAAAGGAAGAAACGGTTGTGAAAACAAAGTCACCTCAAAACAATAGGAGTGGGAGCTCGAGGGGGTTTAGCACTCTCTATCCCAATTTATAGTTAAAGAGACGAAGTTTTACCAATTGTATATATTTCATTTTAAGGATAGGTTACATGAGAAAAGTTTCGAACCTGCCCCGAGGGTTAAACTGCTGAGCTAGCAAGAAATAAAGTTATTAAACGGCCATTACCTTGTGGATGAACTGCTGCCCGAAGAAAGAGGCGCTTCCCGCCCCCTGCTACATAATCACACTAGGAGAGATGTTACTGAAGTGTCCAGGAGACCAGAAAATCAGCAGTTTATATACCCTCGTGGAAAATTCGAGACGTTTCATGAATGATTACAACCCGCCCACAAAATTTTATTGGATAATGGCAAAAACTAATACACCAGACGAAGAAGAAACACCTTATTGGTGGAAAATTAATTACAGAAATACCTTATTGGTCAAATTCAAAACTGGCGGAAAGAGAAGGGTTATACTGCCAACCCAAACAATGACTGAAAGAAATATAACAAAGAACAAACTTATGAATAGCAAATTTCTTCAAAAAAAAGTTCCTTCACTTCGCACTAGGGTGCACAATAGTAGTTCTTAAGCAGTGCCATCTAGAAGAGAATTTTCACACTTCTTACTACAGAGAAAACAAAAACAAATCGAAACCGACATAGTTCTGAACACTTCAAAATTTACAGTAAAGACATCTTCTGTGAAACCTTAGAATTAATGTGGTTGTTAAAGTTCAGGCTTTCTCCAGTAGAGGAGTTTCAACTGGCGCAATGTTTGAATTAGCGGCGTGGAGGTGTACCGCCCGGTACAATTATTATTATTATTATTATTATTATTATTATTATTATTATTATTATTATTATTATTATTATTATTATTATTATTATTATTATTATTATTATTTTTGGGTCATTAAGAGCTGAAAGACGTGGAAGAAAATAGTAAAATATGCGTGGTTTAGGAGGAAACAAGATGAAATGTACGTCACGTGGGGCACCATCGGTCGCAGTAGTTGAATAAGACGAGAACTAGGTAAAGCACCTGGGGATGAGTCAGCTGAAACCTCGTATTGTGTTTAGCACAAGAGGACGAAGTGTGACAAACAGGTTTTGTGTATAGACATCTAACATACACGTCAACAAATCCGAGAAACATAAACAAGGTTACACGTGAGAGGCATGCAGCATCATCATAGTAAAATGTAGGATGCAGTTGAGGTGGATACGTTCAATTGTGTATAATTTGATAACTCATCTTGTACTCGTGAAAGCGGCCGTCGGCCTGGCGTTCAGGTTAATAGCTAATTACAAATCGCAACACTGCGTGTTAAGATGATGCCGGTAGAAAAAACCTGTTAAGACGCAAGGCTCCAGTAGAAGAAGAGGAAGAAGGTAACGAGAGGCACAAAGTCAAGCAGGACAGAGCCGAGCAAGGCTCACATTAGTGACACAGGCATAGGAGTGGCCTGGTCGTAGGAACTACAGTCGTTATAGTAACATTCTGTTGTAGAAAAGAATAAACACTAACATACAGAAGGGGCTCCGTAATTCCAGGTGGACGGTAACAAGAATATCTCGAATAGAAAAACACGGATATACGAACATACACGAAAACGCATGTGTACACCAAAAATTTACCTATGTTAAACGTTACAGCACAACAGTTTAGAAAACAAAAACATACAGATTGCCTTACACTAAAAGAAATTTTAATTATCTTTTGAAAATGAAAAATATGCTCTGGGCAACATTCTTAAGTTAAATGTTAACTTATAGTTCTTATTTCAGTAGTGATAAATATAAAACAACTATTTTATGAAATTTTTTAAATGTGATAATAATGAGGAAAATGATTGCTGTTTTCAGGTCATAGGCCGTTAAAAACGCAAAGTGTCTTCTGTTTTAACTAATAGTGAATAAAACGAACTATAAACTGCTCGAACACACGTAATGAACCCAAACCACGTGCAAGACAGGATTGAGGAACTGCCGAACAGCGTTCCAGGTCAATGTCTAGCTTTTAAACAAGCACGTATTCCATGCATTGTGTTCAGCTTTCGCCACATACAAGGCACTCGCGCACTGAAACTCTCGATTTAAAATATTTATTAGCGGTACATCAATTTCTCTGCTCGGATTTATGAGAATATCGAACTATCGAGGCTCAAAATACTATGTCGATTCTGTACTGTACTCCCAGTGCAGAAATGGCGTAACATCTGACATACCAAAGTGAAACTCGTAGGAATGGTTCAAAGTGACCACCCTGGGCTTCTCTGCAGGCTTCACTTAATCGAATCCAGATGCAACGCATTCGAGCCAGAATATCCTCTGCTGCTTAAAAAATACGTTCACGGAGGTCATCCGAAATGGTTACTTGAGTTTGATATACTTTGTTTTTCAAGTCCCTCCAGACATAAAAATCCAATGAAGGTCTGGAGATCTGGCTGGCCAATTGATAGCTCCACATCGTCCTGTCCACCGTTGAGGAAATGTCTGCACCATCGTGTAAATACACATGGTTCTGCGTAGTCGAAGAGACACGTCCTTTGACGAAAGCTCCAGCAACGTACTGTAGAAGTCCACGTAACCGACCTCGTACTACTCCCATCCAGATATTAATTCAGAACCGGTGCTGGAAATTGCCTTGTCCTACTGAATGGGGATGTTCCACAGCCCATGAGTGGGATATAGTAGGCTCGAAGCCCTCTGTCTGTAGCTCTAAAGATGGTTTTCCGTGATTTGTCATGTTCACACCAGGCAAATGCTGGAGCTGTACCTAAATTAAGACCACGGTTGCTTACTTCCCGATTCTAGCCCTTAGATATATCTGTCGCCGTAAGACCTATCTGTGTCGTGACGACGTACATCAACTTGTAAAAAAATTGCTAATCAGCTGATGAAAGACACTGCACCCGTTGAATGTAGTCAGGATGCATTCGCTCTTCATGCAGTGTCCTACGCATGGTCCAAGTTGGTATACCAACAGCGCGTGTTGTACTACGCTTACGGCGCCCGGGATCATCGTTTACCATTATCAGGATGTCTTCTTCCGCATCTAGGGTTACACGTGCCCGTTCAGGTCCTCGCTGTTCATAGCATGATGTAACGCAGCCTTTATCGCGAACACGCTGCACTACAGCTAGTATCGTTGCTGAATTAGGCACCCGTATGTTGGTAAACCTTTCCGAATAGATTCGTTGCGCGCGACCCGTATTCTGTTCGGCCTCACGATACACTAGAAGCATATCATTGTATTCGTGGTTTTCATACATTGGCATTGTTCAAATACTGCTACTACTACTACCACTACTACTACTACTACTACTACTACGAAGTAACTCGCGAACGGCTAGTAAGGGCGATACTTCGCCTCTCTGACAGCTGTTATTCATGTGAAGGTCAGGCAGGCAGCTCATACCTCTATTCCGGTTTCATGTAGGGGGCGGGAAACCGTCTAACCACAACTCCGTCGCTAGGAACAGCAGACAACATAATCAGTTCGTGACACGCCTAGTGCTTTTGCCGAACTGCTCACGTTGAATGTTCTGCCACAAAGTGACTTCATTATCATGGATTTCTGGAATAACTACTCGCAGTATGCAGAAACACCCCGGACTTCATTTCTTGTTTTGTAATAATGCACAACATAGCCTATACTAGGTCCGATTAGTCTGCTAGTCATCTCTAAATACCACACGGTAAATATTTTTACCGCTAAACCACGCACATTTTACAATGTGATTTGCGCGTGTTTCACCTCTCGATCCTAGCTCAGTCCGGTGGCATTTGAAGCTGCTCAAATACGCCCGCTTCTGGTCGGTGGATTTACAGGCACGATAAAGAATACCTGCGGGCAAAATTCCAAAACCTCGCATCCATAATAATGTTGTAGGCTTTACGTCCCACTAACTACTTTTCCGGTTTTCGGAGACGCCGAGGTGCCGGAATTTTGTCCCTCAGGACTTATTTTACGTGCCAGTAAATCTATCGACAAGAGGCCGACGTATTTAACCGCCCTCAAATACCATCGGACTGGCCAGGATCGAACGTCCCAAGTTGGGGTCTGAAGGCGAGCGCCACATCGCGTCTCCAATGGAACGTAAACAACATTATTCTTATAACTGTATAAGTCTATTACTACTACTACTATGAAAATTACAATTAACCGCTACACTCAAGCTTCGTATCTCTTAATCTCTAAGAAAACACTGAAGAATGCACTGAACTGACAACAAGTCCGAATTATTAATCTTGTAATTCCCGACATGTCTCCGAGATTAGTGGAACATGTATTTACACACTGTTATGCCGCGGTCCACTCCTCTCGCTTCTCCCAGACGTTTCGACTACTGCTGAGGGATACAGGAGAGCGTATCTACACGACTCCACAGAAGATGACTACCGGAGCAGTAGTCGAAACGTCTGGGAGAAGCGAGAGGAGTGGACCACGGCATAACAGCCCGGAAGAATTTTATTATATTGACACCGGCCGTGAAAGCCTTCATACTTTATTTACACACTGTTTTACGTCGCACCGACACAGGTAGGTTTTGTGGCGTCGATGGGAGAGGAAAGGGTTGGAGTGGGAATGAAATGGCCGTGGCCTTGAGTTACAGTAGGTACCATCCCAGCATTTGCCTGGACAAGTGGGAAACCACCTCCAGGATGGCTGACATGGGAATCGAACCCCATCTACTCAGCTGACCTCCCGAGGCTGAGTGGACACCTTCCATCCCTGGTACCACTTTTCAAATTTCGTGGTAGAGCGGGAATCGAAACCGGGCTTCCGGGGGTGGCAGCTAATCACACTAACCACCAAACCACAAAGGTGGGCGAACATGTACTTGAACGTACAAAGTTACAGTTCTATTCCTTCATAGAAAATGGTCGAAATGCCTTCCGTTAGCTCGACGACAAGCTTCCATGCGGTGACAGCACGAAACTCTCACCCGCCTCCACACATCCACGTCAGCTCTCACAGTTGCGACGGTATCCCATATTCGTTGTCGTAGAGTTGCTTCATTGGCAATTTCTACTTGGTACACCAAGTCTTCGAGGTGCCACCAGAAATAAAAGTCTAGTGGATTTTAATCGGGGGACCGCGATGGCCAGCTGACGGGACCATACCGACCAACCCACCGCATCCGCTGATGTATCTGTAGTGGAACGTCGTCCAGAAGTTCTGATAGAGAAGACTGGAGAAAATGGAGGTAACTACAGCCAGTTAGTCGTGCAGGCAGCTCCAATTGTCCAAGAAGCTGATCTCCAAATATCCCGCCAAAATATTTATAAAAAAAACCTGTGCTGGAAATGACCTTGGTGAATGGCATGAGGATTTTCTTCTGCCCATGTATGGGCATTGTGAAAATTAATGATACCTCACGAGTAAAAGATGACTCATCTGTAACCAACACACCGTGCAGAAAGTCTGCATTATCTTGACATTGTTGCAAGAACCAGGTACAGATGATGATGATGATGCTTGCTGTTTAAAGGGGCCTAACATCAACGTCATCGGACCCTAATGGTACGAAATGAGACGAAATGGAATGACAAATTAAAGGTCCAAAATTATCCACTGACCAGAATTCAAAACGTGAGGACGAAGAATGAATGGATGGAGATGAATTTAAAACAATCAGTGGATGCGACCCGCAATGCCTTACATTACAGATTCTCACGTAAAACAATATGATTACAGACTAAGGGACTGCTTCTATAGCATAACATTGAATCGATGATGCTTGCAGTCTAAAGGAGGTCCAAAATTCAAGTTATCGGCCCCTTCTAACGGTACTTATCGCTAGGAATGTAGAACCATGGTATCTGTCATGCTGCGTTACTAATCAAAAGTAGCAGAGACTCGCGGTATTCCACACATTATGGTACTACTTTTTTAAAAATAATTTATTTCTCACAAATAACAAGGTACAGTATCAACATACAAAAGTAACTTAATCTCTTATTACAATATAATGAGCACTAGTCACAAGTCCTTCTGCCCTGATTGTTCTAGAGAATAGTCATTTGAACTGAGAAGAAAGAAAAAGAAAAAAACATTGGCACAAAACACATTGCGTGAAAAACACTGCACTATCCACTGCACGACCATTCGACTGTTATAATGAAACACTCTCGAGTTCCTTAACTTGTTGTTTCTCTCTCGATGGCACACGTTTCAGTAATGTTCGTTTGGCATCTTTTAGAAGACAAATGAACGTGTTAAGGGAGCACTGTTCGTTTGTCTGGACAAAATAAAGATACCCCATGACAAGCCAGGTTTTCGCAAATTTCAAGTGCTGCGTACCGAAATCGAGCTCTAAGGCTGCTCTGTAAGCTGCATTAGGATTCGCCGATCCTGTCATCTGTCTTAGCACAGAACAAAACCATTTCCAGACTACTTTGACATGTCCACAGGTAGTAAGTTTATGCCTCTGTGTGTCCACCTCCAGACATTTTTTACAGAGTGGGGATTGGGTGATGTGACGGAATTTTTTTAGCTTCTGTGGGGATAATTTCGTTTATAGCTTTATATGCGGCTACTTCCCAGTCAGTTGGTATAAGAGGATCTTTGAAATTTCTCCAGATTTCATTCCATTTCCGATTTGGGTACTTCTCCGTGATCTGGGGTTGTGTTTCGTTCTTCTGTAATAGATGATTGTATATTACTCGTGTAGGAGGAACGTTGTTTCCTGTCACTCGTACCGTATCTATCGCTTGCAGCGCTCTTCTAAAACATCGTGTCGGCACTAAATACTTCGGGTTTTGCTGATGTGTATTCCAAAAATAAGGATTATAAGCAGCTCCTACTCCTGTCTTCGCAATCATTATCTCTCTCATTAAAAGCGCTTGGCATTTTTCACCGACTGCTATGAGACCCAGTCCTCCTTGCGCTACGGATTTTCTCACTTGTGATCGTGCTACACGAATTATATATCCGCGCCACAAATAATAACTAATACAGAGTTCAACTCGCTGGCTTATTTTTACCGGCATGGGTAGAATTTGTGCCACATACCACAATTTAGACAAGGCAAACAAGTTTATATGCCACACCTTTTGGATGATGCTCAGGTTTCGACTCAAACTGAGTGACAATGTGGCGCGTACCCTTGAAACTATGGTTGTCCAGTTTATTTCAATATTTTGGGACATATTAGGGGTAAACACTAATCCCAAAATCTTAATTCTATCTTTAATTGGTACGGACGCAATTGTCATACCTTGTGACCAGCTACCAAGCGGTAGTATCTCGGAATTTTGATAACTGACTTGGGCATTAGAGGCTTCATCGTAAGTTGTTATTATGCTCTTCAGCTGTGGGGCAACGGTTGGTGTCTGCAGTAATATGGTGACGTCGTCAGCATAGGCTGCAACCGTGAGCAGGCTCTGGGGGTTGGGAATCGTGCACAGGACAAAGTGGACTACCCGAATAAAGGGCTCAATACTTAAAGCAAAAAGAGTCATCCATAGGGGACATCCTTGTCGTACCGATGTCTTAATTGGAATTGGTCTGGAAAAGTGTCCATTAAGAAGTATTCCAGAATGCGCCGAACTATACAGGGTTCGAATAAGATTGCATATTGCGGTTGGGAGACCCAAGCGTTGCAGCACTGCTAACAAGTACCCATGATGCACTCTGTCGAAAGCTTTTCGGAAGTCCAGGTTTAGAATCGCGCCCATTTCAGTTGGTTCTGCTTCAAAGTGTAACACTGCATTCCTTACTGCCTGTAGGATGTGGGTAATTTTCCTTTCGGGAATAGCACATGTTTGCCCTTCTTTGATGATGTTATTAAGGTAGGGTCGTATTCTTTTAGCCAGTATTTTCATGAAGAGTTTGTAATCGGTGTTGAGGAGTGTTATCGGGCGGAAATCCGATACAGTTCGTGGTGCGGCGACTTTGGGTATAAGGATTATAATACCTTCATTAACGCCTGTGCAATCTTGTAGATTGGCGAACAATTGTTGCATTAGTGTTAAAAGGGTTGTTTTCAGGATGTTCCAGTACTTTTTGTAGAAAAGGTAAGTCAGACCATCAGGGCCTGGAGCTGATCTCTTACTGGCCGATCGTAGGGCCTCGAATAGTTGACTTTCTTCAATTGGACGGAGGAGCTGTTGCCTGTCATTATCATTGAGTTGTTGATCGAGGAACGACAGAATGTTCGTTTGATCTAGCGGGGAATCCTCACAGTCCCGGAACGTTTCTCTGAAGTATTTCTTAGTTTCATTTAGACAGTCTTTAGTAGATAAGAGTCGTCTGTTGTCATCTGTATGAAGAGTAGATATTACTTTGCTCTTCCCGTTCCTTTTTTCATGTGCTACATGATAAAGCTGTGCTTTTTCTTCTGCTAAGGGTGAAGTAGAACACGAACGAACTAAGGAACGCTGTAGGATGTTCTCCTGAATAGCTGTTATTCTTCGTTTAACTGCGGCTATGTGACTGTTTACGTTGTAACCTGCCTGTTGATGCGCCAGAAGGTCAGTTAGTATAGTGTAGTAAGAGTGCAGAGTTTTCCGTCTGTTACGTGCTTTTTCTGCTCCATGTTTCTTAAAGAAGGATTGAATCGCCGGTTTAACCTTATGCAACCACTTGTGTACAGTTAAAGGGCCTGTTGGGTGAGACGACTGAGCATATTTGACCACATCTGTTGAAAGTTCTCTTTCACTCGCTCGTCATCAAGCAACGCATTATTTAGTTTCCAATATCCCTTCCCGATAACAGGTATTCTCCTCGTGGTACGAATCTTCAGTAGGACAGCGTGATGATCACTGAAGGGTACTATTTTAACACTAATGTCATGTACATGCGGTGCTAGGTCTCTGTTTACGTAAAATCTATCAATTCTAGGAGCCGCTGTTCCTCGGAAAAATGTAAATTGTACGAAATTGCCATGTTTACTTTCCCATCCATCACGAAGCTCTAAGGCCTGACATATCCTTTCAAGCGCAGGAGAAGGGTTGAATTCTCCTCTCTGGTCTTTGGCGTGTAAAACACAATTAAAATCACCACCGAAAATTAAGTCTTTGTAGTTATGTCGTAAATAGAATGGTAGGTGTGTGGTCAGAAATTCCTCTCGCTCGTGACGACAATGTGTTCCAGAGTGCAGGTAGATGTTTATGTACAGTGTGTTATCTTCTGTTAATATCGACGTGATCCTCCCACTAGGGTGTGTTTCACAAAGTTTAATGTGTAATCCAGATCTGTATATAATTGCAGTTCCTCTCGAGTCTTCCCCAGGATTGGCAATATATTGGTAATTATTCCCCAGGTAAGGCAAAGTAAATACGTTAACTTCTTGTAGGAAGAGGATATCAATGTCATAATCTCTAATAAATTCTTGTAATAGTACCTGTTTGCTGCGACTTCTCAGGCAATTTACATTAAGTGAAGCTACGGTATGAAGAAGTAGAATGGTAAAGGGAAAGAACACAGCGACAATCATAATGATGAGTTTGGAGATAGAGACGAGTGCTTAAGTTATTTATTCGGAACATGTTTGATAATTTTAGTGCCTTTCTTTTTGCCAGTGTCATCTACCGGCCGCTTTAACCTAGGATCCCTTTGGCTAACTTGAGGTAGTTTTGTTTCCGTAATTTCCATTTCTTCCACCGACGGGGTCTCTCATTTTCGAAGGTCGGTGATAGATTATGCTCTTCCCTACTTTGCATATTACTGTCTTTGACGGATGTTGGCGGTGTCAATACATCTCCGCCCTCTGTTTCCATATCCTGAGTTACTGGAGGCTGTAACTGGTTATGATTTGTTTCTTGAGGTAGCTGTGCTGGCAGTACGGCATCTGACTCGATCGTAGGTAGCCTTTCCGGTTGCGGTATTTGATGACTATTATCAGAATTGTCGTTCTCAGTTATCTGATCCCGCACCTTTTGACCTAATAACTCTGTCTTCCTGTGCGTCACAGAAGTGGCCGGCATAGTGTTCTGGTGATCATGTTGTGTTTCCTGTGTAGCTTCATGAGTAGTATAATTGGATGGTTCGGCCGCCACCACCCCCACCGGCTCCCAGAGGCCACCTCCACCACCACCACAGCCAGAGGCCTCCCAGATGCCTCCTCCACCACCACCACACCCAGAGGCTTCCCAGAGGTGTCCTCCACCACCCGCGGGAAATTTGAATTTGTAAACAGCGCCACGTGCTTTTTGACAGCTGTCATCGACAACAACGCATCGCTAACCTCAGTACTGCCATCTTGACGGGCCTAAACCTCAGCAGTACCAACTTAACCTAACTAGCGCGAGGTAAACAAAGCCACGTGCTTTTTGACAGCCACGTGCTTTTTGACAGACAACAACGCATCGCTAACCTCAGTACTGCCATCTTGACGGGCCTAAACCTCAGTAGTACCAACTTAACCTAACTAGCGCGAGATAAACAAAGCCACGTGCTTTTTTGACAGCTGTCATCCGCCATCTTTAAACCACAGAGCACTGTGCTGCCCTCCTTATCGCAGTAGCTGCAAATTCATCACCTGTCATCCACAGTGCTGCCATCTTGGCGAGCCTAAACCTTAGTGCTACCAACTTAACCTCACTAGCGTGAGATAAACAAATCCACGTGCTTTTCTTGACAGCTGTCATCCACCATCTTTAAACCACAGAGCACTGTGCTGCCCTCTTTATCGCAGTAGCTGCAAATTCGTCACCTGTCATCCGCAGTGCTGCCATCTTAACGGGCCTAAACCTTAGTGCTACTAACTTAACCTCACTAGCGTGAGATAAACAAATCCACGTGTTTTTTTGACAGCTGTCATCCGCCATCTTTAATCTATAGAGCTCAGTGCTGCCCTCTTTAGCTACTTACCTTTGAAATGTGGTGGCGGATAATTTGAAAAATGCTTTTTGACAGCAGCCATCTTTGAGCACCGTGCTGCCCTCTTTAGCTAGATACCTTTGGAATGTGTTGGCAGGCAATTCCACATCACAGCAGCCATCTTTAATCAAGAGAGCACCGTGCTGCCCTCTATGTGGTGGTGGCGATTTGAAAAATTCTACATGCTCTTGTTTGGAAACAAACTCACGCGCTTTCTTGACAGCCATCATCCGCCATCTTTAATCAACAGAGCACAGTGCTACCCTCTTTAGCTAGATACCTTTGAAATGTGGTGGCGGCAAATTCCACGTGCTCTTGTTTGGAAACAAAGCTATGTGCTTTTTTGACAGCTGACATCCACCATCTTTAATCTATAGAGCACAGTGCTGCCCTCTTTAGCTACTTACCTTTGAAATGTGGTACGTCACAGCTGTCATCCGCAGTGCTGCCATCTTAACGGGCCTAAACCTTAGTGCTACCAACTTAACCTTACTAGCGCGAGATTTGAATCGGTAAACAAATCCACGTGCTTTTTTGACAGCTGTCATCCACCATCTTTAATCCATAGAGCACAGTGGTGCCCTCTTTAGCTACTTACCTTTGAAATGTGGTGGCGGATAATTTGAAAAATGCTTTTTGATAGCAGCCATCTTTGAGCACCGTGCTGCCCTCTTTAGCTAGATACCTGTGGTGGCAGGCAATTCCACGTGACAGCAGCCATCTTTAATCAAGAGGGCACCATGCTGCCCTCTTTGTGGCGGTGGCAAATGCCACGTGCTTAACAAACTCACGTGCTTTTTTCTGACAGCTGTCATCCGCCATCTTGCATCACAAACCTCAGTGCTGCGCTCTTTAGCTAGTTACCTTTGAAATGTGGTGGCGGCAATTTGAAAAATTCTACGTGCTCTTGTTTGGAAACAAAGCCACGTGCTTTTTGACAGCTGTCATCCACCATCTTTAATCAATAGAGCACTGTGCTGCTATCATGCAGGCAATTTCGTCAGCTGTCATCCGCCACATTTAATCTACAGAGCACCTTGCTGCCCTCTATGTAGTAGCGGGCAATTTGAAAAGTTCTGTTAGCTGTCATCCGCCATCTTTAATCAAGAGAGCACCGTGCTGCCATCTTTAGGTAGATACCTTTGAAATGTGGTGGCGGCAATTTGAAAAAATTCTATGTGCTCTTGTTTAGTAAACAAAGCCACGTGCTTTTTTGACAGCTGTTATCCACCATCTTTAATCAATAGAGCACTGTGCTGCTATCATGCGGGCAATTTCGTCAGCTGTCATCCGCCATCTTTAATCTACAGAGCACCGTGCTGCTCTCTGTAGTAGCGGGCAATTTGAAAAGTTCTGTTAGCTGTCATCCGCCATCTTTAATCAAGAGAGCACCGTGCTGCCATCTTTAGCTAGATAACTTTGAAATGTGGTGGCGGCAAATTGAAAAATTCCACGTGCTCTTGTTTAGTAAACAAACTCACGCGCTTTTTGTCAGCTGTCATCCGCCATCTTTAATCTATAGAGCTCAGTGCTACACTCTTTAGGTACATACTTTTGAAATATGGTGGTGGATAATTTAAAAAGAAAAATTCTACATCAGCCATCTCTCGACGCTAATTGCACAAGATGGTGGCTATACATGACTCCTTAAAGGTGCTTATGCAAGATGGCCGCTATACATAGGTTTTTATGAGATGCCCTTGGGATGCTTGCGCAAGATGGCGGTTATACAAGGCTCCTTATGAGACGCCCTAGAGTTGCTTGCGCAAGATGGCGGTTGCTCTTATGAGGCGGCTTAAGGGTCCTTGCACAAGATGGCTAGAGATGCCCTAAGGATGCTTGCGCAAGATGGCGGACGCAAGATGGCGGCTATACACGACTCCTTATGAGACGCCTTAAGGGTGCTTGCGCAAGATGGCTGCTGCTCTTATGAAGAAAGCTAGCTTAGAGGCTAACGTGTCGTGCTAGTTCGATTCATTAAATTTGGGGCTTAAATGCATAATGTTAAATATCTCGAAAACGGTGCATCGTAGAGAAAAACGAACAAAATGTTTCTACCCAATACCTCGGTTCGCAGTATGGGGAACAAGTAAAACATAGTCTAATGATGAGATCAACGGTTCGGTTCTAACTTAGGCCCTTTGGCATTAGCTCTGTTTCAGCTTGTAATGAAGCAAGTCTTCGTAACATGATCAGGTCTAGCTATGGTAGAGAGTATAACGTACCGTGCAGGTTCGATTCATTACATTTGGGGCTTAAATGCAAAATGTTAAATATCTCGAAAACGGACAAAATATTTCTACATGATACCTAGGTTTGCAGAATCAGGAACATGATAGCATAATAAAAACAAAGTCTAATGATGAGATCGACGGTTCGATTCCTACTTAGGCCCTTTGGCATTGGCAGCTATCTATTTCTACAAGATGGCGGCTATACATAGCTTCTTATGAGACAGCTTAAGAGCGCTTGCACAAGATGGCTGCTGCTCTTATGAGACGCCCTAGGGGTGCTTGCGGGAGGTAGCAGCGACAAGACGATGACTATACACAGCTGCTTATGATACGGCCTAGAGGTGCTTACACAAGATGGTGGCTGCTCTGATGAAGAAAGCTAGCTTTGCATCGTGCAGGTATTTTTACAGCACTAAACCTCATACCTTTGAAATGTGGTGGCGGGTAATTTGAAAAATTCGACGTGCTTTTTCATAAGCTGTTAAGGTCTCCTCTTATGTCAAGGCATAGCTCTATCGAACAAGTTTAAACCTACATCGGAATAGCTAGAGTAAGCACGTGCTGCAGTGATGACGTCATTAAGCATGTTTAGACTTGCAAATCACAGAAGAAACGTAACAAGGCTGGGATCGAAAACTGCACTCTATGCCGTTAACTTTATCATGTGATCGGAACATTGATGGAAGTGTTTAAAACACTAAATAAGTAGAACCGAACACTGTACTCGATGCAACGTGTGTTTAGAACATGTCAGGGGATACCTTTGTTCTAAGAAGATTAGTTTACCGCACATTTCTTGTAGGGCTAATAGGCTAAGGGGCTAATGGGCAAAAGGACTAAAGGAGCAACAACCTCATTGATCACTATAAGCAAGAACGCTTGTACTTTGTTAAGTGTAGAAAATTAATCTTTATTTGTAAATGGTTTCATGTTCAGAACAAGGAATGGAACCTAGGGGTTACGTCTTACGCCGTAAAGATGGCAGCAGTGAGGTTAGCGACGCTCTATTCTCCTTCAGAGTGAGGTTAGGGTTCGTCAAGAAGACAGCTGTCAAAAAAGCACGTGGCTATGTTTACCAAAGAAGAGCACGTGGTCGTGACGTCACGGTCACGTAATCAATCCTCAAGGCTGCCACCTTATGAATGTTATAGCGCGGAATTTAAAATCCAACAACGGAACATTTTAACCTCACTCTTGTCATCTTTACGGCAGTAAACCTGAAGGCTGCCACCTTATGCATGTTGTAGCGCGGAATTTATAATCCAACAACAGAACTTTGCTAAACTCTCTGCTATCATCTTGAAAAGTTCAGTGTTCCAAACACTAGTTCGAAAAACGTAACTCATCGCACCTCGGGGATTTTATTAGGTAAGACGTAACCCCTAGGTTCCATTCCTTGTTCTGAACATGAAACCATTTACAAATAAAGATTAATTTTCTACACTTAACAAAGTACAAGCGTTCTTGCTGATAGTGATCAATGAGGTTGTTGCTCCTTTAGCCCTTTTGCCCATTAGCCCCTTAGCCTATTAGCCCTACAAGGAATGTGCGGTAAACTAATCTTCTTAGAACAAAGGTATCCCCTGACATGTTCTAAACACATGCTGCATCGAGTACAGTGTTCGGTTCTACTTATTTAGTGTTTTAAACACTTCCATCAATGTTCCGATCACATGATAAAGTTAACGGCATAGAGTGCAGTTTTCGATCCCAGCCTTGTTACGTTTCTTCTGTGATTTGCAAGTCTAAACATGCTTAATGACGTCATCACTGCAGCACGTGCTTACTCTAGCTATTCCGATGTAGGTTTAAACTTGTTCGATAGAGCTATGCCTTGACATAAGAGGAGACCTTAACAGCTTATGAAAAAGCACGTCGAATTTTTCAAATTACCCGCCACCACATTTCAAAGGTATGAGGTTTAGTGCTGTAAAAATACCTGCACGATGCAAAGCTAGCTTTCTTCATCAGAGCAGCCACCATCTTGTGTAAGCACCTCTAGGCCGTATCATAAGCAGCTGTGTATAGTCATCGTCTTGTCGCTGCTACCTCCCGCAAGCACCCCTAGGGCGTCTCATAAGAGCAGCAGCCATCTTGTGCAAGCGCTCTTAAGCTGTCTCATAAGAAGCTATGTATAGCCGCCATCTTGTAGAAATAGATAGCTGCCAATGCTAAAGAGCCTAAGTAGGAATCGAACCGTCGATCTCATCATTAGACTATGTTTTTATTATGCTATCATGTTCCTGATACTGCAAACCTAGGTATCATGTAGAAATATTTTGTCCGTTTTCGAGATATTTAACATTTTGCATTTAAGCCCCAAATGTAATGAATCGAACCTGCACGGTACGTTATACTCTCTACCATAGCTAGACCTGATCATGTTACGAAGACTTGCTTCATTACAAGCTGAAACAGAGCTAATGCCAAAGGGCCTAAGTTAGAACCGAACCGTTGATCTCATCATTAGACTATGTTTTACTTGTTCCCCATACTGCGAACCGAGGTATTGGGTAGAAACATTTTGTCCGTTTTTCTCTACGATGCACCGTTTTCGAGATATTTAACATTATGCATTTAAGCCCCAAATTTAATGAATCGAACTAGCACGACACGTTAGCCTCTAAGCTAGCTTTCTTCATAAGAGCAGCAGCCATCTTGCGCAAGCACCCTTAAGGCGTCTCATAAGGAGTCGTGTATAGCCGCCATCTTGCGTCCGCCATCTTGCGCAAGCATCCTTAGGGCATCTCTAGCCATCTTGTGCAAGGACCCTTAAGCCGCCTCATAAGAGCAACCGCCATCTTGCGCAAGCAACTCTAGAGCGTCTCATAAGGAGCCTTGTATAACCGCCATCTTGCGCAAGCATCCCAAGGGCATCTCATAAGAACCTATGTATAGCGGCCATCTTGCATAAGCACCTTTAAGGAGTCATGTATAGCCACCATCTTGTGCAATTAGCGTTGAGAGATGGCTGATGTAGAATTTTTCT
Source organism: Anabrus simplex (assembly GCF_040414725.1). Classification (NCBI taxonomy): domain Eukaryota; kingdom Metazoa; phylum Arthropoda; class Insecta; order Orthoptera; family Tettigoniidae; genus Anabrus; species Anabrus simplex. Next base: position 1,804,609,799 of record NC_090265.1, read on the forward strand.
TTTTAAATTATCCACCACCATATTTCAAAGGTATGTACCTAAAGAGTGTAGCACTGAGCTCTATAGATTAAAGATGGCGGATGACAGCTGACAAAAAGCGCGTGAGTTTGTTTACTAAACAACAGCACGTGGAATTTTCAATTTGCCGCCACCACATTTCAAAGGTATCTAGCTAAAGATGGCAGCACGGTGCTCTCTTGATTAAAGATGGCGGATGACAGCTAACAGAACTTTTCAAATTGCCCGCTACTACAGAGAGCAGCACGGTGCTCTGTAGATTAAAGATGGCGGATGACAGCTGACGAAATTGCCCGCATGATAGCAGCACAGTGCTCTATTGATTAAAGGTGGTGGATAACAGCTGTCAAAAAAGCACGTGGCTTTGTTTACTAAACAAGAGCACATAGAATTTTTCAAATTGCCGCCACCACATTTCAAAGGTATCTACCTAAAGATGGCAGCACGGTGCTCTCTTGATTAAAGATGGCGGATGACAGCTAACAGAACTTTTCAAATTGCCCACTACTACATAGAGGGCAGCAAGGTGCTCTGTAGATTACAGATGGCGGATGACAGCTGACGAAATTGCCTGCATGATAGCAGCACAGTGCTGTATTGATTAAAGATGGTGGATGACAGCTGTCAAAAAGCACGTGGCTTTGTTTCCAAACAAGAGCACGTAGAATTTTTCAAATTGCCGCCACCACATTTCAAAGGTAACTAGCTAAAGAGCGCAGCACTGAGGTTTGTGATGCAAGATGGCGGATGACAGCTGTCAGAAAAAAGTACGTGAGTTTGTTAAGCACGTGGAATTTGCCACCGCCACAAAGAGGGCAGCATGGTGCCCTCTTGATTAAAGATGGCTGCTGTCACGTGGAATTGCCTGCCACCACAAGTATCTAGCCAAAGAGGGCAGCACGGTGCTCAAAGATGGCTGCTATCAAAAAGCATTTTTCAAATTATCCGCCACCACATTTCAAAGGTAAGTAGCTAAAGAGGGCACCACTGTGCTCTATGGATTAAAGATGGTGGATGACAGCTGTCAAAAAAGCACGTGGATTTGTTTACCGATTCAAATCTCGCGCTAGTAAGGTTAAGTTGGTAACACTAAGGTTTAGGCCCGTTAAGATAGCAGCACTGCGGATGACAGCTGTGACGTACCACATTTCAAAGGTAAGTAGCTAAAGAGGGCAGCACTGTGCTCTATAGATTAAAGATGGTGGATGTTAGCTGTCAAAAAAGCACATAGCTTTGTTTCCAAACAAGAGCACGTGGAATTTGCCGCCACCACATTTCAAAGGTATCTAGCTAAAGAGGGTAGCACTGTGCTCTGTTGATTAAAGATGGCGGATGACGGCTGTCAAAAAAGCGCGAGTTTGTTTCCAAACAAGAGCATGTAGAATTTTTCAAATTGCCACCACCACATAGAGGGCAGCACGGTGCTCTCTTGATTAAAGATGGCTGCTGTCATGTGGAATTGCCTGCCACCACATTCCAAAGGTATCTAGCTAAAGAGGGCAGCACGGTGCTCAAAGATGGCTGCTGTCAAAAAGCATTTTTCAAATTATTCGCCACCACATTTCAAAGGTAAGTAGCTAAAGAGGGCAGCACTGAGCTCAATAGATTAAAGATGGCGGATGACAGCTGTCAAAAAACACGTGGATTTGTTTATCTCACGCTAGTGAGGTTAAGTTAGTAGCACTAAGGTTTAGGCCCGTTAAGATGGCAGCACTGCGGATGACAGGTGACGAATTTGCAGCTACTGCGATAAAGAGGGCAGCACAGTGCTCTGTGGTTTAAAGATGGTGGATGACAGCTGTCAAAAAGCACGTGGATTTGTTTATCTCACGCTAGTGAGGTTAAGTTGGTAGCACTAAGGTTTAGGCTCGCCAAGATGACAGCACTGTGGATGACAGGTGATGAATTTGCAGCTACTGCGATAAAGAGGGCAGCACAGTGCTCTGTGGTTTAAAGATGGCGGATGACAGCTGACAAAAAAGCACGTGGCTTTGTTTATCTCGCGCTAGTTAGGTTAAGTTGGTACTACTGAGGTTTAGGCCCGTCAAGATGGCAGTACTGAGGTTAGCGATGCGTTGTTGTCTGTCAAAAAGCACGTGGCTTTGTTTACCTCGCGCTGGTTAGGTTAAGTTGGTACTACTGAGGTTTAGGCCCGTCAAGATGGCAGTACTGAGGTTAGCGATGCGTTGTTGTCGATGACAGCTGTCAAAAAGCACGTGGCTTTGTTTACAAATTCAAATTTCCCGCGGGTGGTGGAGAATATCTCTGGGAGGCCTCTGGGTGAGGTGGTGGTGGAGGAGGCATCTGGGAGGCTTCTGGCTGTGGTGGTGGTGGAGGAGGCATCTGGGAGGCCTCTGGCTGTGGTGGTGGTGGAGGAGGCATCTGGCTGTGGTGGTGGTGGCCTCTGGGAGCCAGTGGGGGTGGTGGCGGCCGAACCATCCAGTTACACTACTTTCATGTAAGTCACTAGGTGACGAACTGTGTAAGTTGTCTTCAGGAGTCAACTGCGTAGCTTGCAGCGGACTGCGCTGTGTATGCAGTTTCCCACTGGCCAAGGTCGCTCAGGTGGGGACTAGCAGGCTATTCGCTTAGCTGGACAGGTTGTGTACGTCGTAGGCATGGACCCCGTAAGTGTCCCGCTGCATTACAAGACGAGCACGTAGTAGACTGATTTTCGTAACTGACCAGGGCTTTATGCCCACCAATATCTAAGTAAGACGGTATATGTTGCTTTAACATTAGTCGAATTGCTCGTACACCATTATGAACCTTGTACCGGAAACCTGAGCTCCACGTTTCATCCTGAATCGAAGAGATTGTCCCATATATACTAATTTGTTCCACAATTATTCTATGAGGTACCTCCATCGGAAGATTAAAAATTCTCACCAACTTTGTACCAAGTCCGCAGAGTCAATAGTCACTTTGCTACAGAACCCATTACTGTGTAAGAAGGAGTGCTCACCTGCATAATCCTGTAGCAGTTTTTCAGTTGTTTCCTGCTTCTTGCTTTTCATGTACACTTGCCGCGATATACCATTCAGCTGGATCATCTCGATGTCACTTTCTTCTAGGTGCAAGGTGTCAAAAATTCAATCATGCACTTCGTATGGGGCTGGTCGGGGCGTGTCTCTGTCGGTGAAGTTGATCACAATCGTATTCTTCCTTTCCACGATCATGATGATCTTGTAACTATGAACACATAGCTATCTTGAACAACCCTATCTGTCACCACTGTCAAGAGTGTATCAGGTAGTCACTTACACACAAGTAAAAACAGACTCGTTAAACCGTACACTCAGTTCGAGAACTCACTAGCTGCCCTGACTTGCACGCACGCTGGTCCACGCAGAACTTCTACTCACAGGTTATGAAATTCGACATATACTACAGACCTATGGTTTTTCTCACATTGCGGCGCCATTTGCAGGCAACGTAACCCTATGGTGTTCAGCACATAAGAGTACTAACCACAGGGACCTCCCCCTATCTCGTGGTGTTCTTCATATAGTGGGTACTAATCACAGGCAAGGCAGAACCATGTTAGCTATCATTCCATGGTCCCGCTCATATGGTGGTACTAATCACACGTAGGCCTGTCGTGACCTACCTGTCCTGTGAGACGATCTCGTAGGTTGGTCACCAGGCACTTGGATGTTTAAGTATTACCTGACCTGCCGAGAGGAATGTAGGGAGGTAATTTGTAGGTATGACTCGTCCCGCAACTCACGAAATAAAAGATGAAATTATTTACCTGTCCTTTATTACTGAGGACAACTACAACTACTATGTACAGTATATTTACAAGTCTGAATGTAATGATCTGTAGAGAGAGAGCGAGCTTGTTCCACGCGCCTACTGTTCTACTACGCGTCTATCTGAATCTTGCCCTACGGCACTTGGGCTATGCTCGAAAAAGAATATCGTTCTGACAAGTACGAACTACTAGCTGGAAGAAGGCCCCGCGCCATCTTGGCCAGGGGTTATATCTCCGCTTCTGAACTCAAAGTTCTATCCCTACCTCCTACCAAGGGGTTGGATCTTACAGGCATTGCCAAACTGATCATCTTGTCAGTGGCTCCCTCAAGTGGCTATTCTCAATAGTTGTCACAGTAAGTGCTGCTACCTAGGCACTACTGTCTTCTGTCTTACTTTGTCCTCATCTTTCCTTGTTCCTAAAGTGCATCTGTACTGACCCTGAATGGCTGTGTACTCGGCTTTGTTCCTTTGTCGGGTTCGGGCGGGCCGCCTGGCTCGCTGGCATGCTAGCTCTGTTTGTCGATACACAGTAAATACCTTGTTGTGATCAACAAGTCCCCGCTCTTAGTCAACACTTGTGTAAGCGAGCGCGTTTCACAAACTGCTCTCCAATGCATGTAGCTTCTTGATAGTTACTTTTACCTTCTAAAATATTATATCTAACTATAATTATTATTCCATCACTACAAGGTGTCTCATGTCGATGACTATCATTATTCTAACACTAATTAATCTCCTCTGACACCTTGAGCTCTAGACTCGGCTGCGAATCCCGGCTGCCTTCCACCTGGCAGTCCGCCGGTTCGAGTCCGTGGGAGGTCGGTACACGACAGGCCTACTGCAAAAGCCGACCGCACGGTGCTCCTGTGTGCGACTAATCACAAACCTATTTGGTACCTAATATAGTGGTACTACGCGCAAGTAAAAGCGACCCATGATGTTCTCCGCGTGGTGGTACTAATCACAAGTAGTTTCATGGTTGCAAGACAATCATCCCTTGGTCGCCCCTTTTAGTCGCCTCTTACGACAGGCAGGGGATACCGTGGGTGTATTCTTCGTCTGCGTCCCACACCCACAGGGGGTTGTGTGTTTGGTCCGCGAGGGGTATTTTATTTCCCTCAAGTCCGCCGGCAAGCCGGTTCGGACCTCCCTATCCGCCACCTGGGACGCGCCACGTGGGAGTATCACCTCTCCCCCTGCTACGCCAGCGAAGTAGGTTCGTGGAGAACCAGGTACAGAAATCAGCTCTTGGTAGGTAATCCGCTTCTTGGAGATGCTGAACCCTCTGGTAGTGGTACGGGTACAATAGCTGTTCACGCAATGTACGGTGAACAGTCCAATTAGATGTACCTACTTGCCTTGCCAAGCTCCTTGTGCTTATTGACGGTCTCTCTTCTTCTCGCCGAAGTTCCGCAGGATCACGATGCGGTCCATGACACTCGATCCGAGGAAGAAGCGAGCCTGTGGTGCACAGGGACGATCGTTCAGCTGGTGGGAACACGGCGTTGTCTGTACAGCTCCCTCGCTGCATGTGCAGATTTTCCTGCTGCTCCGTAAACGAGGCGAATATCAGCTAATTCTGAAAAGTAAATGTTTCCATTACGTGATCAATTGGATACAGTGATGTTAGCTCTACAACTGTCCCACGCCTGAGGACAAGCCACAACGTGCCAGCAATGACAATGGAGCAGTGGGTGGAGCCTAAATCCAGTGCCGCATTTACTTGTTACGCGCCACCGCTGAATGTGTAACAGCTGCGTCATACTGTTTCCTCATGTGATTGGTTTACGAAGAGTTAACAGTGTGTTGAGACTAAAAAGTGTACCGTACATTTAAAGTAAACAATAAGAATATATTTTGGAATGAATCAGTGGAGCGAAGTCATATGCAATAATAATAAGTGACTATCCGTCAATAATGTTCTTCCCAGAAAACACTTCTCAACGTTTATAACTATGGATCACAACAGTTGTATAAGTGTCCTAAATATGATATTTTACAATTGGCTTTACATCGCACCGACAAAGATAGGTCTTAGATGGGACAGAAAAGGGCTAGGAGTAGGAAATAAGTGGTCGTGACCTTAATTAAGGTATATCCCCAACATTTTCCTCATCTGAAGATGGGAAACCACGGAAAACCAGCTTTAGGCCTGCCGACGGTGGAGTTCGAACGCACTGCAAGCTCACAGTTGCGCGCCCCTAACCGAACGACCGACTTGCTCTAAGCTCTACGTAATTCCCGGCTGAGTAGCTCCGGACGATAAAGCGCTGGCCTTCTGACCCCAACTTGACAGGTTCGATCCGGCTCAGTTCGGTGGTATTTGAAGGTGCTGAGATATGTCAACCTCTTTTTACTAGAATGTAAAAGAACTCCTCCACCTCGGCATCTCCGAAAACCGTCAAAAGTACTTAGTGGAAAGTAAAATCCATTATTATTAGTATCTTAGTAGTATTAACATCATTATTACGGAAACTCGAGTTAAGCGGGCCAATTACCTATCGGCACGTATTGTCCAATAATACGCCTTGTGTTACAAATACCCTGCGGCACGTTTAACAAGAATGCTATTTGCTTTACGTCCGACTAACTACTTTGACGGCTTTCGGAGACTTCGAGGTGCCGGACTTTAGTCACGCAGGAGTTCTTTTACGTGCCAGTAATTCTACCCAGACGAGGTTGACGTATTTGAGCACATTCAAATAACACCCGAGTGAGCCAGGATCGAACCTGCGAAGTTGGGGTCAGAAGGCCAGCACCTCAACCGTCTGAGCCATTCAGCTCGGCTTTTGTTCAAGGCAGCAGCATAAAATAGGTACCGCCGTAAAATGGGGTTACATTGAACACATTCAAAATTTATTGTGTAACCCCTCAAATGTTCTTAATTATTTTAAATGGATCAGTGCAGCCAGGTAGGGGGACTAGAGACCTCAAATGATAGTGCATATCAAAATTTATCATAACTGTATTTATTATATATAATAAAAGTCAGTGTTCAACGTTACCCTGCAATTGGAGTAACTTTGAACAAACATTTTTTTTTATTGCAGTTCAAAGTTAAACTCCGTGAGGGTAACTTTCATCAACAAGATTGTTTTTAAATGGAATTGGTGATTGAATAATAATGCATTAAGATGAAATACCATGAAAATATGGGTAAATTAAGCTGAAATTTTAAAATAAAGGTAGTAAAATATTTTACAAGCATTTTTATAAATCAAAAGAACGGAACACTGTTGAATGAAATCTTTGGGGTCATTACTGTCTATAGAAGGGTTTTCTGGTACACTGCCAGTTCCTTCTAGCTGAAAAGTAAAAAACCCAATATTGTTGGTGCGTTTGTTTCTCAGTTTGCTCCTACGGGGCCGGGTTGAGTGGCTCAGACTGTTAAGGCGCTGGCCTTCTGACCCCAACTTGGCAGGTTCGATCCTGGCTCAGTCCGGTGTTATTTGAATGTGCTCAAATACGTCAGCCTCGTCTGGGTAGAATTACTGGCACGTAAAAGAACTCTTGCGGGACTAAATTCCGGCACCTCGAAGTCTCCGAAAACCGTAAAAGAGTAGTTAGTGGGACGTAAAACAAATAACATTATTATTATTAGTTCCTACGGGATTGGAAAAATGCGTGCTAGCCGTTCTCATTGTCATTCTGCCATTCGTGAGAGCATTCACAGCTTCCTCCAAGTTCTGCAAAGAGTAACTCTTGTATGGACGGGAATCAGCTTTACGGACGTGCTGCATCTCCTTGGCATTTTAGAACTGAAAAATATAACGAATCTATGTTGCAACACCTACAATCACACCTTGTAGTAGAGATCAGCAATAAGCTTCAGATAAAAAGAAAGGCATTATCAGTACTTTGAACAGTGTTCAATGTTACCCCATTTTAGGTCAGAAAATGTCCGAATAAATATTTTCTGATATAACCGAGAGATATGTACATCCACTGCAAAAATCATATATATTATATCTAAAAGACACATTGAAAACTGTGTTACAAATGTTTTCTGAAGATCAAAGTCGATACATACCTTCAAGCGCATAAAAGTAGTCACATGTGAAAAAATTAATCAAATTCACCCGCCATTTTAAACACCAACCAAAGAACATACAATTGCCAACAACTGCAGGCAGTGGTACCAATGTGCTCAAAAAACATATCCTTAATATCCCAAACAGAAATTTACCTCAATATACTTATTCAATAGTATTTATAGCAGTAAATATAATTTCCAGCAAAAGTGTTCAATGTTACACCATTGTTCAAAGTAACCGCCGGTATGAGACAACACAACGGAACCCGTAAACAGAACAGGAAAATGGTGTGTCTTTTAATTACTGTTTACTTTCTAGACTCTCAGGGACTTACTTTAGGGATCAAAATTAAGTAGGTATTGTATATTTCAACCAAGATATTTATGTTCAGATTTTGAACATCCCGGCACATTACGACAATCAACTTCTAACCTACTCGGACACTATAGTAGTTATTCATGGTACTTCCCCCGACATTCAAAGATTTAATATTCATTCTTTCTGAGATGTTGACTATCTCAGGGGCGTTTTGTTTTCTTAATTCTTGCATTACTTATCCACGAAAAACCGAAGAGCTGATCTAGTTTACAAGGAGTGTGATAGGCAATATTTTACTTAAATGCCTTCATAAAGATAACAGTTAAAACACACACAAAAAAAACTACTGTGTTAGTTTTAACGATAATAGCATATTAATTCAATAAAATGTTTTAGTTGACAGCTTCCTCTAAGTAGAAAACCACACTATGCTCCTTCAGTGAGTAATGCCATTGACGTCTTATAAATCACACACAACTCTTGATTCGCATGTATGCGCTGGTACGGATATTCCACCTCACATACTGTTTTAATTTTCGTACCCCGTAGTAAAGACTGAATTTCTACCGGCTATAGTCCTGAAGCTTGACCATTTTAAAACGAATTATCCTTAAGTATTGTTTATGAATTACGTTATAAGATCAGTTCCATTTCAACCAACGAATGTGCAAACAAATCCGTATAACACAACAATTACTTTTATAAAAAAATGTTTGTACGAGTACAAAATATCACTCGGCGGCAACATGAGAAGGTTCAAGGGTGGATACGCCGGTAAGGATTACGTGTACGGTACTTCTCACACAGTACCCTAGACCGGTTTTCGACTCCAGGAACTGGTCTGGCATGCGCTTCTCCACCCCCTACTTGCACAGCGGCTAAGGTAAGGCACAGCAACATGTGTTGGCCTTCTATAACAAACAGGTTCAACAACTTCTATAGTCTGCTACTGGACTCTACTACACGAGGGCAGTATGACGTAACCAGCGTTTCCAACTACGGTCGTTCCAAAGACATTCGGTCCTGAAATATTTGGCTCATTCATTGTGAAACTACTAGGACAAGGTAAAAAGTACATAGCATATGTTCTGGGATGTATTTTTCTTTACCGACTAGCAAAATATCTGCACGTATACCGCTAACCTCCTGTATATACTATAAACTCGTAGTGATCCACTCACAGACCCATGGTGTTCCACACATAGTGGTATTAATCACAGGAAAAGTTGAGTCATGGTGTTACTTGTGTGATGGTACTAATTACAAGTAATCTCATGGTTCAAAATTCAGCATCCCTTGGTTGCCTCTTACGACAGGCAGAGAAGACTGCAGGTGTATTCTTCGTTTGCAACCCCACCCAGAGGGGGTTGTGCGTTTGGTCCGCTCAAGTTCGCCAGCAAGCCGGTTAGGACCCCTCTATCTGCCACCTGGGAGTGTCACCTCTCTCTCAGTGTAACAGATTCATAGACATTACAAACAAACCAATGTATTTCTGGGCCACAACATTCAATATTAACATATTGGCAATATGTCATATTTATTTTGACCACTGTATTTTGTATTATCCACAGACGTTTATTATTCAGAACTAAAGAGTAGCAGTTTCTGATACTTGGTACACAGGCATAAAGTACATCACATAAAAGCAAATGTTTACACTGGAAAGTTAAAAATTTACAACGAATGTATGTATGTATGTATGTACAGATTTTCCAAAGATGAAAATATATTTTTCATCTGGCTTACCCAATTTCACCAACACTTATGACAGATTTTCACTTATCAAAGGTGATAATTGGCAAAACACCTGCTAAGCGAATTTGAATTATTTCCTTCGTTGGTTCTTAGTCAACAATGGGTCATATATCACAATATATTGACAGTTCAAGGAGACATAAGAGGTTGTATAGTCCATTTGCCATGGTAATCGCCTTCAAACCTCAGATCTGATTGATAGAATTCTGTGAGAGACCAATGTTACATCTTTACCAGAAAATAACCTCTTTCTTGACTGAACGGTAGCAATTTCCTGTCTCTTAAGGCAGTTACAGGATGCTTTGATACATTAAAAATACTTATTGCGGAGCCAATTAATGATAATTACTTCAACAGGGACACTGGTTATCAGTTAAGCAATACGTGGTCGCCAGCCATTAAGTTTTACGTAGGTAGTTCTCTTCCCTGTCCTTTCACTATTATTTCATTTCGGTGTTCTTCAAATTATAGGACATTGCATGTTAAAGTACCGGTATTACTCTTATGGACCTACAAGGAGCAACCACACCCCCTCTCAGACACCCATAATTCCTTGTGATTAGGGAATATTATACTTCGTATTGTACTACGAGAGAAAAACGCGTCACTAAAATAACTAGTGAACTTTTTCTATTTCATAAATACTGTTGCAAGTAGGAGGCTCTGGTACATGTAATGTGTTACTCTGAGTCCTGGCAACTGAAGTAATTTATTCATATGACACATATGTCTTTAGTCCTTATGTGATTAATTAGCCTGCGTGTACGTTAATATTTACTTCATGGATGAGGCTGAGGAAGAAACAAAAGTAAACTGTGCTTAATTTGGAGCTACATTTTTCCGCCGTTTTCCTGTTGTTGTGAACATTAAAATGAGCCCTCCCCCCATATGCCCTAGAATTCATGAATGCAATTAGTAGCGTATTTTCTTCCTGCCCATGAGCCCCCAGTCCATTCCCGGGTGATACTGTTGAGCAGATACTCGACACCAGAAGGTTCAATAACCTTACTATATTATTCACTCCCGTGTCTTCTACCTCGTCCTTTCCGCCCGACTCACACTCATCTTTTCCTTCCATCTTCAGCTCTATTCTATTCTTCTATCCTGTTGGTCTTTTGTTGCACATTATTTCATGTTTATTATTCCCTTCTACTGCATTCATCTGATGACCCTGCTGTTTACTTCATACGATGGAACAAGACAGAACTGAACGAACGAAAGTACCACTTACTATAGACCAACGGTAAAGCATTCTTAAATTCTAAACTACTTTATGTTGCTCGTGGTTTTCTCTTGAAGACGTGGAGCAAAGCTGTCTGCAAAACATGCAGAGCTGTATCTTTTTATCATGTCTGCAATTGCAGGCCATGAAACCATCAATCTAAAAAGCTCTGAATGCTTTTTCTCTCTACCAAATGTGTTCATAAAACATAGTCTCTTTTTCTGAAATATGTTTTGAGTCCTAGATATTGAAAATACAGAGTTTCCCATTTTAAAATTCTGCTTCCTGCACTTCCAACTCAACAGAAAATATTAACAGGTGTTCGACAGAGAATGAGAGGTATGGAGCTATTGTTCTAGAAAAGACAGATGAAAAATATACACAGTATATATATATTTTTTTTTACAAGTTGCTTAATGGAGACACTGGGACAGGAAAGGACCAAGAGTGGGAAGGAAGCAGCCATGCCCTTAATTAAGGTACAGCCACCGCATTTGCCTCGTGTGAAAATGGAAAATCATGGAAAATCATCTTCAGGGCTGCCAACAGTGGCGTTCAAACCAACTATCTCCCAGATAATGGATAGTGACCGCACTTAAGCAACTGCAGCTATCGAGCTCGGTGGTTAAAAATTAAGTACAGCAGACTGCCTTATAATAAGCAAATAGCATTCCTCAACTCATTTTGGCATGAAAAATTACATGAAATTTTAAAATCAATATTAAACTTTATGGTAGTTGAAGAGAGCGGTCACAAGACCAATGTGAGAAAGGAAAGAAAAGGGGTTTGTTTTTGTAGCAATAAAATATTATCTGAGTCAATGGATGGTTCTTCTCTTTACTATAAAGCATATATTTTCACTCTGTTCATCAATTTATATACAACACAGTACTTTTAAAAAGCACATTATAGAATACAATAATTCAACTACAATTCTCGCACAAGTAGTTAATGACAATCTTCCTTGTAAAAGCGCAGACCACAGTATCCGCAGCTGTGATTTCCAGGCTTATCCTAGAAAAGAAAATCATACTTATAATTCAGAAAACCATCATCATAATGGGCAGCTGAAAAAAATGACAATTTTCCAAGCATTTTCATTCTGAGGAACCATGCTTATGGGTGATATCAAGAAGACACAATTTATTCAACCCTCAAACACACACGCCGGGGTTAAATCCTCCCCAGCTGAGTTATAGATACTTTGATGCAGTGCGCAATTTGTTTTTGAGCTGCTTCTTCTTTTAGGTACCTTCCTAGCACCACCCCCACCAAACGCTCAGCCAAGTGCAGGCAGTTCTCGCGCAGTTGTCAAGGAGGGTCTACCTTCAAAGTTGGACTGGGGTGAAATACACCCGCGTGTGTGCTTGCCTAACACCTTCGTTTCAATGTATTGTCGAGATATGTACCCTTATTGGTTTCAAAACAGCTGTGTTAGGCATATTGTATGAATTTCATTTTCATTTTGCATTTCTCATAGGGAGAAACTTATCTGACAAGAAAATGGATAATTTTACCATGGAAGAAGACAGAAATAAGACGTTTATTTGACAGTGGCTTCAGCAACGGTGAAGAGGATAATTTAAATTAAAGTAAGCATGACTCAAACTGAACAGGAGGGTGAAAGTGACGGAGATGACGATTTGCCGTTAGCACACATGTTAGGCATTTACAAAGGAAAGGATGGCACCATTTGGAAAGAGAATCCTCCACCAGGAAATGTAAGAACTAGGGCAAGAAACATAGTTTCCATACATCTACTGTGAAATCTGCAACTAACGAGGCGAATACTCCTCATGATGCTTCGCTATGGAACACAGCTTCACCTATTGAGAAGGGTGCACTCCGGATAAAGGCAAGTGCCCCCCTCCTACTTCCCCCGGAACTTCCTAGTGAACTATGTGTGTGCAACAGCTGATTGATACTGTATATTTTTAGTGTTAACTACGTGTTTCAGATAGTCAACCTTATATTTTGCATTCCATTCCTTGTATGACTCAAAATTTTCTCTGTGTTGAAAGAATTTTACAAGCCACATTTTGTGCTGTTATTTCTAAACATTTTCTGGAATAAGTGTGTGTTGAAAGTTTACAGTTTTCATGATTTATTACTCCTTTTGCTTAACATAAACAAAATAGACGTTCTCAAAGAACTTAGCAGTTTTTCCTGTAATTTTCGTGGTAATGCAGGAATTCACCCTGAATCTCCCAATTTATTTCATTTTTGGGACCAGTCAGATAGACAGCAAATTATACTTCTTCTCGCATATACAAATTATAAACAAACTTTCACTGAATGGGATTGGAAGATAAACTCACATTAGTTGGACTATTATGTAATTAAATAGAGGCACCTAGTCTGAAACAGAATTAACTGGAGAATTAAAACTGATAATTATGTTTTGTACAAGTAGGCCTAATATTTTAAAAGGAGACGGTACATGAATGAACATTTCCTGTCCTGTGCTGTATTTCGATTTCCCTCAGATTCATATCCTGCCCCAACTGCTTCCCATGCCATTTTTATTACCATACAAATTCAAACTCACCACCACCGCATTTCTCAACATATTGATCTAATTTGTAACAAATATCCTCCGCACTCAACTGCTTATGAGCAGCCATGTAGCTGCAATGTGTTTACATTCACGTCAGCTGTCTGTTCTAAGAAAACGTATAAGAGAACACTTTATTTTAGGATTCCGTGCATGCCAGTTGCATCTAGGAAGTGTAGGGAATTCACTGGTTCCAAAAAGTTACATGTTTAGCAGACAGATGGCAGAGGAAGTTGGTTTGAAAGTAGAGTACGCTTTACTACGCAAACCGCAGGAGACAATGTGCGACTCCAGTACGCTTTACTACGCAACCCGCGGGAAAGAGTTCAATCCATGTCATATGCAGTTGACATTTTTAGTTACCATTTTCCACTGATCATAACTTCTTAACCCTTTACTGCATGAATTATTTTTTGTTTTCGTTTGGTGAAGAAAATTTCAAGCTTTAATGTTTTTTTTTTTTTTTTTTTGCTAGTTGCTTTACGTCGCACCGACACAGATAGGTCTTATGGCGACGATGGGACAGGGAAGGGCTAGGAGTTGGAAGGAAGCGGCCGTGGCCTTAATTAAGGTACAGCCCCAGCATTTGCCTGGTGTGAAAATGGGAAACCACGGAAAACCCTTTTCAGGGCTGCCGACAGTGGGGTTCGAACCTACTATCTCCCGAATACTGGATACTGGCCGCACTTAAGCTACTGCAGCTATCGAGCTCGGTGCTTTAATGTTTAACATACGTTCAGTGTATTAGATGTACCGGCAATTCTTAACTGGGGCTAATAGCTTAACACTCATATGTGATGTGGATTGCCATAGTTGAATATATATATACGAATTTTCACGATTTTACGCTAAGCTTTTAACATTCAAAGACCGAACATTACTACCTACTGGCCATGGGTACGTACTGCAGTACAGCTTGCAGAACCGTAGGTCGGTAATGTCTTTGACGTTGAGCCAGAGGTACTCCTGAAGCCTGTGGTAATGTGATGGGGAGGGCCCACGTAAAATAAACGGTGGTTGGTTCGCGTGGATGTTGACGGGGTGGAAGGAGTACCTTTGGTTGTAGGGCTGTTTTGTCTTATGTTATGTAAAAAAAAACAAGGCATCACTGGGATATGTGTTTAATTGATTGTACAGTTGAAGGTGTGCCGTAAAACTACCTCTGTCTACAATATTTGTCCATTTATACAGGTGAAAAGTTGTATGTTGCCTGAGGGCAAGTAAAGGGTTAAAAGTTATCATCATTAACTTCAGCTGTATTCAAGAGGTATAAAAACGGTAACTCAGCAAAATGGCTGGAAACGATTATAGGAAAAACACTCTCACTTACTGTCAAAATATAACATTACCTTTTAAGGAAATAGAGTAACAGAAATCTAGGAGTTCCTAACAAGATAAAACTTGTAACATGATTTTACATTAATATTTTAACAATGTTCTTAATTACGGTGCAGCAGTACTGGTACCTACAAGATTAATATTTTGCTTCATTAGACTGTCTGAAAAGTAGAAAGGAAGGTTGTAACAGTAGGACTATTAGGACTATGATAACAATGACGTTTACAATAAAATACAAAAGTTGAAAACCAGAAAAGCAGCTGGAATTTATAAGATTTCTGGGGATATACTAAAGACAATGTGTTGGGATACAGTACCATATCTGAAGTACTTATTTGATTATTGTTTGGTTGAAGGAGCTATACCGAATGAATGGGAGAGTTGCTATAGTAGCCCCTGTGTATAAAGGAAAGGGCGATAGATATACATACATACATACATTCATTATCATTATAGACTGTTATGCCTTTCAGCATTCAGTCTGCAAGCCTCTGTGAATTTACTAAACGTCGCCAGAATCCTCGATTTGCAACTAGTGTTGTGGCCTCATTTAGTTCTATACCTCTTATCTTTAAATCGTTAGAAACCGAGTCTAACCATCGTCGTCTTGGTCTTCCTCTACTTCTCTTACCCTCCATAACAGAGTCCATTATTCTCTTAGGTAACCTATCCTCCTCCACTCGCCTCACACGACCCCACCACCGAAGCCGGTTTATGCGTACAGCTTCATCCATTGAGTTCATTCCTAAATTAGCCTTCATCTCCTCATTCCGAGTACCCTCCTGCCATTGTTCACACCTGTTTGTACCAACAATCATTCTTGCTACTTTCATGTCTGTTACTTCTAACTTATGAATAAGATATCCTGAGTCCACCCAGCTTTCGCTCCCGTAAAGCAAAGTTGGTCTGAAAACAGACCGGTGTAAAGATAGTTTCGTCTGGGAGCTGACTTCCTTCTTACAGAATACTGTTGATCGCAGCTGCGAGCTCAATGCATTAGCTTTACGACACCGTGATTCAATCTCACTTACTATATTACCATCCTGGGAGAACACACAACCTAAATACTTGAAATTATCGACTTGTTCTAGCTTTGTATCACCAATCTGACATTCAGTTCTGTTGGATTTCTTACCTACAGACATCAATTTAGTCTTCGAGAGGCTAATTTTCATACCATACTCATTGCACCTCTTTTCAAGTTCCAAGATATTAGACTGCATGCTTTTGGCACAGTCTGCCATTAAGACTAAGTCTTCAGCATAGGTCAGACTACTTATTACATTTCCACCTAACTGAATCCCTCCCTGCCATTTTATACCTTTCAGCAGATGATCCATGTAAACTACGAACTGCAAAGGTGAAAGATTACAGCCTTGTCTAACTCCTGTAAGTAAACTCAACCAAGAACTCATTCTATCATCAATTCTCACTGAAGCCCAATTGTCAACATAAATGCCTTTGATTGATTTTAATAATCTACCTTTAATTCCATAGTCCCCCAGTATGGCGAACATCTTTTCCCTCGGTACCTTGTCATATGGCCTTTGGTTGTGGCACCATACACAACCATTAACTCGGCTCAAGGGAGACAGGGTCACCTTCCCTATTCCTCCACTTGAGTAATTCCTGTCTGGTGCGTCCACATCGCGGGGTTGGGCACCCTACTTCAGTAGGCCGGAGTGATAGGATGGCTGAGTTCAGTCGGGGACCCAGTCCTGTGGGGTATAACACAGAACCCATGCCCAGGGATACGGGTGAAGACCTCAATGGCAGTGAAGGCAGAAGTGAAAATCACTGGTACGGCGGATCTGGCGGAAGAGGCAATATCTGATCCCTGAGATTTGACTCAGGCCTTCTGCCTTGCAGGTTGATAGGAGACTATTAAAGGCTAAGGGAGATAACCCCGACAGAAAAATCTTCGGAAGTGATAGGCCCAGCAAGTCAGCCTCTGAATAATTTGGAATTGCTTTCAAAACTAAACGAGGCCTCGGATGGAAATATTGTAATCACCAGAATAATGACTAGTTCCCTCATTGGTAATGATATTAATGACGGTTCAATACCCGATGCTCCATCACAACCAAAGAGGAGAACACACAAAACTCAATATGAGACTGAAATCAAAATTGCCACGCTAAACATTCTGACACTAACTGGAAAAATAGAGGAATGTGTAGACTTAACGAAAACAAGGAACACAAACATTCTGGGACTCAGTGAAACCAAGTGGAAGGGAAAAGGATCAAAGGAACGCAGAGAGGGATACCATCTATTTTGGTCAAGTGGAGATCAAGCAAAAAATGGAGTTGGAGTTGTTATGGATCATCAAATGAAAGATTATGTAGTAGAAGTAAAATATGTTTCTGATTGGATTCTTCACATAATGCTGAAATTGGATTCTTCCCAGAACATCAACATCATCCAGTGCTATGCACCATAGACTGGTTGTGAAGATGAAGAAAAAGAACAGTTTGAAGAATACATAGAGGAAAGAATAAGAGGAGATGCAACAATTATCATAGGGGATATGAATGCTCAAGTAGGAACTGTGAGAGATGGATATGAAAGTATTCTAGGAGCACATGGATGGGGTCCACGAAACCCAGAAGGAACTAGACTATTTGACTTCTGCCAGAGGAACAACCTTATAATAGGGAACTCATAGTATCAAAAACAAAAAAAGCCATAAGGTCACAAGATATGGATGGGATGGAAAAAGTGAATCTCTTATAGATTACATTTTCATCGAGAAACAACTACAAAATAGACTGTTAGATGTAAAAGTGAATCCTAGTGTCTCCCTGGAAAGTGATCATAGACTCCTCATTGGATACTTAACGTTTAACAAGTTAAAAGAAGTAAGAACCACACAGGTAAAGAAACTCAAGACCTGGAAGCTGAAGGACAATGATAGAATAATATAGTTCCAAGAAAACATCGAAACAGTCATACCAAAGACAGATGAAAGAACAGTTGAGGAGGAATGGAAGGATCTGAAAGAAAATCTAGTAATGATAACTGAGAAGGTTTGTGGACGAACCAGTGGCATAAGAAGATGGAATGACAGAACAAGAACTGCTGTCCTGAACAAGAACAACATGTTCAGAAAATATTTCAAGAACCGGACTGATCATAATAAGGAACTATACAGGGTTGCTAAAAAACAAGCAAACAAAGTTGTTACAGAAGAACAAGAGAAGTGGTTGAACAAGTGGAGTGATGAATTGAAAGAGGATGTTAATGGTAATAAGAAAATGTTATATGGAATGATGAAAAATAGAAAAAGAGACAAAGAACACTCCAAATACCTAAGAGATGATAATGAAAATCTGATCACTGAAGATGAGAAGATCAAAGAGACTTGGAGGACTTACTCTGATGAATTACTAAATGTGAATTGCATGTAGCCTACACAAAAAGACAGTACCGGTACTACCTCCTGCAAGTCTGCCTCTGACAACAGGTTAGAATTAACATGGAATGATGTAGCATATGCCTGGAAATACATCAAAACTGGAAAATCAGCAGGGGCTGATGAAATTAATGGAGAAATGATCAAGGCAATGGGCATTTCTGGAAAACATTGGATCTACAGACTCTTTCGTAAGATCTGGAAAGAAGGGGACATACCAGTCGATTGGAAAACAGGCATCATAATTCCAATCTTCAAGAAAGGAGACAGAAAGAAATGTTCCAACTATAGAGGCATCACTTTAACATCTCAAGTTGGGAAACTTTATGAAAGAATTATAGAGCGTAAAATCAGACCCGTTATTGAAGAGAACCTCTTCGAAGGACAGTATGGATTCAGGAACTGATTTAATCTTTACAGTCCGTCAGTTAATGGAAAAATACTATGAACACAACCGAGATTTGTGGTTAGCCTTTCTGGATATCCAGAAAGCATTTGATGCAGTGAATAGAGAGAAGGTGTGGGAAACACTGAAGAAAATTGGAATAAAGGATGACACGATACACCGGATCAAGAATTTGTATGAAGATACCTGAAGTAAAGTCAAAACACCTGTAAGAATGACTGAAACCTTTGATATAAAATCTGGGTTAAGACAGGGTGGTGTTCTGTCTCCTCTTCTTTTCATCACTGTGATGAACGAGGTTCAGAGAAAAGTTCACCAAACCATTGGAGGTAAGAAAATGGAAGTTATATTGTTCGCGGATGATATATGCTTGTGGGGAGACTCTTCTAAAGAAGATCTACAAGGACAAATAAACTCCTGGGCAGAATCTGCTAAAGAATATGAACTCATCTTCAGCCAAGAGAAAAGTGAGGTTATGGTCATGAAGAGATACAGGCAACCAATGGGACACATTGAAATGGAGGGGAAACAGCTACAGATGAACCATCAATTCAAATATCTTGGAAGTGTTATCTCTGATAGTGGTTCTATAGATAAGGAAATTTCCCACAGAATTCAGGCAGGTAGCAACTTTTACAAAATAGTTAAAGACATAATACGGAACAAGAAAATACCAACAAAATGCAAGAGAGTCATATATGAAACTTATTAGTACCAATCCTGACCTATGGTTGCGAAACATGGACCATGAGAAACAAAGATGTTAGTAGAATCCAGGCAGCAGAAATGAAATTTGTCCGTAGCATGATCGGCAAAACACGGAGGGACAGAGTCCGTAATGAGGAAATCCGCAAGCAGGCTCAAGTTGTAAGACTGCAGGACAAAATAACAGTGCAGCGACTGAGATGGTATGAACCTATGCGACGCATGGGTGATAACAGATTACAAAAAAAAATGTACGATCTAAAACTTGAAGACAAAAGAAAAAGAGGGCGACCAAGACTCGTGTACAAGGACATGGTGAAGATTGACATTCAAGAGAGAGGACATACTTTGGAAAGCATTGAAGCATTGAAGAAGGAGAGAAGCCTCGTTTGCCGACGCATCGCTTAAGATGGAACGACGTGGGATATATATGTATGTATCCTGTCGTATGCTTTCTCTAGATCTACGAAACACAAACACAACTGCCTATTCCTCTCGTAGCATTTTTCAATTACCTAGCACATACTGAAAATCTGATCCTGACAGCCTCTCTGTGGTCTGAAATCACACTGGTTTTCATCCAACTTCCTCTCAGCAACTGATCGCACCCTCCCTTCCAAGATGTCAGTGAATACTTTGCCTGGTATACTAATTGATGAGTGTCGGTGCGACGTAAAGCCCCTAGCAAAAAAAAAATAATAATAATAATAAAAAAAAAATTGATGAGATACCTCGATAGTTGTTGCAATTCTTCCTGTTCCCTTGTACTCACGTTTTTTTCCAATCTGAAGGTACCTTACCAACACTCCATGTTAATTGTACTACTCTATGAAGCCATTTTATCCCTGCCTTCCCCACTATACTTCACCATTTCAGGTCTAATTTCATCTATTCCTGCTGCTTTATGACAACAGAGTTTATTTACCATCCTTTCCACTTCCTCAAGCGTAATTTCACCAACATCATTTTCCTCCTCCCCATGAGATCGGCTGTTCGCAACACCACCAGGACGATTTCCTTTTACATTGAGAAGATGTTCAAAATATTCCCTCCACTCTCCAGTGATTCCCTGGGATCTATTATGAGTTCACCTGAATTACTCGAAACACTGTTCATTTCCTTTTTCCCTTCCGTCCCAAGATTCTTTATTACTGTCCAGAAAGGTTTCCCTGCTACTTGACCCAGTCTTTCCAGGTTATTACAAATATCTTCCCACGACTTCTTTTTGGATTCAACAACTATTTGTTTCGCTCTGTTTCTTTCATCTACGTACAAGTCCCTGTCTTCCTCGGCCCTTGTTAGGAGCCATTTCTGATAAGCCTTCTTTTTACGTTTACAAGCTGTTGTCACTTCATCATTCCACTAAGATGTTTGCCTTTTCCCATCTTTACACACAGCTGTTCCTAGGCATTCCCTTGCTGTTTCTACTACAGCATCCCTGTATGCCACCCACTCACTTTCTATATCCTGAACCTGCTTACTGTCCACTGCTCGAAATTTCTCACTAATTATATCCATGTTCTTCTGCCTAATTTACTCATCCTGGAGATTTTTTGCCCTTATTCGTTTGCAGACAGATTTCACTTTCTCTACCCTAGGCCTAGAGATACTTAGTTCACTACAGATCAGATAGTGGTCTGTATCATCGAAAAATCCACGGAAAACTCGTACATTCCTAACAGATTTCCTGAATTCAAACTCGGTTAAGATATAGTCTATTATGGATCTCGTACCCCTAGCCTCCACTGTGTTGTGGTGAATAGCCTTATGCTTGAAGAAGATATCCGTAACAGCTAAACCCATACTAGCACAGAAGTCCAGCAAACACTTCCCATTCCCATTAGCTTCCATACCTTCCCCACATTTACCAATCATCCTTTCGTATCCTTCAGTTCTATTCCCAACTCTTGCATTGAAATCGCCCATTAGCACCATTCTATCCCTGCTGTTAGCCCTGACCACGATGTCACTCAATGCTTCATAAAACTTGTCAGCGGGTGATAAGACAAAGCTGAAAATTACAGGCCAGTGTTTGAGGTGCTTTGTATGTAAGCTTTGGGGAGGCATTCTTTTTGATTATATCAGACATGTTTGAGAAATTAATAACTGGTTCGGTAGAAGGCAGTTCGGTTTTAGGAAAGGTTATTCCACTGAAGCTAAACTTGTAGGATTTCAGCAAGGTATAGCAGTTATCTTGGATTCAGAAGGTCAAATGGACTATATCGTGATTGACTTATCTAAAGCATTTGATAGGGTGGATCATGGGAGACTACTGGCAAGAATGAGAGCAATTGGACTAGAAAAAGTGACTGAATGGGTGGCTATGTTTCTAGAAAATAGAGCTCAGAGAATTAGAGTAGGTGAAGCTTTATCTGTCTCTGTAATAATTAAGAGGGGAATTCCTCAAGGCAGTATTATTGGACCTTCGCATTTCCTTATATATAAATGATATGTGTAAAGAAGTGGAATCAGAGGTAAGGCTTATTGCGGATGATGTTCTTCCGTATAGAGTAATTAATAAGTTACAAGATTGTGAGCAACTGCCACGTGACCTCGATAATGTTGTGAGATGGACAGCAGGCAATGGTATGTTGATAAACGGGGTTAAAAGTCAGATTGTGAGTTTCACAAATAGGAAAGATCCTCTCAGTATTAATTACTGCATTGATGGGGTGAAAGTTCCTTTTGGGGATCATTGTAAGTATCAAGGTGTTAATATAAGAAAAGATCTTCATTGGGGTAATCACATAAAAGGGATTGTAAATAAAGGGTACACATCTCTGCACATGGTTATGAGGGTGTTTAGGGGTTGTAGTAAGGATGTAAAGGAGAGGGCATATAAGTCTCTGGTAAGACCCCAACTAGAGTATGGTTCCAGTGTACGGGACCCTCACCAGGATTACCCAATTCAAGAACTGAAAAAAAAAAAAAAAAGAAAGCAGCTTGATTTGCTCTGGATGATTTCCGACAGAAGAGTAGTGTTACAAAAATGTTGCAAAGTTTGGGCTGGGAAGAACTGGGAGAAAGAAGACGAGCTGCTCGAGTAAGTGGTATGTACATCACAAATATGATTATAATATTTATAGATCCACTTGTTCAGTACAATACAATAGGTGTATCAATATATTGTATTGTACAATAGGAGTATCAATACATTGTATTGAACATGTGGATCTATAAATATTATAATATTTGTGATTTACGTCATCTCCTCCTCTGCGAACCATGTGACCTTGCCGCGGTGGGGAGGCTTGCGTGTCCCAATGATGTAGATAGCCGAGCCGCAGGTGCAACCATATCGGATGGGTATCTGTTGAGAGACCAGACTAACGAATGGTTCATCGAAAGGGGGGTAGCAGCCTTTCGGTAGTTGCAAGGGCGGCAGTCTACATGATTGACTGATACGGCCTTGTAATAATACTCAACATGGCTTAGCTGTGTTGATACTGCTACACGGCTGAAAGCAACGGGAAACTACAGCCGTAACTACCTCCCGAGGACATGCAGCTCTCTCTGTATGAATGATGTACTGATGATGGCTTCCTCCCGGGTAAAATATTCCGGAGGTAAACTAGTCCCCCATTCGGATCTCCGGGTGGGGACTACACGAGAGGGGGCAATCATCAGGAACATGGATACTGACATTCTGCGAGTCGGAGCGTGGAATGTTAGAAGTTTGAATCGTTGTGGTAGGTTAGAGAATCTGAAAAGGGAGATGGATAGGCTAAAGTTAGATGTAGTTGGTATAAGTGAACTACGTTGGCAGGAAGAACAGGATTTTTGGTCAGGCGACTACCGAATTATCAACACGAAATCAAACAGGGGAAATGCAGGAGTTGGTTTAATAATGAATAAGAAAATAGGCCAGCGGATAAGCTACTACGACCAG
Organism: Anabrus simplex; assembly: GCF_040414725.1. Taxonomy (NCBI): domain Eukaryota; kingdom Metazoa; phylum Arthropoda; class Insecta; order Orthoptera; family Tettigoniidae; genus Anabrus; species Anabrus simplex. Next base: position 1,804,633,212 of record NC_090265.1, read on the forward strand.
CATAGTGAAAGAATTATTGTCGCCAAGATAGACACCAAACCAATGCCCACCACAATAGTGCAGGTCTATATGCCTACTACTTCAGCGGATGATGAAGAAATTGAAAGAATATATGAGGAGATAGAAGATTTAATACAATATGTCAAAGGTGACGAGAATCTAATTGTGATGGGAAACTGGAATGCAGTGGTAGGCCAAAGAAGAGAAGGTAGCACAGTACGAGAATTTGGATTGGGACAAAGAAACGAAAGAGGAAGTCGGCTGGTTGAATTCTGCACTGATCATAATTTAGTCCTCGCCAATACTTGGTTCAAACACCACAAACGACGGCTGTATACGTGGACGAGACCTGCAGACACTGGAAGGTATCAAATAGACTTCATTATGATTAGGCAGAGATTCAGAAACCAGATGTTGGATTGCAAAACTTTCCCAGGAGCAGACGTGGACTCTGACCACAACTTGTTGGTCATGAAATGCCATCTGAAGTTGAAGAAATTGAAGAAGGAAAAGAATGCAAAAAAATGGGATCTAGACAAGTTGAAAGAAAAGAGTGTGAGGGATTGTTTCAAGGAACATGTTGCACAAGGACTAAATGAAAAGGCCGAAGGAAACACAGTAGAGGAAGAGTGGAGAGTCATGAAAAATGAAGTCAGTAGGGCTACTGAAGAAATGTTAGGAAGGAACAAAAGATCAACTAAGAATCAGTGGATAACTCAGGAGATACTAGACCTGATTGATGAACGACGAAAATACAAGAACGCTAGAAATGAAGAGGGCAGAAAAGAATGCAGGTGATTAAAGAATCAAGTGGATAGAAAGTGCAAGGTAGCTAAGGAAGAATGGCTGAAGGAGAAGTGCAAGGATGTCGAAGGTTGTATGGTCGTAGGAAAGGTAGATGCTGCATACAGGAAAATCAAGGAAACCTTTGGAGAAAGGAAATCTGGGTGCATGAATATTAAGAGCTCAGATGGAAAGCCACTTCTAGGGAAAGAAGACAAAGCAGAAAGATGGCACGAGCATATCCAACAGTTGTATCAAGGTAACGATGTAGATAATTTGGTTCTGGAACATGAAGAGGCTGTTGATGCTGATGAAATGGGGGACCCAATTTTGAGGTCAGAGTTTGACAGAGCTGTGAGTGACCTAAATAGGAACAAGGCACCTGGAATTGATGATATTCCCTCTGAATTACTGACTGCCTTAGGAGAAACCAGCATGGCAAGGTTATTTCATTTAGTGTGCAAGATGTATGAGACAGGAGAAGTCCCATCCGATTTTCGGCAGAATGTTGTTATACCTATTCCCAAGAAAGCCGGTGCTTACAGGTGTGAAAACTACCGCACCATTAGTTTTGTTTTGTATCTCATGCCTGCAAAATTTTAACACGTATTATTTACAGAAGAATGGAAAAACAAGTTGAAGCTGAGTTGGGGGAAGATCAATTTGGCTTCAGAAGAAATGTAGGAACACGTGAAGCAATCCTGACTTTACGTCTGATCTTAGAGGATCGAATCCAGAAGGACAAGCCCACGTACATGGCATTCGTAGATCTAGAAAAGGCATTCGATAATGTTGATTGGACCAGGCTATTTATGATTCTGATGATGATAGGGATCAGATACCGAGAACAAAGAATTATCTACAACCTGTATAAAAATCAGTCTGCAGTGATAAGAATCGAGGGCTTTGAAAAAGAAGCAGCAATCCAGAAAGGATTGAGGCAAGGCTGCAGTTTGTCCCCTCTCCTTTTCAATGTTTACATAGAACAGGCAGTAAAGGAAATCAAAGAGAAATTTGGAAAGGGAATCACAGTCCAAGGAGGTGAAATCAAAACCTTGAGATTTGCCGATGATATTGTTATTTTATCTGAGACTGCAGAAGATCTCGAGAAGTTGCTGAATGGTATGGATGAAGTCTTAGGTAAGGAGTACAAGATGAAAATAAATAAGTCCAAAACAAAAGTAATGGAGTGCAGTCGAACGAAGGCAGGTGATGTAGGAAATATTAGATTAGGAAACGAAGTCTTAAAGGAAGTAGATGAATATTGTTACTTGGGTAGTAAAATAACTAACGATGGCAGAAGTAAGGAGGACATAAAATGCAGACTAGCACAAGCAAGGAAGAGCTTTCTTAAGAAAAGAAATTTGCTCACTTCAAACATTGATATCGGAATTAGAAAGATGTTTTTGAAGACTTTTGTGTGGAGCGTGGCATTGTATGGAAGTGAAACATGGACGATAACTAGCTCAGAAAGAAAGAGAATAGAAGCTTTTGAAATGTGGTGTTACAGAAGAATGCTGAAGGTGAGATGGATAGATCGAATTACGAATGAAGAGATACTGAATCGAAATGGTGAGAGGAGATCGATTTGGCTAAATTTGACGAGAAGAAGAGACAGAATGATAGGACACATCTTAAGACACCCAGGACTTGTTCAGTTGGTTTTTGAAGGAAGTGTAGGTGGCAAGAACGGTAGGGGTAGACCAAGGTATGAATATGACAAACAGATTAGAGCAGATGTAGGATGCAATAGTTACGTAGAAATGAAAAGGTTAGCACAGGATAGGGTGGCATGGAGAGCTGCATCAAACCAGTCTATGGACTGATGACTCAAACACAACATACGTCATCTTCAATATGGAACCAAAATGAGAGTAGTTATAAGTGGTATGTTCCGAGCTGTCAGCGGAGAGATGGTGTGGAATAACATCAGTAGACAAGTTCGAGTGGCGTCTTTAAAAGTAGGAAAGATCACAATATGAAGATAAATTTGGAATTCAAGAGGACAAACTGGGGCAAATATTAGGGATTGGAATAACTTACCAAAGGAGATGTTCAATAAATTTCCAATTTCTTTGAAATCATTTAAGAAAAGGCTAGGAAAATAACAGATAGGGAATCTGCCACCTGGGCGACTGCCCTAAATGCAGATTAGTATTGATTGATTGAATATCATATGCAGGGGTAGAAAAAAAAAAGAAATGATTCAGTAGCCAGCCCCTTTTTATCAGGAGCCAGCACATTTTTTGCAAATATACATTATGAAAACCACAGGTTAGACTAGGATAAAGCTATGAATTGTTTTTGAAATGTGACCTTAAGTAGTATAGTCTATAGTATAGAAGAATGAAAATTTATACTTTAAGATATACTAACCCAAATAATCACCAGTCACCTTCAAGGTCAGCATCTTTTAAAATTACACCACACATGCCTGTTTGATTTCCCACCAAAACACCAACGATCAATATATTTTGATGCACCAAAGACCTTTAAAGATTGTCCATTCAAAGATATCACGAGATCACTTAAGTTTTTCTCAGCAAGCTTGGTTTGCAATTTGTGTTTAATAATATTCATCGTGCTGAATTCTCGCTCTCATGAGTGAGTCGATAAAGGAATTGTTGTCACTATATACTAAGGAGCTTTCCTAAAATCGGAAATCGTCCTTTCACAGTCCGCGATTTTTCAAAAAGATCATTCAGTGGAAGACATTCCCGACTACGTTGAACTTGCACCACTCGCTCAGTATGTCTTCTGCGTTGTTCTCCTCAATTTGAAGGTGTTTTGAAAAATGAGTGGCAAGAAGCTGTATTTCACTATTGCCATAATTTCCCAGTTGTTTTCCTGATGGCCAGAAATATGTGTCAATAACAGATGTGGCACTTTGAATGTCCCCATTTTGAAGAAATGTGTCTTTCAGAAAGGTAATCCCACTTGCCAAAAGAGGTTCCTTGTCGCTCGTGGAATTCTTATTCGACTCACCTGATAACTGTATTCCACTGAAAACTCCTGAAAATGTTATAGCAGAAAAAACCTTTCTGCCATTGTGCCCCTGGTGTTGTGAAGTTGTTGCAATGAATTAACTGCAATATTTGCATGCACTCTTATCTGACTTAAAATCAGAACATGCCTCTGAAATACAAGTGCAAGTCTTTTGAATATACTCGAAGTCATACAAGAAGTGAATTATGATGGCAAATTTGAAGTCCTTGATCTTCTTTAGAAGACCTTTTAGCCGTGATTCCATCTTCAACTTTCCTTTCAGAAATATTCTCTAAATGCACCACTAGGCATTCCCAGTCTTTGACAACTGCATGCAAAGCAATTAATTTGCTTGCTACCCATCTAACTTGGTGTAAGTACTCCAATTTAGATATTACACATTCCAGCAACCCCCAAATTTTTTTCAGTTCGCGAAGTCGTTTTGGCGAATGTCGGTAAAACATATATAGTTTCCTGAGTATAAAATCAATTCCATCAATGATTTTTAAGTTTCACATTTTTCGGTGAAGGGTGATGAACGAGTTAGAGTTCATGTGCAACATAGTGAACGTTTTACCAAGTTATCAATTTTTTCATATTTTTGTAACCATACCATTACAGACACCAATCACACATGGTGCTCCATCAGTCCCTATACCTTTTAGTTTTGTACTGTAAAGAGCCTCCTCTGCGAACCACGTGACCTTGCCACGGTGGGGAGGCTTGCGTGTCCCAATGATGCAGATAGCCGAGCCGCAGGTGCAACCATATCGGATGGGTATCTGTTGAGAGACCAGACTAACGAATGGTTCATCGAAAGGGGGGTAGCAGCCTTTCGGTAGTTGCAAGGGCGGCAGTCTACATGACTGACTGATACGGCCTTGTAACAATACTCAACATGGCTTAACTGTGTTGATACTGCTACACGGCTGAAAGCAACGGGAAACTACAGCCGTAACTACCTCCCGAGGACATGCAGCTCTCTCTGTATGAATGATGTACTGATGATGGCTTCCTCCCGGGTAAAATATTCCAGAGGTAAACTAGTCCCCCATTCGGATCTCCGGGTGGGGACTACACGAGAGGGGGCGATCATCAGGAAGATGGATACTGACATTCTGCGAGTCGGAGCGTGGAATGTTAGAAGTTTGAATCGTTGTGGTAGGTTAGAGAATCTGAAAAGGGAGATGGATAGGCTAAAGTTAGATGTAGTTGATATAAGTGAACTACGTTGGCAGGAAGAACAGGATTTTTGGTCAGGCGACTACCGAATTAACACAAAATCAAACAGGGGAAATGCAGGAGTTGGTTTAATAATGAATAAGAAAATAGGGCAGTGTGTAAGCTACTATGACCAGCATAGTGAAAGAATTATTGTCGTCAAGATAGACACCAAACCAATGCCCACCACAATAGTGCAGGTCTATATGCCTACTACTTCAGCGGATGATGAAGAAATCGAAAGAATATATGAGGAGATAGAAGATCTACTACAATATGTAAAAGGTGATGAGAATCTAATTGTGATGGGAGACTGGAATGCAGTGGTAGACCAAGGAAGAGAAGGTAGTACAGTAGGAGAATTTGGATTGGGACAAAGGAACGAAAGAGGAAGTCGGCTGGTTGAATTCTGCACTGATCATAATTTAGTCCTTGCCAATACTTGGTTCAAACACCACAAACGACGGCTGTATACGTGGACGAGACCTGGAGACACTGGAAGGTATCAAATAGACTTCATTATGATTAGGCAGAGATTCAGAAACCAGGTGTTGGATTGCAAAACTTTCCCAGGAGCAGACGTGGTCTCTGACCACAACTTGTTGGTCATGAAATGCCATCTGAAGTTGAAGAAATTGAAGAAAGGAAAGAATGCAAAAAGAAGGGATTTAGACAAGTTGAAAGAAAAGAGTGTGAGGGATTGTTTCAAGGAACATGTTGCACAAGGACTAAATGAAAAGGCTGAAGGAAACACTATTGAGGAAGAGTGGAGAGTCATGAAAAATCATGAAGTCAGTAGGGCTGCTGAAGAAATGTTAGGAAGGAAGAAAAGATCAACTAAGAATCAGTGGATAACTCAGGAGATACTAGACCTGATTGATGAACGACGAAAATACAAGAACGCTATTGATGAACGACGAAAATACAAGAACGCTAGAAATGAAGAGGGCAGAAAAGAATGCAGGTGATTAAAGAATCAAGTGGATAGAAAGTGCAAGGTAGCTAAGGAAGAATGGCTGAAGGAGAAGTGCAAGGATGTCGAAGGTTGTATGGTCCTAGGAAAGCTAGATGCTGCATACAGGAAAATCAAGGAAACCTTTGAAGAAAGGAAATCTAGGTACATGAATATTAAGAGCTCAGATGGAAGCCACTTCTAGGGAAAGAAGACAAAGCAGAAAGATGGCAGGAGCATATCCATCAGTTGTATCAAGGTAAAGATGTAGATAATTTGGTTCTGGAACATGAAGAGGCTGTTGATGCTGATGAAATGGGAGACCCAATTTTGAGGTCAGAGTTTGACAGAGCTGTGAGTGACCTAATAAGAACAAGGCAGCTGGAATTGATGATATTCCCTCTGAATTACTGACTGCCTTAGGAGAAACCAGCATGGCAAGGTTATTTCATTTAGTGTGCAAGATGTATGAGACAGGAGAAGTCACATCCGATTTTCGGCAGAATGTTGTTATACCTATTCTCAAGAAAGCTGGTGCTGACAGGTGTGAAAACTACTGCACCATTAGTTTTGTATCTCATGCCTGCAAAATTTTAACACATATTATTTACAGAAGAATGGAAAAACAAGTTGAAGCTGAGTTGGGAGAAGATCAATTTGGCTTCAGAAGAAATGTAGGAACACGTGAAGCAATCCTGACTTTACGTCTGATCTTAGAGGATCGAATCAAGAAGGACAAGCCCACGTACATGAAATTCGTAGATCTAGAAAAGGCATTCGATAATGTTGATTGGACCAAGCTATTTATGATTCTGAAGATGATAGGGATCAGATACCGAGAACAAAGAATTATCTACAATCTGTATAAAAATCAGACTGCAATGATAAGAATCGAGGGCGTTGAAAAAGAAGCAGCAATCCAGAAAGGAGTGAGGCAAGGCTGCAGTTTGTCCCCTCTCCTTTTCAATGTTTACATAGAACAGGCAGTAAAGGAAATCAAAGAGAAATTTGGAAAGGGAATCACAGTCCAAGGAGAGGAAATCAAAAACCTTGAGATTTGCCGATGATATTGTTATTTTATCTGAGACTGCAGAAGATCTCGAGAAGTTGCTGAATGGTATGGATGAAGTCTTGGGTAAGGAGTACAAGATGAAAATAAATAAGTCCAAAACAAAAGTAATGGAGTGCAGTCGAACGAAGGCAGGTGATGTAGGAAATATTAGATTAGGAAATGAAGTCTTAAAGGAAGTAGATGAATATTGTTACTTGGGTAGTAAAATAACTAACGATGGCAGAAGTACGGAGGACATAAAATGCAGACTAGCACAAGCAAGGAAGAGCTTTCTTAAGAAAAGAAATTTGCTCACTTCAAACATTGATATCGGAATTAGAAAGATTTTGAAGACTTTCGTGTGGAGCGTGGCATTGTATGGAAGTGAAACATGGATGATAACTAGCTCAGAAAGAAAGAGAATAGAAGCTTTTGAAATGTGGTGTTACAGAAGAATGCTGAAGGTGAGATGGATAGATCGAATCACGAATGAAGAGATACTGAATGGAATCGGTGAGAGGAGATCGATTTGGCTAAATTTACAAGTATTACAAGTAAACATATTACAAGTACACATAAACCCCGATATGCAATCCTCTTCACCGAAAAGAAGATCCATTTTAGTTTTGGACATTTTCCATATTAGATAGATTAGGACCAAAAAACTTTACTGTATTGACTTATGTTTGTATATATTGTATATAATGTATATGTTGTTTATAGTGTATATATTGGTATGTTTATATTGGTTAAAAAGGTCCCAAACCTTGACCTAAAGGTTGTTTACAGGCTGAAGATGCCCAAAATAATGGGTGAAACATGTACCTGACCAAATAAGTCTACATAAAATCATGTAGATAATAACCACATTAAACGTGGAAAGTATTGAATAGGTGGTTTTTTATTAAATTATCCTTGATATCTATGCCTGGCTAAATTTGACGAGAAGAAGAGATAGAATGATAGGACACATCTTAAGACACCCAGGACTTGTTCAGTTGGTTTTTGAAGGAAGTGTAGGTGGTAAGAATGGTAGGGGTAGACCAAGGTATGAATATGACAAGCAGATTAGAGCAGATGTAGGATGCAATAGTTACGTAGAAATGAAAATGTTAGCACAGGATAGGGTGGCATGGAGAGCTGCATCAAACCAGTCTATGGACTGATGACTCAAACAACAACAACTGTAAAGAGTTATCTAAGTCCTAACTGAAACAATTCTGTCTCTAGAGCCTCCATATAGCTATCACTTGTTGCATCCTCCACTGATACAATAGAAAGTCACCTTATTTTTTAAAACAGAATGTTAAGTATCAGCTCCTCGTCATCAGATTTCTCTATTGATCCATCAAGTAAGATACTGACATGAACTTCCCTTAACGCCACATAAAAATCTTCAGGAAGATCTGAGGCAATGTATGAAATAAATTCTCTGCATTGTGTGTCATTCACATACTTCTCTGAATCAGTAACATTCAACTTGCTTAACAATGCAAACAAACCTTCAAAATCAATGTAGGGTCTGGTTTTTTACCTGGATCTGAGGGCTGGTTCGAGGTCCACTCAGCCTATATGATTACAATTGAGGAGTTATCTGATGGTGAGATGGTGGCCCCGATCAAGAAAGCCAAGGATAAAGGCCAAGAGGCTGACCACACGACATCTCATAATCTGTAGGCCTCCGGGCTGAGCAGCGGTCGCGTGGTAGGCCAAGGCCCTTTGGGGCTGTTACGCTATTTTTTCAGCCTCCTGACTCTTCAAGTGAGGATAGGATTTTTCATATGTTTTAAACGTTTCCAGTTTAAATGGTCCTGAAAATCCGGATACAACTTTAGAACGTTTGTTGGCAATACTACGAAAGTTACTGCATAATTTACACTTCGCATTTCCTTCTTCACAGTACAGCCACGGTAGTAATTCATGTTACGATTCTCTACATTGTGTATCATTCACACACTTCTGTGAATCAGTAACATTCAACTTGCTTAACAATGTAACCAAACCTTCAAAATCAGTGTAGGGTCTGTTATTTTTTGCAATATGATAAGATGCCATGAACAATGCATTCATATGCTGTAACATATTAGCATTCATTTTCTTCACACACTTTGTTAAAAGTGCTGAAATTTCCGTTTGCCTGAAAAATTGAAATGTCGACGTATTTTTAATGTTTGACCTATCATTGTCTTGAACATCATAAATTCTACTCTGGTCATTGTCGTCCTGAACACTACAATCGGCACTTCCATCAAGTGTTTTCTCACGTTCATTCGCTTCTGTAGCACTTTGTGTTACATTTACGGGCCCTACTTACGAATAAATCTGAAAGAGTACACTGTTTTTTACTCGCAACAGTCAATTTGTGCGGTTTTGTTGGTTTCATTTTGCTGATTTTCTCAAGAAAACACAGAAACGTAAAATACACCAGTGTTGAATGGTCTCCGAGTTTGCGGGCTTCGATGTCTGATGCTATGTTGCCAATTTTTCTTAACGCACAGGAATAAAAACAACCATATTTATAAAGTGCAAACCATTCAATACCAAGATGCTGTAATTAAATTAAAAGTATAAATATTCTTAGGTGAAAATACAATAATTGATAAACACGTCATTCCGTATGTTCTAAATGCAAAGAATGAATTTCACGGGAATTTATCAGCACTGCTTTGGCGGCAATAGTTTAGGAACAGCTAGTCACGGGAAGGAAGGCGGTAATGTAGTGTTTGTGGAATTATTTAACGTAGTAGTAGTCTGCATTTCTCCACAACTCTGGTCTGATCTCTGTACTCTGTCATCTGTAATGGAACTCGATGTGTTACGATATGTCCACATGTAAGGATACTTGTTTGAGGGTTACAACGACATCTCCTATGACCACTAGGCAGCTTCCACGCAGAAATGAAACGCCCAGTTCCAAGGTACGAAGAGCAGTTACAGAATTCAAGACTCTGCCAAAAGCACTGAAAATGTTTATTGCACATATTAGAATATATGAGCTACAGAAAGAAACGTGAAACACCACACGACTTGTTACTTTGTAAAATGGTTGGAACTTACATGTAAGGGAACTCCGGATTTCAAAAATTAAATTTTCAACACCGAATTTGAAAATCCAGGTGGCAGTTAAACATTTTCAGGCACCATGGCGACTGGGCGCCCGGTATTTTTCGACCCCTGATCGTATGCTTGATAAGAGAGGCATGGGGGAAATTTCAAGAAGTTATGATCAGTGGAAAATGGTAACTAAAAATGTCAACAGCATATGGGATGGATTTAAAGCAATTGTCGAGGAGTATCGAAAGAGGTATGAAAAAAATTGGGATGAATCTTCATTTATAGAAAAGGGAGTTAGGGATTGGAATAACTTACCGAGGGAGATGTTCAATAAATTTCCAATTTCTTTGCAATCATTTAAGAAAAGGCTAGGAAAACAACAGATAGGGAATCTGCCACCTGGGCAACTGCCCTAAATGCAGATCAGTAGTGAATGATTGAACAAGAATTTTCTAAAGAGAAAGTAAAAACAAACTGAAGAAAATTCGTCAACTTTCAAGCAGGAGTAGGGGGCACAGGATTCATCCAAATTTTTGGCAGAAATTACAGCGAAAAGGTTTTCCACACAGAGAATTCTAGAGACTGGAAAATGATATGCAATATTTGCTCAATATAAAGGCGGGATTCCACTGAGGCGACATGGAGCGACAGTGAAGCATGCTGCAGTCCACTTTCAATTGAAGAAACACGGCAAGACTCGCAGCGTGCGGTTGTGTGGCACGAGACATGTTGCCACCTGTTGAACACTCTCTTGTGCCGCATGCTTGTCGCCCAGGATCCGACTTGGTGCCACAATTTCCGTGCGGCAAGATGAAGTGGGCTATTGAAAACACTGCAAATTTAATTGAATGGAATGTAACATTGAGTGATTATGAAAACAGTAGCAAAGAAAGCATACGTTAAAACAGAAATATGACTGCAGTGTCCACGAACCGAGGAAAATTTTTAAAATGCGTTCAGCTTTCCAACGACAGCATAAAAGAATTCAGAAAATGAAAATGGTGGTGCATCTCCATTGAGAGGAAAACTGTGGTTCGCGTATAAATCGACTTACCTTTCTTCTTGACATCCATACTCCAAACGTCAGGTGGCAATGAGGAACGTGAGGTGAATTGATTTTAAGCCATTGTTTTCCTCTAATAAATAAAATAAGTTAACTGCTTATGAACTTTTGTAAATAAAATTGTGATTTATTCAATGCCCATCGGGCTGAGTGGCTCAGGTCTTCTGACCCCAACTTGGCAGGTTCGATCCTGGCTCAATCCAGTGGTATTTGAAGGTGCTCAAATATATCAGCCTCGTGTCGGTGGCACGTAAAAGAATTCCTACGGGCCTAAATTCCGGCACCAAGGCATCTCCGAAAACCATAAGAGTAGATAGTGGGACGTAAAGCTATTATTATTATTCAATGCCTGGTTTTCGCGTTATTAGTACTGGCAATAGTTTTCACTAGAAATAAATAAATTAAAGATAACTATTAAAATAGAATTTAATGACATAGGCTACTAGTACTAACTGCTACAACAACAATAATAAACTCGGCAGGTTCAATTCTAACTCAGTCCAGTGGTATTTCAAGGTGCTCAAGTAGACCTACGTCAGCCTCGTGTCGGTAGATTTACTGGCACGTAAAATAACGCCTGCTACACTAAATTCCGACACCTCGGCGGCTCAGAAAACCATAAAAGTAGTAATGGGACGTAAAGCCAATAACATTATTGTACAATAATAATAATAATAATAATAATAATAATAATGATAATATATTCTACATATCAGTTATCTTACGGCATTTCCACCTACCTACTTTTTATTTGGATAGGTCTATCCTTCGCCGCTACTCTAATTACGCAAAGTCTTCCAACACTGTTTCATCACAGTCTTTTTCTTCCTCACTATGTCTTCTTATTGCCGGCCCCGTGGTGTAGGGGTAGCATGCTTGCCTCTTACCCAAAGGCACCGGGTTTAATTCCCGGCCAGGTCAGAGGTCAGGAATTTTACCTGGACCTGAGGGCTGGTTCGAGGTCCATTCAGTCTACGTGATTAGAATTGAGGAGCTATCTGACGGTGAGGTAGCGGCACCGGTCTAGAAAGCCAAGAATAACGACCCAGAGGATCCGTCGTGCTGACCACATGACGCCTCGTAATCTGCAGGCCTTCGGGCTGAGCAGTGGTCGCTTGGTAGGCCAAGGCACTTCCAGGGCCGCAGTGCCATGGTTTTTTTGTCTACTTATTGTCATAGTTGCCACAAGTTATCTTTCATTCTCCTAGCATAAATGTATTAGAAATGTGAACTATAAGGGGGTAAAATAATCAGAATAGGGTTAGGATATTATTCTGCTTAAAACTAATACATTTTAATTTTAAAAAGTCTCATTATATTCCGGTGAACAAGAAGTTTCTAAATCTTTCCGTACCTCTAGGCGTACCGATTCTGCCATGGTACACGACCTTCATCTGACCAAGTACTCCTCCATAAACCAATCACTAACGGCTTTCGCCTCTTGAGAATTCCGACGTGGTTTGTTTGCCAAGGGCTCCATGCCTTATCAGCTTGGATCACTCCGTGCCATGCACATTTCCGGGATGATTCGCGAGATGCTAGGTTGAGATATTCTAAACAAGTACCGGTACATCAAGGAAGTATAGCTGTCACCAGCCGGTCAAAGTCAAGTGAGGAACTGTTGTCTTGGTTGCCTTGATGGAATAACGTTTGTAGTTGGTGACAAGTCTCCACAAGTGATGCATGCTACACTGCCCCACTGACAACAAGCCGCACGCTCCATGTTGCCCAATGTTGCCTCAGTGGAATCCCGCCTTAATGGGTGTGGTGAGACATCAAACTCCATGAATGATATGCAAAGTCCTGCATTGTATTAGTGGAATGCAATATCTACCATTGACTAATTCTAGATTCTTCTTCTTCTCTCCTGGTATTTTCCCAGATAGGTGGGGGCGTCGCCTACGTGATATACAAGGCCTGGAAGAATAGGGGGACCCTTGAGGTTTGTAGTATCAGTGGTAGATGTCAGGGTTATGGGCAGTTGTCGGTGTATTCGCGCTAGATGTGCAATATGTTTGCAGTTTATGAATGGTTTTCGTGGTATTCTTTGGCATGCTACAACTGTATGAATTACAGAACCCCTATAGATGCATCATGTTATCATTCTTCCGTCATTAATTACAACTTTAATAACAATTTTTCATCTTATTCCATCTATAAGTTAGTTTCGATCCACAGGGTTGTTTGGTAGATTATTCATATACTGTAATTTAATTTGACTGAGCCTTTGACTCAACGGCAGCTAGTTTTGTTAGCTCTGCATTTGGGAGGCAGAGGGTCTGATTCCCACCGTCGGCTGTCCTGAGAATGGTTTTTCATTCTCCTGCACAAAGGCAAATGCTGGGACGTACCTTTTTACAGGCAACAAGCGCCAACCCCTCACCTTCTCCGCACCTCAACCCTCGAGGAGGTCCGCCTTACTCCATCAGGGTACAGAATAAGAGTAATAATTTATAAGTTGTTTCTTCTACCTCCGAACCAATACTACTGTTAGTTTCTTTATGGTATTTGTGATGATTCTTGTAAGGCCAAGTAATGTAATAATGTGGGGATGTGAGTAAAGTGTTAAAAATGGTGGGTTACTTTGCTCCAAGGTGTACTTCAAACAGTGCAAATAAGAACAAAATGTGACGTTCCATCTGTTTCTTACTGATCCAATGTTAGTACAAAAGTGGAAAATTGCAGTTTCGAGGTAAGGCAAGAAACTGTTTCTTATGGTTACCAAAAAGACTGTCGAAAGTATATAGCAAGCACTTCCTTGAATCTGATTTTAATATTAGCCCCACAAAGAAGCGGCTTCTTCTGAATAAAATACCATCCGTATTTAGTGGTTACTCCACTCATAAACAAATATGTGCCAAACACAGAAGTGATTCTATCCCAGATTAGATAAATCTAAACCAGAAAAATTCAACCTCCTATGATAAAACTAGCGAACTAGTAAACGAAACTGTAAAAAAAATGCCAGTAAGTTAACAGTGATTTAAATGAACTATTTCTTGTAGAGCAGCTAGACCTGCACGGAAAGAAAAAAATTCAATTTGGTGGGACTACTTTGAAAATAACTGTTCTGTAGCATAGAAATGCACCTAACGGTTACAATTTAATTAGTTTAATGGGTTGCCTCAACGACACACACAGGAATACATTAAAAAATTACACTGGCTATACTAATGGAGAGACTGGAAAATGTAAACGATTCTTCAAAACATTAAAAATTAAATAATTGAAAAAGAGGTTCAACCTATTCAATACATAAAAGAAAGAAATGTAGTGATTACATTCTTATTTAATAGTAACTATAAATGGGACCGGTTTCGACCCTAGTCCAGGTCATCGTCAGCCGTAAAAACATATAAAACAATGCATATGAAAAAGAAAAAGATTAAGTGAACTCTGGATCGGTATAAGATGAAACATAAATTAACGATGGGGGTAGAAATTGTGCGTCACTTAAAAGAAAACAGTACGTAATATTAAGAATGGTAGTATTACGTACTGTTTTCTTTTAAGTGACTCACAATTTCTACCCCCATCGTTAATTTATGTTTCATCTTATACCGATCCAGAGTTCACTTAATCTTTTTCTTTTTCATATGCATTGTTTTACATGTTTTTATGGCTGACGATGACCTGGACTAGGGTTGAAACCGGTCCCATTTATAGTTACTATTAAATAAGAATGTAATCACTACATTTCTTTCTTTTATGTATTGAATAGGTTGAACCTCTTTTTCAATTATTTAATTTTTAACGTTAATACTTTCAATACGGAACAATGAAATTTTTATCTTTAAAAATCTTCAAAACATTACATATATACTGGCAGGAACAGAAGTATTATGCAATTTGAAACTATTCATTTTTGTATTTTTTCCCTTCCTTATAGAATTTTTATGAGTTTATCAGGTGACTATCAACAGATTTGTATTATTTCCCATTTAAGAGTACTGTATAGGTCAGCTCATAAAGATGACCCCTACCAGCGTATTTTGAAACTCTCCGTGACCCCATCAGATGGCCAGCATTTCCAGGCCTTGTATATCATGTAGGCAGTGGTGAGAGGAGGGGGGTGAGCATTTATGCAAATTAGGCCTAGTTTTACAGTCGGCTGCCCTTCCTAACACCAACCCTATGCCAGAGATATATCAACCTCATCACCAGCCTCTTCCTTTACCATTATCCAGCTAATGCCGGGTCGGGGTATTTGTGGCACTTCACCTTCCTATTTCCTTCTACTATTTCAGGTTTCTTCTTCTTCTTCTTCTTGAAGTCATCTTTATTGAATCCATTCACCTTGTTTTAGTTCTCCATCTCGTTCTCTTTCCCTCAAACTCAACTCCATCATCTGTTTGGTATTCCTTCCTCCTGCATCCAAACCATCTTAGTTTATTCCTACTCCCACTTCCTTTCTCACTCTGTCTTTAATATCATACTTTTTCATTTTGCTGGCTTGCTACTTGTCACTGTTCATGTTATCTCTTTACACTTCCTTAGGGGCTGCCTGGCCAAGGCGTGCTCGGTTCACCCAGAAGGACGTGGGTTTGATTCCCCATTAGGAAGTCGAAAAACTTAAGAAACAGATTTCCACTTCTGGAGGTGCACATAGCCCTGAGGTTCAGTCAGCCTACAGCAGAAATGAGTACCAGGTTAATTACTAGGGACAAAGGCAGCCGGGCGTGGAGCCGAGGTTAGGGATCGTGGAAGCCTTTACCTTCATGGCCTGTATGAAGATGACTTTGCTTTGCTCTGCTTTTGGTACTTGCTTATTCCAGACAAGGTTTCTTACACTCTCTCGCTAATCTCCATGTCCAGCCTCGTATTCTGCATTAATTCACTGCCGAGATACATGAAAGTGCCCATAATTTCAATGCTTTGACCACCAATTTTTATAATGCTTTACCCTTGTCTTTCTTCTCTCGATATCACCATGGTCTTACTTTTCTTCGTGCTGTGCAATTTTCTTGTTCACTGCACTTGTTTGCTGTTCATTCCCCAGACCTTCATCTCCATATTCCCTTTGTCTCCTTTAAACTTAGTCGATAACCATTAGAGCTGACAGCACAGTCTTTCCAACCAGAGTGTGTACCCATGGTTTCACAAACCTTTTCCCTTGTGCCTTTGTTAGACCTATGAATGTCCTGGACAGATCCTTTCCTTATTCCCAACTCTTTTCCATTAGTTACGTCATGCTGAAGATTGGTTTCACTGTAGATCTTTGACTTCCAAAGCCTTACAACTCTCCTTATAGCTTTCTTCTCATTCTATCTAGCATCCTTTTCAGTATTTTTGCTGCTTGTGACAAGAGTGGGATTCCTCTATAGTTATCACACTTTTTTTGTGCCCCTTCTTAAAGAGTGCTATTATTCCCTTTTTCAGGTCTTCTGTTTTCATATGCACTTTAATAATCTGTACATTTATTGTAGTCCAACAGGTCCAGCAGCATTTATCATTTCCACACTAATTTCATCCACCTCTCGTGCCTTCCCCATTTTCATTTTACAGACTGCTAATTTCATTTCTAAAATTTGTTATATCCCGTTGTACTGTTAAGTCATCACACAGTATTACTATAGGCTCCATGCGTTAATGGGAGAAACGCACCGCAGCATTGCGAGTGGTGAACACTGTAAGTTATCACGTGTCACCGTGCAAATATATAACAAAAGTAGGACTTCAGAGTGTTTTATGTGACAGCTATCAGCTAATTCTTCCAATATTTACAAGAAAAATAGTTCACAGGAAATAGCAACAGACTAATAATGGCTAATGTGATAGAAGAAATATTGGTTCACTAGATACCTTACCATTTCATGCGAGCCAACGTAGTGATAATGACACTGTTCATGTACACATCCAACAATCCTGTCAGGGAGGTCAAACACCTTCCGTCAGCTGTTATTTATGCAGTTCACTCAGAACTGATCAAGCAGGAAGCCAGTGTCGACTCAGTTAAATGTAACTTAAAAGCTTTCCAGTCTGTCAAACACATAAATTAAATATTACACTGTCAATGGTCTTGCCCTCGCATCTCAAACATGGGAAAAGAGAAGATTCTGATGAAGAAGGTTTCATGTTGGACCAATAGAAATTCTTCATTTTGAAACTGCACGTGCATTATCAAAATCACTAAAAGTTGCCAATGAATGATTTCTACTTCTGTATTCATAATACAGTAAAACCTTGTTAATTCGAAGTCGCTGGGACTCAAAAATCGGACTTCGAATGACGTGATTTCGAATTAACCGCCAATTCGCAATTCAGAAGTACCAACCCTTGCCGCATTACAAAAGGCCCGTTACTGCATGCAGTTAACCTTGATTCACAGTTTATACCTTTCGAATGCCATGAAAAAAGAACTATTTCAAAAATGTATCCAAGAAGGTGCATTTACAGTATTCAAATAATGCACTCGGATATCTCACTGATAAACATAACCTCACGCAACGAAAGAAAGAAGGAAAAGCAAGATTCAAAGACGAGGAGAAATCTATGCTCGCTCCCATGTGCAAGTGCTTTATTAATTGGATTACTATACTGTATGCATTTTAGATGCCTTGTATTTACACAGAAAGTACCCGATGCCCTTAAAATCGAACTTTCTTATGACTCTATCCTTGTACGATTTCCCGCCATGGCACTTCTCTCGTACTTCAGAAATGTAAACACTTGCCGCGTCACGAAGTATTGTAAGACCCATTAATACATGCAATCACCTCGATTCACAGTTTAAACCTTTCCAATGCCATGGAGAAATTATTTCCTAAATGTATCCAACAAGGTGCATTTACAATGTTCAAATAATGCATTTGGATAAATCATTGACAAACATACTCTCACGCAACGAAAGAAAAAAAAATCGCACAATTCAAAGACGAGGATAAATTATGCTGGTT
Source organism: Anabrus simplex (assembly GCF_040414725.1). Lineage (NCBI taxonomy): Eukaryota > Metazoa > Arthropoda > Insecta > Orthoptera > Tettigoniidae > Anabrus > Anabrus simplex. The sequence continues at coordinate 1,804,651,217 of NC_090265.1, forward strand.
CCCCTGTACAAATGCATTATTTTTTGGATTTCTTTACTGTTTGCATTTTTATTATAGATGCTTTGTACTGGCATGGAAAGTGCCCGACGTTAAAACATCGTGGCTTATCGAAGTTTCCTATGACGAGGGGATAAAGTATCTCGCTTCCATGTGCATTGCAACACACTACTATGACCCCCATCCCTCACACTGTACAATTTCCCGGCTGGCAATTCTCCTTTAAAACCATTAGACCGTTTGGGCTCGCATTAAAATAAAGCAATGCAGTTTCACCGGCAATGACAATATTGTTCGGTGCCTACGAATTTATTATATTTGCCACGTTTTTTCGTCAACTGTCGGCATCGCCAGTGTTCGCGAATTCTGTTTTCCCGCACACTGCCTGTTGTGTGATATTACGGCGTTCCTTAAAAGGGTGAACACAAAAGAATTCGATTTCATTCAACTTAGCAATCATGAAGCGCAGTGTAGATCCACCGAAGTGAGTGTAAGTGCGGAAAGCTACCCCTCCACGTTCCAGAACGTGCGTTCTATTATGACACGGAGCGGATAAATTTCGAGTTGAAATTACTCTGTAACATACTATTGTTTTAAAATGTAAAGGCAGTTTCGAATTAAAAGTCTGAATTTCGGTAATGGGGCCGACATTGTACTTCGAATTACGAATTATCCATATTTCGAATTAAACAATTGAAATAACATGCAAAACTGTATCTCATGTTTCCGGGAAAGAGAGCTTCTTCGAATTAGGCGGGATTTTGAATTAACCGATTTCGAATTATCGAGGTTCTACTGTAAGTGTACTGGTTAGCACTACCAGCCTCCATCCTAGGGTTCCCAGCTTGAATCCCAATACTGCCAGAAATGTAAGGTGGTTAAAACACCTCATTTCCACTAGGGGTAGCCTCAGGTCGAGGACATGAATTTAGGTATGATTACGTATTTTTAAAATACGGTGTTTCTGTAAGCTACTGGTATAGTGTAATGCAGGCCTATTTCTGTAATTATATTTGTATACTACATTTCGTGAAGTCGTGACTGAATACTAAAAAATTTCACACATTGCTATGTATTCAAATACAGTAGCCTATATTATTATACTCTCTATCATTAAGACTATGGTTATAGAATGCAATAATGTCTGTTTAAACATGCACCATCTACTATTATGACGCTTACTGCTGCTTACTTTGCAAATATAATATTGCTATAATAATTTGTACGTAACTGTTAACCTAATTATAGAAATATTAAAATAAGTTTTGTAAAGAGTTATTTTGTATTAATTAAAATATTTAAACCAAGTTACTTCTTGCGATTTACTGCCGTCTTTTCGAATCAATTTCCCTTAATTGTGAAAGAAAGCTTCTCTATAAATGTAGCCAACAGTAAGCACTTAGTTCTGACAAAACATTATGGCATTTAAATAAAAATCTGAAGATAGCACAAGAAAACGCATGTGCTCCAGCTCCTTACAGTCATTTTTTATGAACATGCCTCTAAGTAGTTCTCGTAGTATCCACCCACAGCAGCATATTGCTATACACACGGAGCCTATAGTCTTCTCTGTACAATTTCTCACATTTAGCAGCTTATCAAAATACTTCTTCCATCTTCTCTATTTCACCATGGTGTCTTCTTTCAAACTTGTTGATGTTGTACCACTGCCCCATTTACAAATGCCCTTTCAAAGTTAATCAACTCTTGCTAAGACAACTCAACTCCCAAGACTGTCTTTTTATATACATTGCCTGGCCAGGCTTCTAGAAGAATATGACAACACGTTTTTTCGTAATTTCGAGATGAGAGGGAAGCAGAAGAAAGGGATGTCCATGCATGGATTGGGGTCATACGATCAGTGAAATTATGAAGCACCAAGCACCAAATGAAATAAAGCAACTGGCACTGGACAGAAAAGAGTCCCGAACATGTTTGGAAGGCCTGACGCTGAGGAGGAGTTCTCATATATCCTGGGTCAGTGCAATTCCAGATTCAAAACATCAGAGGAAATCATGCCAAATTTCCTTGGTGATATCACAAGGGCACATTCAGGGTATGAAGAGGTGGGATATGATCCTAGGACTATTTCTCAAATGGCAATGAGGTGTACAGTGTTGGGGCTAGCAAGGGAGCAGGCACCAGCAGAGCAAAAAAAGAGAGGTGGATGCAAGCTTGGAGCTGCCTGTCTGTACTCCTCTACTCACGCTACCTATGATTCATGCTGGGGGTATCACTGCGTGTCGGGAACCCTGACAGTGCTCCATGCTACAGGATGCCTAGGTAGAGGATTGTAGCAGCGCATGACGTTAATTACCACTACTGCATTTATCTTGATTTCAGGACTTCAAGAACAACATTTAAATGTGTGTTTTACACACTATACACTTACAACAAAATGAGGGGACATTTGAATGGTGAATTAGCATGACACTTATATCCATCATCCTGTACTGTGATATACTTTCCTGCTCTTCAATATATATTTATTCATCCAATACAAACTCTGTCAATAAACTTGTATATTTCTATAATGTTAAAGTGACAAGCAGCATTCTGGACAATATGGAGCAAATATCATTTAAACTAGTTCCGAAAGCAAAGAAATGTACCCATTTATTAGTAAAGTGTAGAGTATTAAGTAGCTAAATACCGTATTTACTCGCGTATTAGACCCCTGTTTTCCCCCACTTTTACAGCCAAAAATAGTAAAGGGGGGTCCAATATGCGATAACCTCAAAATTTTGTGCAGCGAACAGATGACTTCTAGGTTATAAAGAGCTATAAATTGTACATGCAAACATTCTTTACTATTATTTAACAAACTTAGAATGTATTTAAGTTATACTGGCTATTTTTGTTGGAAGGCAGTATTTCTAAACGTAGCAACACAAATGGTGAACACGACTTTTAGGCCTACGGTACATATAAAAGTCTGTTTTAGTTACTCATATCACGTCATTCGTTACATCTCATTAATTCCTCTGGTGAGGTTGACGACAGGAACGGCATACGACCGTAAAAAAATCGCTACGAATATTCGTCTCACTTCATATTCAATCCCGTAGAAGAAAGGGATAAGGGTATCATGTTATCATATAATTAAATAATTAAATATTGTCAGTTCAGTAGTAGGCCTACCACACAGTAAACCTGATCACTGCTTTCATTTGAATTATCGCCTTGCGCCGCCAACTTCCCTGCCTTGCTACCGGCGTGTCGGCATTCTAAGTGACGTCATCTTCACTGCTATCTCTCGTCAGTCGCGTCAGCCATGCTTCATTCTCTTTGAGCCATGCACTGCAATCAAGAGCATTTGAGGTCCCGCCTTTTTTAACCTTTTAAAAATAATTTTGTTCCCAACTATAGAGTCTAAACAGTGTAAATCTATTCCCAGATGGTCTCTGATAATCCCAGTTGGTGTACATGTAGCAGAAGCCACAACTTCCAAATAGGGCCGTGCTGTAGAAAGTACGCCAAACCATAAGATGATAACTAGCGTATGTTACTAGTGAGTAGTACTTCCAAATGTAATACATAGTAACTGAAAAAACTGTGGCTGTAGAAACACAGACCCTTATTTTTAAGTACATTTCATGCTTGTTCTCTACATTTATCACATCAGGATTTGCGTAAACAGCTGTCCATGAGATAAGACAGACCACATTGTTTAGGTTAGGTATATTATCGCCCTGATAATGCCAAAAGTTCGACGGAAAAAATAAATAACAGGAAAATATACCGCATTTATGGATATCTACAGGTGTGGTGGTAATGCGTTTTATTACCATAATGTTTAATTTCATAAGTTCGTTGCCTCTTTTTTTTTTATTAACGCATACCCTAGTATGTTTTGTTTGGTGTCTTCGAAAATCGTTCAAAGAACGTGGGGACATAAAATTATTATTATTTGTTAGATACGTTGGAGAGTAAAACAATAGTTTTAATTGGATAGCTTTTATCACGTTTTAAACTTACTTCTCTCCAAATATATACCTATATTGGCCTGAGTTACGAGATATTAAACAACCACTTTGTTAATGATATCGCCTGCTGTATAAATAGCAACAACTGCAAATATTTCTCAACTAAAGTAAACTCATTTCCTCATCCCGAGGTGGTTCACCTCTTTTTTTAGACACATCCCCAGGGGAGGGGAGTTACATGTACCGCTTTCACCGCATATCAACCTTCCTGCCATTCGTAAATGTCTGGCAGTACGGTACCAGGAATCGAAGTCAGACCCCCGAAAACAGCAACTAATTGTGCTAACCATTATGCTGGCGAATATTATTAAGTACAAAACACAGACATATAGCATGACTGATGCATGCTTGCAATGCGTGGGTTGGACACGAAGCTAGGCCTATTCATCTATTTGTGCGACGTCATCAGAGCTGCAGTAGACCTACGCTACAGAGGCGGACATTTCTTAACTACGAAACACAGTTGTACCACATGGATTCGACACGTTTTCATTGCGTATGTCATACGGACGAAACTATTCACAAATTTGTGCGATGTCATCAGAGTTGCAAAAAGACTTGTACCCGCTTCGAAGCGGGATCGTCGTTATCTGACGAATTACGCTGGAGGGGTCTTATAGGCGAGATTTATTTTTTTCATTTTCTTCGCCTCGAAAAGCCAGGGGGGGTCTAATACGTGAGGGGGTCTAATATACGAGTAAATACAGTACTCTATATGAAAATATGCTCCTTTTCTGCCATGTTTGTACTTGGGGCATAAAATTTTCAGCAAACCAGATTTTGTAACAGAAAGTGTACATAATACTTAGATAGACATAATTAATTCTTCTCAATGGATGAAACAAGGTAACTCACCAGATTGATATAGACCTTGGGATGGCCAGTAGGTCCCCCGCCACCATCGCACCACACTACACGCTCTTTTCTCTGTGCTGGAGGAACAGCCGCTATTAGGTCAATAGCAAAATTGGGGTTCACATGCTTAGGCCTGTCTATAAAGCGTACCAATCTGTAATCATTTTCCTTCCATGCCTGTGAATAAATATAACAAAACTTTAATTAGCATAAATAATAATAATAATAATAATAATAATAATAATAATATTAATAATAATAATAATAATAATAATTGTATGGTTTCAGCTACCGTGTGCAGTCAATTTGACGCCATCTGGCTCTCTGCTCGTCAATTTTGACATTCCGTTTTACTCTAGGCCAACTAGATGGCAGACCGAGTAAACCAGAACACTCTTGGGCGTCTATGGCCGAGATTTATTAATTTTGTCGGGTAAACACCAAATGTCACCAGAGATCTTTTACATGCTGACATTGTATGACATGGAGTATCAAATGGACTTTTTCCGCCCTGCAAAAATCCGACTACCTCTGCCGGGTTTGAACCCGCTATCTTGGTATCTGGAGGATGACACACTACCACTCTATTAATAGCAAGATGGGAAAATTAAGACCTGACAGGACAGGATTGGTACCTTTCTATGCTATTTAGCCAGTCTCTCAGAGTAACAAGGAGTATCTCCTTAGTCGTAAAACCATGTATTTTAAAACATATTGTTTTTTACCCATTTATAGAAAATGACTGTCTAGGAAAAATACTAAATAATACGCAACCCCCCTTTCTATTGAAGATACTGAAAAATATTTGTATCCATAACCAGGCGTGTTGACATAATTTTGAGTCAAAGTGCAATTTTCCAGTAAATCAAAGCAACATTTAATATGATTTCCTAAGAAATATCATCTAAAGAAATAAAGTATTACACTAACATATTTACCCGCGTCACTTTCCTACTCTTATTGCAAGTTTTAAACTTTAAAAATGAAGGGAAAAACATGAGCATTTAATTTTCAATATAAATTACCAATGAAACCCCACAACTTTTTGGTATGGTCCTTCACCGATCGCTGGCATACAGATGTCCTATGAAGAGAAATGTTGTTCTTCATAATAACTGGATCCATTATCGGAGAATACCAAGGAGATTAAGGAAAGGATGTTCATGCTCTGAAATGTCCTGACATATCTCAAGCTTAGAAATAAAGAGTGTGAGGTGATTTTCATTGATTTCAGGAAGGCATATGGGATTCACCCTATTTGAAATCCTAAAAGAAGTGGGCTTAAACAACTAAACTACAGCCATCACTATATCCAAAGTAAAATTCATGGCGAGTCTTCTGATGCCTTTGAAATCAGGACTGGGGTAAGACAGAGAGATGACACTCTTGCCTCTACTCTTCAATAGCGTACTTGAGAAAATCATCCAAGAGAGGTGGAAAGAAATGAACAAAACAGGGATAAAAAATTTAGTCAGACTGGGCTATAGAAACACGAAGCCGACAGTCTACTGCCTAGCCTTCGCAGATCTCGCGATTATTTTCGGTTCCCACGGATACAGCTGCAGAACAGATCATCAAACTCCAGAATCAAGTAGCAAAGACAGGCCTCAGGATCTCCTATCAACACTTGCTCCCTCATCAGAAGACTGTTCTTTGTTTACTTCTCATAGCTTTTTCACGGGGGACATAGTTGGGAAGTGCACAAGGCTGCCAAACTCTCTACTTAGGAACTAAGGGTGGAAAGTGGTGGAAAGGTGAATTAAAAGCTTTTCTCTTGCTGTGCAGACTGTTAGGCTAGGACCTGGACAAGACCAGTGATATGGAGTTAAGCCCTCTGGTTAGAGCTATGAAGCAGCCTTAGGCCTCCAGTTTCCTGTGCAAACACCATTGGTCTGGACTAGTTAGGGTAGGGCCTGGACAAGACAATTGGTGTGAATTGGTTAGATAGGGGCTAGACAAGATCACTGGTAGGTGAGGTTGGAGGCGATGGCAGCACATTCTATGGTGTGCTAGTGGTGAAAAGATGAATTACAACTATTTTCTACCTGTGCGAACAGATAGCGCATACTATGATATAGATGTTGGTATTATAAATTTACTCATTTCAGGTTCCATATGGGAATCAACATCTATATCATCTGATTGGCCAGGCAGGCATCAATTTTCGAAAATGAGACAAAGTCTCTCATAGTGCACTGGCACTGCCAGTGGCTTCAAGTAACCTATGCAGTGGCCTCCATGGTATGCACTAGCCATGCATCTTGGTAGGTGTGCTATTTACCAACTGATGAGCCCAATTTAGCACACTGGGGCGAAACGCTGGCAACCAGGAATGAGTTAGCTGGAAAATTTATAATATCCAATAACCGACCAACTATATTGGTATTAGCACATACTATGCGAGGTAGTGGTGGATTGGTGAAATACAAGTTAGGTCGATAGCAGAACATTCTATCTAGGCTTCTTCAGTTTATTCGATTTTCGATAAGATACGTTCCCTCCAATATGAACAATATGCTTTACGTTGCACCAACACACGTAGGTCTTATTGGGACGATGGGATAGGAAAGATCTAGCAGTTAAGAAGGAAGCAGCCGGTACAGCCCCAGCTCTAACCACAGAAACCAGGGCTGCCGACAGTGGGGTTCAAACCCATTATGTCCCGAATGTAAGATGATAGCTGCACAGCCACTTGCTTGGTCTTCCAATATGAGATCACTGTTGATTGTTGGTTGATGATTGATGAAATGGCTGCCTGCGGTGGATGTGTTCTCAATGTACCCTATTTTGCACACAAATATAAGAAATTTGAATGATTTAGTGGAGTTGTATCAAAGTCACGATTTGCTTTGAATACGAGAATGTGCAAAAAGTGTGGACGTGATGTTCCATTGCATGTGAATAAGACTGGTAATCATGGTAATTGTATAGTCATTTTGTGTTGACGAGTCGAATGGGGTGTACAATGTGGATGGTTTGCAACTGCTCGAAAAAATACGTTCCTGAAGGTTATAATCTAAACTCATTTGAAATTAGTCACTTTGCTGTCCTGTGGTCTCTTTTAGCAAAACCCCTCAGTTGTAATCTGAAGCTGAAGTTGGGTTTTTGTGATAAAACTATTGTGGATTGGTCTAACTTCTGTAGGGAAGTTTGTACAGCCTGGGTCGAGGCTAATAAAAAAAACAGGAGTGCCTGGTATGATTATCGAAACTGATGAAAGTAAATTCGGCAAGATGAAGTACAAAGAGGGAGACATGTAGAAGGATGGTGGTTATTTGGACAGGTGGAGAGAGACCGAGAAAGAGAGAGAACAACAAAAACTTTTTTCTTGTGCCTGCAGAAAAAGAGACAAGCAGACATTACTAGCTGTCATTAAGAAGTGGACACTCCCCGAGACTATCATCATCTCAACTGTTGGCAGGCGTATTGAGGGATTTGTGCACCTACACGTGAATCACTCTGTTTAGTTCATGGACACCAAAATGAGTGGTCACGTGCATAGTGGGAACAGGAGGGCGATACCCATAAACCGCCCTGCCGTGCATACACAAAGTACTGAAAATAAGTGGCATCAACTGAAGCACGGTAGCTACTCTGTTCCAGGGTTCGGCACGAGGAAACAATTTTTCCTCGGATACCTTGACTGTTTAAAAGCTAGTTCCCCTTAAACGTTTGGGTGCACAAATTCCTGAAGGCTGTGGCAGCTACATTAAGGTACGTTTTGTATAACTTTATTGCTGTTCTGTATTCTACATTGTTTACTTCACATGTTCCATTTAGGCTACTTGTGCTTCTATAGCATTATCATGATTGTCCGGCTCCATGGCTAAATGGTCAACATGCAGGCCATTGGTCACAGGAGTCCCAGGTTCGATTCCCGGCAGGGTCGGGAATTTTAACCATCATTGGTTAATTTCACTGGGACGGGGGCTGGGTGTATGTGTCGTCTTCATCATTTCATCCTCATCACGACGCGCAGGTCGCCTACGGGCGTCAAATCAAAAGACCTGCACCTGGCGAGCCGAACATGTCCTCGGACACTCCCGGCACTAAAAGCCATATGTCATTTCATTTTTCATTATCATGATTGATTGGAATCACATCATGTGCCACAGGAATGCAAGTAGCTACTGCAGCAATGGAAAATGGAGTGTAATGCACTTCAATAGGTTATAAAAAAACGCAGTTTTGGGGGTGGGACAGTGGGTTCCTGGACATCTCTCCTCTTGACACTCATTCCAAGTAAGATTTAATTAATTTATACTTCCTTATAATGTTAGAAATATCTTGTGATGACGTGTCCCTTTTCCTAATCTTCTTTGAGAAAACAGAGTTTATAAGAGAGATAATAATGTTATTGCTTTAAAAGTCTCATTTTCGGAGAAGTTGAGGTGCTAGGATTTTGCCTTGTAGAAGTTCTTTAAAATGCCGGTAAATCTACTGACATGAGGCTGCCGTATTTGAGCGCCTTCAAATACAGCCAGACTGAGCTGGGATTGAACCTCCAAAGTTGGGTTCAGGAGACAAGCATACATTACAAACACGAAGTCCAGATTGGTGTACATGCTTTGTAAAGAGCCATTTTATATTGAAGATCTAAGAATCATTCCATTCACAAAACAAAGCATAAACATACTTGAAGAGAGAAGAATGAAACGGGCCCAAATTGGGCTCGAATTCTATACCACAGACGCGATGCTGGAGCGGAAATGGACAGAAGCCAGCTACGAACAGCGGCATGTAGTTACAAAGATGGCAGTCCATGGCTTCCATCATAAGCTATGTGCAACTAAGCGATTCCATGAGGTGAACGATAAGTGTGTCTGCTCTCTATGTGAGAAACTGTGTGATCTCTACCACATACTTAAGTGCAAAAAGAACAAGATCAATCAACGAGTACAGTAAAGACAAGTAACTGTTAATCTCTTTGCACATATGTGCGCATTTCACTTATTATTAAATAGTTACCCCAATAATTTAATCCACATTTGCTGGGGTCCAAATTACACAAGTCACATATAATTTCACCTCTCTAATGCTACCAGGCATACTGAGACAGCATATACGATTTAGAGTAAACAAAACTAAAGTACAGCAAACCATCAGTTAAAATGGAAAATAGGATTGGAATCCCTCTTAAGATTCAGAATTTAAAATATTATTGATGATAATCGCATGGCATCTCCTACCTGACAGACGACTTCACCAGAATCACCATCAACTACATTATGAAAAACTCAATAAAATACGAAATGATTCAGACTAGATTTTCAATTTTAAAGGAGATGAAATAAAATTCATACCTACGGATAATTATAGGTAGTTATCTGAAATTTAATTATCATGCATCAAATTTGATCAGAAGCTTATTTATATATTTTACAGATTTAGAAATGTTAATTCAACAAAAGCCTTGAAATCTGTATACTTTGCCTTAGTTCAATCGTAACTGCAATATGGAATTAACAGTTGGGGTGGAATACTTGATTCACACTTGGCTCACGTAAATACATGCCAGAACTACATACTGAAAATCATGAACAAAAAGCCAGTGATGTTTCATACATATGAACTGTTCCACCAAAGCATAGCACTTAACATACAGCAGCTATTTGTGTAGTCAGTGACCCTATACTTGCATAAAAATTTAGAGCTCTTCTGCCAAGAACACAAGTCAAAAATTTGCACTAGGCTGCAAGACAGAACTGGAATAAGTATTCCACACTGGAACACTTTACTTGGACATACAATGCATTACCTGCGGACGTGATCAGTGGCAACCAGAATACCCCGAAGAAAAGGCTATTCACACGGCTCAATAACAATTATTACAAAGTCAATCGACTTATAAATTTCCATTATAATACTTAAATCAACAAGCACACTATTCCTCTCTACTAAGAAACCAACCTTCTCCTTAAACCATGCCTCTCATTTCCAGCTTCTTGCTTATTACACCAAATGCAGAAAACAGTTCATAAAATTAGTACAATATCACCAAAATGCTATTCACTAGATGCCATGATACACACAATCTAGCTATTGCATTATTGAAGCCCACACACATACAAAAAAAATTAAAAACTGAACAGAATATTTTTATATCAGTATGAGTAGTAAATTTTAACTTTCTCAATACCATACCTGACCAGTGTGAGTTTTCTTCTCGACTGGAACCCATGAATCGTCTGAGAAACGTTTTACAAATGCCAGCTGGTAACTGCTTCCAATATTCAATAATTTATTCCTACCTCGAAGAAATATTGCCCTCGCCGCCATATCGTCCAAAGAAGCCAAGGATCATGTAAGAGAAATAGATCCGTCACTCCTGTAATATAATATTCACAGGGAAAACAGATCATGGAAGCTATAGTGGCCCCTTTTTTTTTTGCCAACATAAGGAAATAATACCACGATAGTACCTCGTATTAAACTTCATAATAACAGTGGTTACTTTGTTAAAATTTTAATTGTGATAGAGATAATTATTGCATTTCGGTAGAAAAGTTCTATCACAAGCTTCTCTCGTGTCTTTTACTTGAAAAGTAAATTGCAATTACCGTATTTGTATGTGGGCAAACCTGTTATTACGCTAGCTTGTATCGTTTCACCGTTCACATTTTAATGTAAATCTACATCTATTAAATAATAAATGCAACACTGATTACTGAAAATGTTAATGCAATTCATATAAAACCCCAAAACGCCCATACTTACTGTACCGGGTGGTACACCTCCACGTCGCTAATTCGAACTTTGCGCCAGTTGAAACTCCTCTACTGGAGGAAGTCTGAACTTTATCTACTGTGTTAATTTTTCAAGTTTCTCACAAGATGTCACTTGTAAATTTTGAAGTTTCTGAACTGGGTCGTTTTCAATGTATTTTTGTTTTGCCTGTAGTAAGAAGTGTGGACATTCTCTTCCAGATGGCACTACTGAAGAAATACAATTATGCACCCTAGTGCGAAGTGAAAGAACTATGTTTTTGAAGAAATTTTGTGTTTATACGTTTGTTCTTTGTTAAATTTCTCTCAGTTATTGTTTATGTTGGCAATATAACCCCTTCCTTCCGCCAGGTTTGAATTTAGCCAACCCCGAATTTCTTTAATTAATTTATGACCAATCAGGTGTATCTTCTACAACATGGATATGTTGCTTAACCCTAACCAATAAAATTCTTGTGGGAGGGTGTTCTCATTCCTGAAACGCCTCGAACTTTCCGCGAGAGTATATAAACTGCTGATTTTCGGGTCTCCGCGCCACTTCAGTAACATCTTTCAGTGTGTAAAGTACGTAGCAGGGGGCGGGAAGCGCCTCTTTCTTCGGGCAGCAGTTCAACCACAAGGTAATGGCATTTTAATAACTTCTTTTCTTGCTAGCTCAGCAGTTTAACTCTCGGGGCAGGTCCGAAGCCTTTTACCATGTAACTTTCCCTTAAAATGTAAAGACACTCGGTATCAATTCTATCTGTTTAAACTATAAATTGGGATAGAGAGTGCTTAACCCTCTCGAGCTCCCACTCATATTGCTTTGAGGTGAACTTATTTTCTCAACTGTTTCTTCCTGTCTAGCGTAATGTAAATTGTCTTCTCATATAAGTCACCTCTTTAGTATGGGATTAGCCCTTGCATTAACGGCCTAGTGCCAAGTAGGTTTTAAACAAAATGTATTAAGAGTGCAGCTTCGCCTCCTTTCAAATTGGTATTGTCGAGGCCACGTTATATTTCTGTTTCTTTACTTGATAGGCCTCAGTAGGTTGGGTATTTTTACCCCTGTTTTCATGTCCTTGGAGGACAACTTGAATGTGGAGTTTGGTGTGGCCTTTGATAGGCTTAAATTTTGAGAGCGAGTTGCTCTTTCTTGAAAATTGAGTTGTTGTATGCCTCGAGGAGGCTTTACTGTGTAATTGGGAGCAAGTGCTCCTGAACATGATTGGGGTCTTCTACCCCTTTGTCGAATCTTGTTTTTTGGGTAAAGTTGGGCTAATTGCTCAAGAATTGTGAGTCCGGGGCTCGAAGCCCAAATCCTGTGAATACTGTAACTGTACATTCGGTGCCTTGCTACTCTGTACCTGTCATTCTTGTTATTTCTTAATCTTGAAAAGAAAATATAACCTTGTTAAATTTTATCTTAACTTTAATTTCGCATTTTGTGACCCGTTCACCCCCGCACATTCTTTCACCTCTGCCGTTCCACAGATACCTCGGAACTTTTACCTAAATCACTAACTAACATAACTTCATTTTTTCGCTCGTTCGATGAACCCTTCCCATGACTTTTATGTACGGGAATGGAAAACAGGAGACGGGAAGGAGACGCGGTTTATATTTGGAATTTATTTATTTATTTATTTATTTATTTATTTATTTATTTATTTATTTATTTATTTATTTATTTATTTGTTTGTTTGTTTGTTTGTTTGATTATTTATTTATTTATTTTTTTATTTATTTATTTATTTATTTATTTATTTATTTATTTATTTATTTACTTACTTATTTACTTATTTATTTATTTATTTATTTATTTATTTATTTATTTATTTATTTATTTATTTATTTATTTATTTATTTATTTATTTATTTATTTATTTATTTATTTATTTATTTATTTATTTCAAACAACAGGTAAGAAGCACAAACACACACACGTTTACTCGCAACAGCTAGGTAGTCAATGTGAAGTACATGATCATAATGCTACTTCTTCGCACTAAGAACGCGTATAATTCTAATTTCACTCCACACTCTCAAAAAAAAACAGGATCAAAAATCTTGTTCAATGCGAAAGAATCTCAACAAATGTTTGTCTAACAAGCACTATTAGCTGCCGTACGACCAAGTTCCATTCGCGCGCAACGATAACGGCGTTGTACTGTTCTGTTCTGTTCTGTTCGTGAAGTTGATTTGGGCTCGTTATTTCACCCAGACACAATACTGTATCATATTTGTACTAGTTCTACACGCGGACACAATTCCAATAAAGTAGTATACCAATGCAGTTCACAATTTGTTCTGAGTACGAAGTACTTGAAGATTGAGGGAAGTAGACCATGCAGCGGACTCACAAAATGGTTTCAAAGCACTTGAAGTAGTTCATGAAAAGACGTATCACCTAGACAACTGAGAGTGAGCAAATATGTATACAAGACTAGGAGATATAGGAAAAACACAAGGACACAAGGTATACTAATCTTCACGCTAGAGTGGCTGATCTCAGCGACTTCTACAAAACATACACACCGGGCCAACATATAAGGGATAAGCAGGAGAGGGCAGTGGAACGGCGGAGGGGTGGATTTATGTGAGAGTGTGGGACTTTGGACAGATGGAAAGAAATATCTGAGCAACGTATATGGGTGATGTAGAGAGCGCAAAATGTCATTGAAATCGTAAACAAAAGATCAAGAGGGGCGACAGTGTGTTGATATGAACATCAATGAAAATGTACACGCGATCGGTGGAGGGGGAGATGAGAATAAACGGTAGCTATGTGTCTTGGTTGAAGAAGAGGCGTTAGGTAGGGCGTGAGGCAAATGAGAATATGATGAAATATGTAAGTAGTGTCAATGTATTGTGGGAAAGTGGGGTTAGAGTTGTAAATTAGAGTGATCTAAGAACCGATTTAAGATACGTATGATTGTGCGAAAGGGCTTGTATACGAGACATGCAATTGACGAGGGAAGTGGATAATTGTATTGTATTAAGCTGGAGTACAGGCATCGGCGAGGAGAGTTGTACAATGGGCATTGAAAAAAGAGATGATTGATATCAGCATCTACAGATCCACAATGACATAGGGGATGCTGTTGTAAGCAAAATCTAAATTTATATAGAGGTAATAATAATAATCGTATGGCCTCAGCTACCGTGTGCAGACATTTCAATTTGACGCCATCTGGCTGTCTGCTCGTCAATTTCGACGTTCCGTTTTACTCTAGGCCCCCACTAGGTGGCAGACCGAGTAAACCGAAACTCTCTTGGGCGTCTATGGCTGAGATGTAATGAATTTTGTCGGGTAAACACCAAATGTGTCACCAGAGATCTTTTACATGCGGACATCGTACGGCATGGAGTGTCGAATGGACTTTTCCCGCCCTTCAAAAATCCGACTACCTCTGCCGGGTTTGAACCCGCTATCTTGGGATCCGGAGGTCGATACTCTACCGCTGAGGTGTGAGGGAATGATTAAAGCGAAGACGTATGATATTGATGATATGACGACGAGTGTAGGTGGCGTGTTGATACCAGAAAGTAGTAGGTAATATGGGTTGGAGACTATGATAGAATTTACCCTTCTGACATGCAGATGTTGTCCATGTGTTTTGCCATATTTGTCGTTGTTGTGATTTGAGGAGAGATATGAAATCGGTGGCTGGAACAGAAAATGTAGCTGGGGTTGTAGATGAGAGGGAAGCCTCTTTCGCTAAGCGATCGGCTCGTTCATTGCCTGGTATGTTCTTATGTGCAGGTATCCAAATGAGGGTTACTTGGACACCCAATTGGTGTAAATTGAAGAGGATACGTTTTACATTATACACATACCAGTTCAGCGTAAACTTGTTAGATTTTAGTGTTTGGAGCACGGAGAGAGAGTCAGTGAATATATTAGCAGATTGTGTGAATGAATTTTTAATGTATAGTAATGTTTGTGGTATGGCAAGGAGTTCAGCAGAAAAATAGAAAAGTGGGACGATAAATGAAACAATTCAGCATACTGAGTCTGTTCGTAATAAAAAGCAGCGCCGACACCACAAGAATATTTGGATCCATCGGTATAAAAATCGGGACAGGCATTAGTGGATGAAATGCGAACTTTTTTAGAATGGAGAGGAAAAAATGAAAGCCGGTAAGGGAACATAGCAAAAGAAGATTCTTTAGAATGAATAATAGTAGGAGTATATTGAATCACGTCGTATGCCACAGAATAGTATGGTAGCACATGACTACGAATAATAGTTGGTTTAAATGGGGAGACAGACTCAAATGCCCAAATTAAGGCAGGGGCTCGGCAAGGAAGTGTGATAGGTGATGAGAATGATTGAGCAAGTAATTGTATTTTGGGTAGAAGGTTATTGGAGAGCACGAGAAGTCGTTTGAGGAGATACTTAGATGCTAGAAATCGGCGCCGAAGGAGAAGAAGAGGGTCACCAGTTTCAACTAATAAGGCATTAGTAGGTGTGGTAGACAACGCACCAAAACAAACTCGTAGTGCTTGGTTTTGAGTTGTATTGAGGGATTGAAGGGCGGAGGGTGATGTGCACAGTAGTCGAAACGAGCACGGATGGTGGAGCAGTAGACTAATTTTGCTGTAACAGGATCAGCTCCCCAGGAACGACGTGTAAGCGCTTTTAGGAGGTTAATATACGTGGCAGTACAGTTGCGTAGGTGTTGTATATGTTGGGAAAACTGTAATTTACGGTCAAGGATAATGCCAAGATATTTATGGTGCGAACGTATGGGAATTTCATAAGTATCGAACAGTAAAGGCTCGGAGTTGTAAACCCGCTTGGTGGTAAAGATTACTGCAGAGCATTTATCGGGTGATAAAGAGAACCCATGAGTGTGTAACCAGGACTGAACGTGAATTAGCAGCCGTGTTATGCATTTGCGAGCAACATCTACCTCTTTATGGGAAAAGTAGAGAACTATGTCGTCCGCATACATAAGAATTCTGGCAGATTGGAGGGCAAGTTGCTCGAGGCCGGTTAAATATAAAGCAAACAGTATTCCACTGAATATATCACCTTGAGGGACGCCAACAGTAGCTTGACGAGGGGATGGTGTAGTGAGAGGAGGTTTGAAGATTAGAGTGCGAGACGTTAACACAAGATGTAGAAGAGTTATGAAAGTGGTTGGGATGCCTTTCTGTGATAACACATCCCATAACATATTCAGGGGGACGGAATCAAAGGCCCCTCGTATATCGAGGAAGACAGCAATAGTGTGTTCTTTTCTAGATTTAGCTAATAATATGTCTATTATAAGCATATTGATCGCATCCTGAGCATTTCGACCTTTACAGTAAGCATACTGATACTTGGGAAGAAGGGAATAATATTCTAAGTACCAGAGAAACCTTTGGAGCATGAGTTTAAGAAATAGTTTGCGTATACAAGACGGCAAAATTATTCCCCTAATATTGTGAGGGGAGATCATTGGACGACGAGGCTTTGGAACCGAGACTAGGAAAAAAGTGTTATATTTGGGAGGAGGAGTCGTAGTATGTAACAAAAAATTAAAGTACTGAACAAGCACTTGTAGGGCTTTGGTCGGCAACTGTTGTAACATAGCATAAGATATATAATCAGGACCTGGAGTGGATGATTTGCAGGAGTTAAGAACGGACGTGAGCTCAGGGAGAGTGATGGGACGAGAAAGGACTGAACACTGACTAGTGGAAGCAGTGATAGCTGGGTTATAAGGTGGAAGTGCATGATCTGGAGTGAGGGACCTTAGAAAGTCATTCAGAATATTCGGCGGGATTTGAGGGCGTGGGACGTGAGTGGAAGCCCGGGTGAGAGCACGGATAGCATTCCATAATTGAGATGCAGAAATATGGTTAATGAAAGAGGATATAAACGTTTTCCAGGCCTGTCGTCGTTTTTGATTGAATACACGTCTGATATGAGCAATATGATGTTTGAGGTGAAAGTAGTGTGAAGGGGTTAGAGTTTTACGATAAATTTTGAAGAGTCTCTTACGTTTAAGGATTAATTGGTGACATTCGCTGCCCCACCACTTTAATTTAGAGGTACCAGTTGTCATGGAGTTTGATGGTGTTGTAAAAGGATGGTATAAGTCCAGATACTGTGTCATTATTTGGAGAAGTGAGTGATAGGATAATTCTGTTACAGGGAAGGTCTCCAATTGGGTGACCATGTAGGAGTTAAAGCACGAAGCATTGAACTGTTTCATGGAACGTAGCGGAGCGATATAATGGTCGTTAAGTGGGTTTTTAGTAATATACCCATGGCCATAAGTAATGAGGATAGGAAAGTGATCACTTGTATGAGTGTCACTGAGTACGCGCCACGTGGTGATAGAGGCAATAGAGTTGCTGCAAACTGATAGATCGACTACACTAGGCAACGAACCAGGAGGAGTGAGCCTGGTAGGGGAACCATCGTTCAGAAGCAAGAGATTATGTTGAGTTACAGCATGTAAGAACTGTGTGCCTCTGGAGGTGTCGAGCGGGGCTCCCCACTGAGTATGATGAATATTGACATCTTCCAAAAAAACAGTTGGGTATCAGGTGGAAACTGATTAAAAACTTTGAACCATTGGGCGAAAGAAATGTAGTTATCAGGGGGATTATACAAGTTTATAACATATGTGTTCTGATATATAAGGCCTAGGGAATAGGTATTCGGTATTATGTATTGTAGACGTAAGGGAGTGTACGATAGCGAATTATGTATCATAAGTGCGACACCATCAAATCCTGGTCCGTCATGGCGTTCGATAGAATATCCTGGAAAATAAAAGTTAGTTGTATGGGAAAACCAAGTTTCTTGCAAGCGACTATATGAGAAGATGTTTCGTGCATGATAATTTTGAATTCGTATTGTTTATTTTGTAGGCTCCTAGCATTCCATTGAAGTATGCGTACTACCATTATTAAACATTCTCGAAGTTGACTAATAACTGGTAAGATATTGGGGTGATCTCCAATTAGTTGAGTAAGCTGCAGGAGAAGATTGAGAACACACTGTTGAACATGTTCTCGCTGTGGGAGTGTAGTAGCTGTTTGGTGATGCTGTGCGGGTTACAGCGGCATTGACGGGCTCGATGTTGAGGGAGTTGTCTGACTGGGTTGAATGGGATATTGATAACTCAGAGATTGAGAGGGGCGAGAGGATGTAGTGAATTGCACTAGCTGGAGGTATCCAGCTCTATCATATCCGGGAGAAGGCTTAGGTGGCAAATCCTTAACAATCACTTGTGTGAATTTGCGTTTGCGAGGGATGTCTGGTATTGGAGAAGGGTGTTGAGAGGGTAGGGGAGGAAATTGTTGAATGTTATTATACTCAGAATAAGTAGGTGGAAATAGTCGAGCAGAAGCTTCTGAGAAGGAGATGTTATCAGTGCACATGAGTTTTTTGATTTCCACTTGCTTCTGATGAACAGCACAATCTGATGAACCCGTTTCGTGTTCCCGATTGCAATGTACACATAATTTGACATTAGCAAGGCAGTCTGAGGTAGCATGATTCAAACCACAGTTGCGACAGCGAAAGTTAGTGGACTGGCAATTGCGTATGGTGTGACCATAACGCTGGCATTTGGAACAAATAA